>NC_139026.1:35238405-35838405 GCF_964662115.1 Mustela nivalis
ACTAAGTCCTTAAGCTTAGAATCTTATGCTAATGGTAACATAGTCAGGATTGCTATGTGAACTTGTGTTGTTAACCAGTATATTAACTTTAAATCCATTTTCCCATTTTTTTCTTTCTCATCGTTTAGAAGTTACTGCTAAAAGAAGAACCCTTTCTAAGTATCTCAATAGCATAAAAATTTAAATGATTGTCCCATACCCCAGATAAGACATCCAGTAGCTAAAACTCTTTAATATGCCTCTAGTTCCTGAATGTTTAAAAACAAGACAACAGGCTCAAAATGGAGTCACTTATACTAAGACCCATATCACCAAACCAAAAGTTAATTATAATGATGAGCACTAGTTAGGTAAGCTGCCTGATAGACCCTGTCATCTCCAAAAGGAAAGTGACTTTGACAGAACCAATCTACTTTTTGCCTCCTTGTCCTAACTCCCTTCTGCCAATGAAAGTTTATTTGTACAGCTCCTTGGAACATCTTTCTTTCTCCTAGATAAGAAGCTGCTCAGACCATAAGTCACTGAAAAAAGCCAATAAGATCTTTGAAATTTACTCAGTTTAATGTTTTATTTTTGTTTAGGATGAATTATTTATTAATTAACTAAGTCTATTATCAAGACATTTCTACAGAAGTATTTACAGATAATATTTCTGAGTAGTACCAACCCTTTTTTAATCTCTAATTTTTAAGTTAAACCACATGATGTACTAAAACTTTACAGAAGAAAACCAGTTTGAGGCACTCTTAATTGAGAGGAAAAGATGGATCCTCACCACAAACCTATCTCCCTGAAAATGCTATAAAAATGATCAGGATAAAATCTGTCTTACACTAAGTAAAAAAAGGAAAACAAAGCAGCGCAGGAAACCAACAAAACAACAGAAAAAAAAAACTGATTATTTTTTTCAATCAAATGACTTACATTTTCAGTAAAACTAAATTGTCTCTGTCTCTTTCTCTCTGTCTACCTCTCTTTTATTTATTTATTTATTTATTTATTTTATTTTTTGGTAGAGTTTACCTTTCCAGTAACTGTGATCAGAATATCTTTAGCAACTTAAACCTGCGTTCATGCTAAAATTGCCCATACCGTAGTGGTGGTAGATATTACAACTGCTTCACAATCTCCAGGGAGACTATATATATATATATATATATATATATATATATATATATTTTTTTTTTTTAATGTAGAAAAGAGAGACAGAAAGGGAGGCAGAGAGATAATTTACCACAAGAAATATTTGCCCTGTAGTATGCTCCAGGTAAACAACTTAAAACTAGTTTAGTGTAATAAAAGATAATTTCCTTTTTCTTTTCTTTCCATTCACCCAGTTTTCACTAAAAAACAAAACAAAAAAACTTCATAAAACATTTCTTTCAATAAATAGCTAAGAAATATATGAACTCTTCAAGTCAAAACATCATGTAAGCTATATAGGCTTTTGGGTCTTAAAGGAAATTTTACATCTTCAAAGAATTCACTGCTAATTAAATCAACATTTATGCTACACTCAGGAATGAAGACAGCAAAATGGAAGACGCTTCCCAAGATCACTCCCTTCTCACACAGCAGTTTTCACCGATCTGCTAGCAAATATATCATTCTTTTGTTAACTGCAGATAAATTCTTAGTCTTCCTCCTTGCTTGCATTTTCACCCTTTTATTCTGTCTGGAGGGTTGGGTTTGTTTTTCCTGACAGCATTTGAGATTTCTAAGCTACCACAGTGGTGCCAGCCCATACTGTGCACAGTAAGTGAAGAAGAAACAATCTGGCTGTTGTTTTAACACTTTGCAAATAGCAGCTTATTTCTCCTGCTTGATTTTTTTGCCCCTGGACATCCGACAGAGCAGTATTCAATCCACCAAATAAAAAACAGGTTTCCCCTTCATCTTCCCCACATGTAAATTTGGCAATTTGAGATGAATATTTAAAATGCAAAGGAAAGTTTTGTTTCTCTTAATCATGTATTGGGATTCTTTTACACAATAAGAAATCTGTTACCTTTCTCAAAATTTTTCACTAAATTCTAATTACTCCTTGGAGTTTATGCCAACTGCAACAGCAAAGGACAAGGTTTTCTTTTCTTTTCTTTTTCTTAAATGGGTTCAAACAACAAGGCTTTGATCAAATTAATCTACATTGCTAAACTTCATAGCACACTGAGAGGATACAAACATGATTTTCACTGTTTGAGTACAAGAAAAGTTTTAGAAAGAGTACTTATTAAGCTTATATTTATATATAAGTTTATATATAAGTTTATTTATATAAGTTTCATAAGTACTCAATAAAATCATCTCCCTGGTGGAAACTACTGATTTTCCCTAGCAGCAACTCTTACTAAGTATTTTAGGTTACTGATTCTCAGAATTTGGTATGCAAATCAGTCACCTGTCTTATTGGGATTTTTTACCAAATCCTAAAATTTTGTTTCAGTAAATACACAAGTGGAACTCTTGAACCTGCATTTGGCTGCAGGTTCAAGAACAAAGGTGGCTCAAAAAGTTGATTTGATAAACACTCTTCACTACTCCTTATTGGTTTATAAGTTTACTATGAGATGCAGAGTATCATGAAGTGAATTAGGTCTTTTCCTGCAACCCAAAAAATCTTATGTTGAAGTCCCAACACTTAGGGTGACTGTGTATGAAAATGGGGCCTCAAGGAAGTAATTAAAGTTAAATGACATCAAAAGGGTAGAGGCCTGCTCCAATAGGATTAATGTTTTTATAAGAAGAGACACCAGAGGGGGAGCTCTCTCTCCATGTACACACTGAGGAAAGGCTATGGTGGGATAGCAAGAAGGCATCTATCTACAAGCCAGAAAGAATGTCCTCACCAAAAACCGAATCACCTGAACCTTGATGTTGGACTTCTTGTTTCCAGAACTGTGAGAAAAATTTCTATTTTTTGAGCCACTCAGTTTTTGGTACTTTGTTATGGCAGCCCAAACAGATTAATATACATGACTCTCATCAAAGAGTAGTTATTCCAGATCTCTGGAAACCATCTCTGGCCTCCTTCTCTTTACCCCTCTCCCTTTGAAAACTTACCCCTTGGACCACCCTTAGTATGCCTTAAAGAACTCATTAACCTACCTGGCTTCCTAAATACTTTATTTCATCTTGGGTGTATAATACATGGGGTCCAGTTTATAATACTTAAAATCAGAATAATAACACAAAGCTACAGAAAGACACAGGGAAGATGGTAGAAACCACTTAAATGAATAATCTACTCTCATCGTAGTCTACTTTTTTTTTCTTTAGACTTTCAAACTTGATTCCGTTAATACTGGATTATTATAATATATTAAGCATAGGTTCTTAACCGGGAGTCAATGCATGAATTCCAAGAATATACAAATATTGTTTACAAAATTTTAGTTATAGAAGAATTTCTCTGGTTAAAGAATCTCAATGGGATCCACTGATAAGATTTGCCTTAAGATATAAAAATCTACCTACTTAAATTATAGGATGTGTTTTTCCAGGTGCTTAAGGTATAAACAAAAGTTTCGTTTGCCAAATTAACTTAGTAAAATAACCCTACAAAAGAAGAAATAAAATCACCTATAAAATGTTTAGAAGCTTGGGTCTTAACATGAAAAAAAAAAAAAGTACAGTAACTATAATAGACCATTTCAAGTCCTTGGATCTTTCCTGACCTTTCCAATTCAAACATTGTCATCCTTTTCTCAAATCCTCTACCTTCCTATCTGTGCTGCATGGCGCTTATACTCCATATCTAGCTATCACCAGTTTATCTTTCTTTAGCAGACATTCTTTCCCCTTTGTAATAACTATGACTTACATGATGGAGATTGGAAACCATGCTGGAATTGTGAATAGCACAAAAACAATTTTTGAGGGAAAACCAGCACAAAGGCCAAAGAACAGGATTTCTTTTTTAATGCAAACACTGATACATGTTCTCTTTTCATTGGACTTACAGGTATTATTTATAAGCTGCTGTGTCTTATCCAAGCAACCACCCATATGGTCATGGAAAGAAATGAGTGAAATGAGGGAATATAGCCTATCAAATCTAAAACACAGGAAAATGTTTTAAGAATGGTTACATTTAAAAAGCAATAATTACATTCTATAACCAAAGTGGCAATAGTATTGATGTATGGTCATGAATTTGACAATTTGAAACTACAATAAGGTAAGTTTAAAGAAGTTTATAACATCAACTTTTTTTGGTAACTTAAAGAAAAGTAAACTAAAAAAAGCAATATAGAAAGTAGTTTTTAACAATTAGGATATATCAATCTTTTCATTTGAAGAGCTAAAAGATATGATGTATGAATAAAAAAATTTGACAAAGTTTTAGGTCTGCTCTATATGGTACTGATTCCAAACTAGAGCAAATGCTTATGATGAAGTTCATGAAATCAGCCCATAAAAATGGAAAACTTTGCTTAACTAATGTTGCCAAACTGAGATTCTTTTAGAAATGTTATAACAAAAACACAAGAGACTTTATCAATCACTGAATTAATTACAGTAATTTAGACTTAAAATTCTAAATGGAACTCAATCTGATATTGCCTCCTAAGGATTGTAAACATTTGCAAAAGTAATTTTAACCCATTTTTTACAACAGAAATTAGTTCAATACTATATGAGACTATATAGCTCTGGTTAATACCCACTGAGCTTAAACAACATTGACTATGCCATATTAATCACTTTAATTTTTCTAAGTTATTAAACACTGCATTTAGATTACTTTATGATCTACAACTATGACAACTCACAATAAATAATCTTGGATTGGACCACTTACCTTAATTCATAAATCTTCAGTGTTTCCTACTGATGAGGGAGCTTTACTTAACTTTTTTAAAAATAAGAAAATGCTAATATACTAACTATAATTCAACATTTGATATCCCCATATTACCTCATTTTAATTGAAATGTGGGTGATTATGAAGTTATGTGGTGTTATCAAACCAGTTCTTCTTCCCCTTAGACTGAATGTCCCTATAACTTCCTGAAGGATATCTAAAAAAGGAAGAAATGAGAAAAGTGATATTGTAGTGGTCTAATTGCAAGCTGGCTAAAAGCAGCTTGTTGGAAATTTAATTCAAACAACTTGGTCTGGGAGTAACTTGGCTTTCTCATATGAAATAAAATTAAGAAAGATATGGATACTAAGGAACAGGAACAGCTATCTGCTCCTGTAGGTGTAACATTTCAGACTCTCAAAATGAAGAAACCACCCAGTTTCTTCCTCGCTATGAGAAACCACACTGCAATACAGGCTATCAACTGGGGCCCGAATAATCTCCCAAAAGCTGAACTTGACTTCCATTTCCTGCAACACATTAGGCTAGCTGTTCTAAGAAAGCCTCCTGGTGCAGAATACCTAAGAATAGTGTGCAAAATGTACATTTTAAGAGAACTGTTTAAAAAATGTATTGATGAGCTGGCAGAAAAATAAGGGAAATTTTCAGAACTGTCAACAAAGTACAAATCCAGCAAGCCTAGACACACTAAAACTGGCATCCCCCAAGACTTTGATTTTAACTGACCACAAGCCTGATTTAAGAAAGCATTAAAAAGAAAAAAAGAAAAAGATATAAAGAAAAAGTAAGCCTAAGTCTGCAAGTTGGAAATTAGAATGGAGACCTTCACATAGTGCTGGATGCCTGAATGTCTTTTGACCCCAGTGGATGTGACTAAGACAATATATTTTTTTTAATATTTTATTTATTTGACAGACAGAGATCATAAGTAGGCAGAGAAGCAGGCAGAGAGAGAGGCGGAAACCAGGCTCCCCGCCGAACAGAGAGCCCGATGCCATGACCTGAGCCGAAGGCAAAGGCTAACACACTGAGCCACCCAGGCGCCCCTGACTGAGACAATATTATACGTTCATCATAACCTTTTTCTTCCTGGGCACAGAGGAAGATGTTCTTTCCCAGGCTCCCTGCAGTTTGTTTGGGGCTGTGTGACAGCAATCTGGCCAGTAGGATGTGGGTGGAAATAATGTACTCTTTCCAGACCTGGCTCTTGGGAGGTAATGTGTTCCACATATTAAAGTTAAAAAATGTGGGAAGACGGCCCACTCCACATCAGACTTGGCATAAGGAAAATAAGCCATCATTTTCTTAAGCCACTGAAATTTTGCGGCTTATTTTTAACTACATTTAGTCTAATAATTTTGATTATTATAATCACTGAACTGGGCGGGATGGCGCGGATTAAATAAAACCTTGCTCCTCTGAGAAAAATAATAGGAACACCTGACTTCAATAGACTATAATGCTGAAATTAGTACTAATAGGTATAGTAAAGGGAAAGAAACTCAAGCAAAAAAGTTAGAGTGTCCCCAGATTGTTAAAGCTCTCAGGTACATTGCAGATGAAGCACAAAATTTCCCTCTGGAAACAAATTTTAAATCTAAGATCAAATATTCTCAAAGATACAGTTCTAGGATTACATTACAAATAAAAATATCAAACCACAAAAGGAAAAAAAGCCACATGCGTGAAAGAGCCAAAGCAATAAACTGCAGAAGCAGAAATACAAAAGCTACAAATATTAGAATTGCCACAGAGAGATGATAAATGTTTATATTAATAAAACACTATAGTAAAGTTATAATTAAGCAATAACAGAATCTCTAAATTTCCCATGCAGGTCTGGAAAGAACCAAATATAATTTCTAGAAATTAAAATGTAGTAACTGAATTTAGAAACTCCAGATTAGACACTAATTAAATTCTGAAGAGAGAACAAATGAATTGAAGGAAATGAAAATAATATTTAGAATATAGCAAAGACAGAAAAAATATGGAAAATATTAGAGAAACTTTAAGAAATTTGTAAGCTAGATTCAGATGTTCCAAAGTAGGCTTATGAAAGTTGATGTCGGTGATTAGAAATAGAACCAAACAGAAATTCTTGAAATTTAAAACTCTTTGAATGGACTTAACAGCAGGATAAATATAACTAAATGGAGAACCAGTAAGCCGGTAGGAAGGTCAGAAGAAACTATCACAAATAAAACTTGGGGGGAAGGGGAAAGCAGCAGCAAAATACAGACAAGAGAATAAAAGATTCAGATAATAAAGTGAGAAAATATAATAAACATTTAACTGGACTACTAGAAAGAGAGCTAGCAAGACATACATAAAATCAAACATAATGACAGAAATTTCCAGAATTGATAAAAGACTCTTATTTGAGATTCAGAAAGCTAAATACAGGGTACGCCTGGGTGGTTGAGCGTCTACCTTTGGCACAGGTCATAATCCCAGAGTCCTGAGATCAAGCCCCGCATCAGGCTTCCCGTTTGGTGGGAAGCCTGCTTCTCCCTCTCTGGCTCCCCCTGCTTGTGTTCCCTCTCCCGCTGTCTCTGTCAAACAAATAAAAATCTTAAAAAAAAAAAAAAAAAAAAAGCTAAATACATCCTAAGCAAAGGGGAAAAAAGTCAAATAAATAAACAAATAAATAACCTACAATCAGACCCATCCAGAGAAACTGAAGAATAACAAATACAAAAGAAAATCTTCAAAGTTCAACAGAAAGGACAGAACCCTTAGAAAGAATTTACATTTACACCAACAATATATTTCTCAGTGATGGAAGGCTAGAGAGAATTGGATTAAATCTTCAAGGCAAAGAGACTAAATAACTTTCAGTGTATATCCAATTAAACCGCATTTTGGGAACTGGGATAAATTAAAGCCACTTTTTTTTTAAGATTTTATTTATTTATTTGACAGAAAGAGAGAGAGAGAGATCACAAGCAGGCAGAGAGAAGGGGAAGCAGGCTCACTGCTGAGCAGAGAGCCCGATGCAGGGCTTGATCCCAGGACGCTGAGATCATGACCTGAGCTGAAGGCAGAGGCTTAACCCACTGAGCCACCCAGGCACCCCAAATTAAAGCCACTTTTACGCAGACACTTAGCAAGAGTATTACCACTGACAAAAGCTCATTAAAGGAACTTCTAAAGAATGTACTTTAACACATTGATTTAAGAAGGAAAGCTAAGATGAAAAATGACTTGTACAGATAGAAAATGGCGAACATAGCAATCATTGAAAGCTTGACTTTACCAAACCACAATATTAACAATTCTTAATTGATGGAATTAAAAAGTAATGATAAGGGAACTTCTGTTTTAGAACAGAATAGGCCAGCACAGGAAAGCATTGTTGCTGCAAACGGGACACAGCCAGATAAACTATAAAGATATTTTTCAAGCTTTAGAGACCTTCAGAAGCAACACACTAAAACTTTTCCAAAAAAGCAAAACACTTTTATGTGAGCAAGGATGTCTATCTTTCTTTCCTCTGTGGGTACTTTCTGATTCCAGGTTTTTGTTCAAGAACGGCTTGGTCAGTCAGAGCCCAAGCTCTGGAGAAGAGAAGCTAGTCCAACAGGGAGTGGGTCTGACACACCAATATGACCAGTTGGAAACCAATTCGTCACAGACCATTTGCTAACTTCTGGGGCTATACAGGAAGAAGAGGAACTAAGCCAAAAGCTTCCAAAGTGTAAATTGCAGTTTCCGGGAGTTTTAGAGGAATAGGAGTGGCCAAATTCGAACATACCGTCTCACCTTCAAGGATATCTCCATATTTTGAAGAATTCCAAGTAGGAGACTGGAGAGCTGGGCTGATTATCTCTAAAAGGCAGAAGCTGAATTTTCTGGAGTCTTCTTCCAAAACTGAGACATGGAACCAAAACCACATGCATTAAAAAGAGAAAATAAAATATTAAAAAAAAAATGCAGGGAGAAGGAAAGCACAGCAAATCTGAGTGGGGTCAAGCAGAAATGAGTTTACTAATACTGAAACCTAGCACCAACCTTGATTAATGTCTGATTGGACTCATGTGTCCCAACCCTCATTCTATTCACCAACAAAGGAAAACAGTATCATCTGCAGCCTCTAGAATTCTATTACATACAACGTCCAACATGTATTAAGAAATTCCTAGGGCGCCTGGGTGGCTCAGTGGGTTAAGCCGCTGCCTTCGGCTCAGGTCATGATCTCAGGGTCCTGGGATAGAGTCCCACATTGGGCTCTCTGCTCAGCAGGGAGCCTGCTTCCTCCTCTCTCTCTCTGCCTGCCTCTCTGCCTGCTTGTGATCTCTGTCTGTCAAATAAATAAATAAAATCTTTTAAAAAAAAAGAAAAAGAAATTCCTAGAGGGGCGCCTGGGTGGCTCAATGCGTTAAAGCCTCTGACTTTGGCTCAGGTCATGATCCCAGAGTCCTGGGATCGAGCCCCTCATCATCAGGCTCTCTGCTCAGCAGGGAACCTGCTTCCTCCTCTCTCTCTGCCTGTCTCTCTGCCTACTTGTGATCTTTCTCTGTCAAATAAATAAATAAAATCTTTAAAAAAAAAAAAAAAAGAAATTCCTAGAAATGTAGAGCTGAGGGAAAATTACTGACTCTCACCAAAAAAAGCAGAGGGGAGATGACCCAGATAGCGGAGTTAACAAACAAAGACTTTCAAACACTTATGGTTAATATATTAAAAACAGTAGAGAAAAAGAGAAACAAAAGAGCTCAAATGGTAGAAAATTTGAGAAATCAAATTAAGAAGACCATGAACATTCTGCAAATAAAAAAGAAAATATCTGAACTGAATAAATTAGGACGAGTTGAACAGCAGACTCAGTTCAGTTGAGAACAGAACAAAATGAGGTTCTCGTTTTTTTCTCTGAACTAAGAAATGGGTTTTTAAAAACCAAAGCAAAAAGAAAAAGGGGTGAGAAAGCATACACCTATATAAAAATGTAAAAGATAGTAGGACATTGTCTATGTTCAGGTATCCCAAAGAGCAGACTTTGATGAAAAGATCTGCCTTCAGATAGATTAATGAGAGCTCTCAGAAAGTCACTGTTGGGAAGGGAAGCGGGACTGGGCAGGAGGATTAGAACTGACATGCTGGCGGTACAGGAGAGGCCTCGGTCAAAACTGTAGGAGTGCTGGCATTCAGATTGGCCTTCACAGATGTCCCAGATTGAGGCCAGAGAGCTGGGCATTTTTACCTCCATGCTGACCTGTCACTGAATGCAGTTGCCTTTGGGGAAGAAACATAAACTTGAGCAGAGCAGTGTCTTTGGCTGACAACTACGCAGAGCAGGAACTCAGCTGTGGGTTGTCAGCCGTTAACATTCCTAGCAGCTGGGGAAATAAGTGGGGCATCTGGGTTCACCACAGGCTGGTTCACCACAGCCTCCACTAAAGCCCACACTTCTGTGCTTGAATCCACCTGTTTACATAAGTTCACTCATCTGGGAAAAACTCCAGGATTCTGGTTTATCTCTTCTACGTAAATTTACAAGGACAAAGCTCTGATGTTCATTGTCTCTCTCCTCTGCTTATCATTCCAGATTCACCCTCAACTGCTTCCTCTGCTGGGTTAGGTGCTGTTTGTGGTAGGGTGACACAGGCACTTTTTCAGTCTCTGTTCACCAAGTCTTCCATTGGCTGCTCCCTTTATTAATTTACCATCAGAAGGGGGCAAAGAAGTGTCAAAGGACACAGCACTGGACCATTTGGGTTCTAAACACAATCTTCTCTACAGAAGATGTGTAACAGAAGCTCTGTCTTCTCCTGAGGGAAAGTCAATTACCAATGCCAACATGGCAAATTTTTCTAGCCAGCTAGTCTCTTAGAATGAGGAACCATCAGGGATCAGATAGCATCCGTGGAATAAAATTTGACAAGAATCTGACTCTGACTCTGAATCTGAAGGAAGCATTCCTTCTCTGGGAACTGGGCTCTCTATAAGCTTACAGTTCCAAGTTCAGGAAGTCTAAAATTCCCACGTGGATAACCAAGAGTGATGGTAAATGTAGCTACTCCTATTTCCGGTCCTTGCTTCTGGTTCTTTGTATTCTGACTACTCGAGACAGAGCACATTTTCGTTTTTCTAATGAGGCTGTATGCTGTGTTTGAGAAGATGGTGCCCTATCTTTGCAGGCTATCACCTCCAAGCAGGCCCTTTGGTTGCACCTTTAAAAATCCATTCCATTGCTCTATCAGACCACAGTTTCCCTATGGTGTGCAGGTGAGAGGACCAGCAGATCCCAACTCATGCACTTACTCCCGCAGTCCATTGGCTTCAAAGGGACAGGGCAGCAATTCACAACTAACTGGAAATGGTATAAAAGATATCAGTTCAAGGCAAGTTTTCAGGCACAAGTAAGTTGAATTAACAGATGGTTCAAATAACCCTGCTGCATTGCCCCTTCTACCTTAATCCATACTTACAACCTAATAAGATTTCCTTACAATAAATTGGCCATGAGAGAAAAAACAAACAAACAAACAAAAGCTCAGTTTACAGAAGGTGCTACAAGATCTCACAGTAAAATAGTTTATGTTCATACATCAGGATATTGTTCAACAATAAAAAATGAATGAACAATAACTATATACAAGTGGCATCACCAAGACAGTGACAGAGGTCATTCCCAATTTCGCTTGCTCTCATAAGAACAACAACAAACAACCATTTAAGAACAAGCAAATTCACCGAGGAAATCCTAGAACACGGGGGTAAGTACCCCCGGTACCACACATACCAAGAAAGACTGCATTCATGTCGACTGAATTGCCCCTCTCCCGGGCCAGCACAACACCACATGATGGAGAGCACTTCCGGAGCCTTCAGCTCCTCCAAGGGGGAAGAGAGAACCCAGGAGGGACAACCAGCACTGCCATCCCCAGCACTGTGTGTCACTCTGGGTCTGTGAGTGTCACTACTCTGAACTTGCCTCATGGGATTGCAGGGGAATCTGCCGGGCTCAATCAGTGGGACTCTGACTGTGATGGGGAAAGGGGGAGAGGTTAGCAACAACTAGCACATGAAGTCTGGCAGAGTTTATACCAGCTGCCCAAGTTAAAATCCCAGCTAGAGGTTTTCTCAACGGCAGCACCATATTGGTGGTGCCCTCTGACCAGGGAACTCTAGAGTGAAGATCTGCTTGATTCAGATGCTCTCATGAGGAGTTTTGCCATCTCAAGGGCACGCCCAGGCAAGAAGCGGAGTCACAACCCCACCTACTGTGGGGAGTGCCTCTCAGACACATCTGACCAGAAGAGCTGGCAGGAATCCCTGGAAGCTGTGTAGCAGAGCAATGCTCAAACCAAGAAGCGGGTAGACAGAGCTGATCACCCCCAGCGCAAAACCAGGACCAGACATGGAGGGTTTCTGTGCTACACACAACACAGGCTAGGGGATTAATTCTTAGCCAAGACTATGTGTAGCTCCTAGCTCCTTCCAGCTGGAGTCTGTTAAAGAGTTGCCTGGAATGGCCGCTCCCCTTCCCACCCAGGCAAGGGAGCTCTACCCACTCACTGTGGCTCCCAGCCCCATCTAACCAGGAGGGCTGGCTGATGAGAACATCTGGGAGCTGTCTTCCAGAGGCGCTATAGCTGAGGGAACAGCAGGAAGGGCCAACAGTTTACAGAGCAAAACCACTGGACCTGCTTGGCCAGGGAACTATTATGTTATATGACTTAAACTTACACAGTGATGTTTGGAAGTTATATCTCAATAAAACTAGGGGGGGAAAACTGCATGCATCAAATAGATTCCCCTCCAAAAGTTAATTTAGTGAAACATTATAATATAGAAGACCGTTTTTTACCAGTGGCTCTCAATCTAGGCTTCCCAGTACACTTATCTAAAGAGCTTAAAAAACATAAAACAAAAACTGATGCCCCGAAACCATTTTAATTATACTGAGGTGTTTGGTTGTCAGTATTGGTAAGCGCTTCTAATGTTATCTAGGTTTGTGAAACATCACTTGCACCCTTAAGATACCCTTTTGTGCATTTTTTATATTTTATAATTTTGTAAACAACCAAAAACACAGGAAATAAACTAGTGCTCTACCAGACTTGTTCTGATGTACTGACCAATTTTGCTCAGTGCTTCATGTCAGCGAGGTCATGTGTTAGTTTATTGGCCTTTAGAGACAAGACATATAAATGTTCTCATGAGGTAATGACTGCTCCCAGCCCAACTCAGTCAGCTCTATTGGCTTTTTTTCTTTAGTCACCACCTCATCCACAGATGAATTCCACCCGGGCCTAGCAAGCTTCCTGCATCAGAAGTAGGGGCATTTTTGGTTATGCTGTTTAATCTCCAATTTTTTGTATTTCTCTTTTCTTCTTTCTTGTTACATTTTTTCCTGACTTAGGCCTTCAGGCTCTATCACTTCAGCTTTCTTTCCTTTCTGACAATCACATTAGGAACTTTTCTTGCCACTACCTTTCCCTCACGGATATGTAGACAAATTCCCAATGAAGTGACAATTTTAGAAAGAAATAAGAATTAAAACTCATCAACTGATGACCTTGTCCTCTCAACTGGTGAAAGAAAAATAAATAATAATTTCATGAACTGAGGATATTAATTCTAAAAGCCCTACCATAGGTTTTTCTCTACTTTCATCAGTTCCTAAAAACTATACAAGAGTAGAATCAATAGTCGAGTTCTTAAATGTCACTTCTTCAGGATAGTGCTTTAATATCCTATAAAAACAGTATATTTTAAATATATCCCTGAATTCAAATCAGAGAAATCAAATGTGTAGATTGGAAAATTCGATCATCCAGGATGAAACTCACGGAAATGAGCCCAATCAAATCAATAATAGTTTTATTTTTATCATGTAAGCAAAGTCTAAAAATTCAAGCAAATAACACTTTGGGGACATTTAAGACATGAAACATTTCAAATTCCCCTTACTGAATGTGAGATGCTTAAATGTTAATGGTATGCTGAGAATAATTGCAGTATTTCATCAGTACTTTAGAGAATTATACTGGGATATAGCAAAGGTTTTTGTTATGAAAAATCTTGCAAATGAAGTATTTTTCTAACACCTTTTATGGGCCACTTTGTCACCATAAGTATTTAGTTAAAAGTAGAATATATTCTGAAATATTTCTAAATTTTCAGATATTTTTATTTATTTCCAGATGGCATCTTGAAAAATAAGAAATACGCTAGGCTTATTCGGATGTTTATGACATTTTCCAAAATATTTTCTTAGTATAATTGTTAACAGAGACTAAGTTTAGAGGTCATAATTTCCCAAACATGGTAGCAGAAAAAGACAGAAAAATATCAGTTACCAAGAACTAACATTAGAACTATTATATAAAAATAGTTAACTTGTGAGATAAAGACTAATTCATTCAAGTATATTTCAAAAGATTCCTAGCTTCTGGAAAGGAAACTTGTATAGGTCAAAATAGTCTTTTCAGGAAAGAAACTAAAATTAGGCAATTAACCTTTTAATCCACTTAACATTCTAATTCCCTTCATTTCCAAGTTATGCAGGCAGCACAAAGATAATTGTCGAAATTTAAAGGAATGTGAGAGAAAGTATGGTGGGGTGTGTGTGCATGCAGAAGTGCATATGTGTGTATACAGAGGAATTTGATAATAAAGTAAAAAGGACAAAAATTATATTAGATTTTAAAACACTTCTATTTTTTATGAAGGTTAAATTTGAGGTTATTATTTTTAACCTCAATAAATTAAGATGGTGATAAGTAATATATCCTGAATTTTTTAAAAAAGAAAATACATAATACTTAGAAAAATACATTTATCTACTTAGTACATAGTAGACTCCAGTTAAGATATTTGTACAAAGATGACCTAGGGCAGAACTAGAGCACATAGTGTATGTACTTTGGAAGTGGGTGTGAGAAGAAGGTGGGCATGTCAAATAGAGTCAACAAGTAAGTATCAGAATCTTCCTGCTTCTATCCAGTTGGGGATATGTGAATTTAGCTTAGGTAGACCTCATACAGAAACTTTTCAAACTTAAAGAATTTTAAAATACCCAATGCTCTCATAATATAGAGGCTACATTAGCTTATGCAACTAAGACATAGATCATTTCACAGAATTTGACAACCAGAAGAAAGGCAGACACCAGAGTGGCTGATTCATGAGCTCAATTATACTATTCAGGGATCAATTGGGGATTTTTCTTAAATCTTTCTGTATATCCATACTTGATGTTGTCTTTATGCTGACACTGGTGGTAGGATGGCTGCATAACTTCTGGTTTTTGGATCTAGATCCAACAACATGCTTATGAAGAAGGGAACACACCTCTTACAGTGACTCTTTTAAGAGTAAGAACATTTTCCCCTGAATTCCCCAGCACTTTTCCTAACATTTCATCAGATAGAATGGTCATACTCTTTTTGGAAAAGATCATTCCTAAGGGGTAACTTATTACCACACTGTGGCTGGACCATCCATTTGGGATAGATAGATGTTGGGAGATAACACCAGTTTTCACTATATGATATTGCTCAGCACATACAGCATTCATCATTCCATTTATTTAACAAATATTCCTTAGGTGTCCATTATGTGTTACAAGAGATATAGTAGTAAACAATGTAGTCTTTGGCTTTGATCTCATATAACTGACAGTCTACTGAAAAGGCAGATAGTTTTTAAAATTTTTGAAATAATTGAATAATTAAATTTTTTTAAATATCATTATATCTAACAAAATATGTACCATATGAGGAAAGCTACAAAACTCTGATGAAAGAAATTTAAAAAAAACTAAAAATTGAGGGCTGCCTGGGTGACTCTGTGGGTTAAAGCCTCTGCCTTCTGCTCAGGTCATGATCTCAGGGTCCTGGGATCGAGCCCTACATTGGGCTCTCTGCTCAGCCGGGAGCCTGCTTCCCCCCCCTCTCTCTCTGCCTACCTCTCTGCCAACTTGTGATCTTGTCAAATAAATAAATAAAATCTTAAAAAAAAAAAAGAGGAAGGAGGTATTATTTATACAAAACCCTGTAGGCCATATTTAAAAATCAAGACATGATATTAGGAGCAACCTGAAGACATTGAAGAGTTTTAAGCATGGGAAGAAAAAGATGAAAATACATGTTGAAAATGATTTCTCCAGCTACCATATTAAGAAAGGATTGCAGGGTGGCAGGAGCAGATCTAGTGAGCCTAGTTAGGGAGACATGGACATCACCCATAAAAAGAATTTCTCAGGAGGTAGGAATGGGGGTGGAGAGAAAAAGGCTGACTTGAAGGCTATTACAGGATAGAAATAAAAGCGTTGGTAATATATGGGGTGTAGAGGGTTGGAGAGAATGAGGAATCAGGGGTCTCCTCATTTCCTCAGTACAGCATAATATGATATATATAAAAATACCATATTTTAGGGGCACCTGGGTAACTCAGTTGGTTAAACAGCTGCCTTCAGTTCAGGTCGTAATCTCAGGGTCCTGGGACTGACCCCACTATCAGGCTCCCTGCTCAGGGAGGAGTCTGCTTCTCCCTCTGCCTCTGCCTTTCCCCCCTCCCCTGACTCATGCACTCTTTTTCTCTCAAATAAATAAAATATCTTTTTTTTTAAATATCACATTTTATATATAATTTCTAATTATGGTATATTCTTTTTTTTTTTTAATATGGTCTATTCTGATGCTTAGGAAAACCTGATAAAATGTTTCTAAATTTTACTCATTTCATTGAGTTAAAGCTAAATCTTTATTCACAAGCATTTTTGTTATAAATTTTACCCTAGATATTTCATGAGGTAGATTTTACTTGGCTGCTGAAATCAGATTTTTGGCGCCCAGGGTGAACAATACCAGGCTGGCAACCTCCTTTCATAAAACTTTATGTTGCATTTTATAGAAAATATTAAACTTGACAATTATCACTTGTTTCAAAAACTAAATTCATGTACAACAATAAAATATTCTGGCTGTATGAAATAGGAAGTAGTTCATAGGGGGACCTGGGTGGCTCAGTTGGTTAAGCATCTGCCTTCAGCTAAGGTCATGATCCCCAAGTCGCAAATTCCTGGATCAAGCAGCACATCTGGCTCCCTGCTCTGTGGGGAGCCCACTGCTCCTTCTGACCCTCACCCTGCTCTCATGCTGTCTCTCACTCTCTCTCTCAAATAAATAAACAAAATCTTTTTAAAAAGAGGTTCATACTGTAAAAAACAGATATTTAAGATATAAACCCCTATGTTTTTGATTAAAATAATGTCTAATGATCTGGAAATATTTGATGTGACACAGGAAGTGGAAAATTGAGAAAAGTCTAGGATTGGGAAATCTAAAAGTTTTGGCTTTGAATCCTGGCTTGGTTACTTAATAATTCTATGACTTTGAACAATTTACTCAATTTCCCTGAACTTAAGTTTCTTATTAATATTTATTCTTATAAATATTGTTACTTATCTCAAAGAAGTATTGCAACTTAAAAATCCAGTATAGTGCCTGGTCCTTAATAGATGCTAAATTAAAGACAGCTACAATTTTCATGTATTTGCTTCTAGGATAATTTGAAGAGTAAATGTTGTGGTGTTCCACAATATAGTCTTTTCTAGTTATCCTTAATCTGTTCATCGTGAGTCTCTAAAATCAGACAAGTGTTCAATATCAGTTTAATTAGTCACAGAATTTCATAATTGGAGGAAAAATTAAATGTCTGGTGCAGAACTATCTCTTCCAAAATAAAACTGTAAACAAATTTAATCTGAAAATTATGTTGTGTTTGTCCAAACACATAAAATGAATACAAAACAGCCTTAGATAAGCTGTTTTAGAAAATAACAAAATAGAAAATAACAGAATAGAAAAGTTCATAAAAAGTCAAGTAATTGGGACGCCTGGGTGGCTCAGTCGGTTAAGCCACTGCCTTCCGCTCAGGTCATGATCCCAGAGTCCTGGGATCAAGTCCCGCATCAGGCTCCTTGTCCAGCAGGGAGCCTGCTTCTCTCTCTGCCTCTGCCTGCCACTCTGTCTGCCTGTGCTCTCTCTTTAGCAACAAATAATTTTTTAAAAAAATCTTTTAAAAAAAAATCAAGTAATTATTTCAGGTCTTAAGTGTAGTTCCATACAAAAGATTTTTTTTTTGTTGTTATTTTAAGATTTTATTTATTTGACAGACAGAGTTCACAAGTACACAGAGAGGCAGGCAGAGAGAGAGAGAGAGGAGGAAGCAGGCTCTCTGCTGAGCAGAGAGCCTGATGTGGGGCTCGATTCCAGGACCCTGGGATCACAACCCGAGCTGAAGGCCACTGAGCCACCCAGGTGCCCCTTTTCTATTATTTTAAATAAAAAGCAGTGCACAAATGGTATCAGTAATTATGCTGAAATATTTTTTCACATTCTTCTGACAAATGTATAATTTTTATGCAAGAAAAATATCGAATGAAACAGACTTTGAAAATACTACAGTGTCCCACATTTCAGAACCTGAAGCATATTATCTCTCACTGACAGGTAGAATGGCCTTAAATACATTTATTAAAACAAATGATTGTATGAAATATTAATCTCACTCTACTTAATTAACATCCTAATACGTTAGTTCCTCACCTTTCCTCTTATACATAAATTACTCTTCAACCTGCTCATCATTTTTCATTTCCCAAAAATACAAAGAGTATTAATTACTTGTAGCCAAGATGTAGTCTTTTCTTTTTAATTCCCATAACTGAAGTCATTCTCAGACATAGTTCAAGTCTTGTATTTAAACAAAGTATATGTTGAATTCAGACAGAGATAAACAATAAGTACATATTAAAATGAAAGAAAAAAGAATATTGAAATTTAAAATTTTTAAATGTAGCATGTTGATTTGTAGCCTCAAAGCTTTTCCTAGCCACAGAGAAACTCCTTCTTTAAAGCCACACTTGGATCAGATTTAAAAGGACATGTTTGTTTCAAGTAACTTCCTTTGAAGAACCAATTTCAAATATTTTTTTTTCCATACAGTGAAATGATAATAGAAAAAAAATGATTTCATCATTCTGTTCAATGTGAGAGGGAAGAGAGGAAAACTAGTGTTGCAGATGGTTTGGTAATCCTCTAACTAGACTGTGATGTGTTGATAATCAATGAAGGCAGTGCATTTGACAAGTTAGCTTCAATCCCACGAAAATGTTAAAAGAGAATAGGAAGCAAAGAATGCTGCATAATTCTTATAATTAGTAAACTGAAACTTGCCTCAGGTTGCCTTCTATTGATTATATGAGATAAGGTAGCTGATGAAATGATGGAGTAATCGTCCAGTTCCTTCGTTTATATCTAAAAATCAGGCACTGCAATAAAGCTACAAATAAAAACTGTCTCCCCATTTTTCTCTCTTAGAATTCTGTTACTAAAACCATGGGTTTGTGAGAATCTGAGAAAGCACTGCCCAGTTCAGAGGGACCTAAATCACCTTTGCTTTATCCTTGAGAAGATCCTCATTTGATAGAAAATTAATATGTGGCAGCTTCAGATGACCACTTCTTTGTGAATATGAAAATCCATTTAATTAATGGACCTTGACCTTTATGCATATGAAAACCCATATAGCTGAGTCAGGAATATATGAAATACAAAATATTTCAATGAAAACTCCATTGTTTTAAAGAAAAACTGGCTGTATCTCTGAACAGGCACATTGCTATTTACTACTAGTTTTAACAAATAAGTGGCAGCAAGTTAGTTTTTAAAATTTTACACATACATATACATATTTCACTTATTCTGATAACTTCTTTAAGAAGAATTGCTCCCAATTGGTCTTTATTTCATCCTATACTTTGAGAGCTAGAAAGAACATAAGAGATCATCTAATTCTACTCCATCTTCTATAATCAATAAAATTGAAGACAGAGAATTACATATCTTGTCCAGCCTAAAATGCAGGATTCCCAAATATCAGTCCAATTCTCCACATTCGTAATTTAGACTAATTTGTCTTTTTTTTTTTTAATAGCCTGCTATCTCCACTATTGTATGTAAGTTGTTAGAGAAAGAGAAATATTGGTCAGTTTCTCAAACTTTTATAAAATCACCACAAGCTCAAGGTCTTGCCCTTGGTTTTCAGACTTAAAAAGTCAGGGTTTTTAGATCATTCAGGGGTCACCTCTCAGAGGGAGCTTTCTTTTTCTCCTAATACAAAGCAGTTCTCCCCTCAAAAGCAATACCCCTCAAGTTACTCTACCCTTCTGCTCCTGCTCAGTTTTTCTCAGAGCAATTATTAGTATGTAACCTTTATTATTCAAAAGGGTATTCTGAGCATCCTTGGAAAAGTCTTTTGGTGCACATGTTCACAAGTTTCTCTGCTTAAGAGTCTCTAACATAAAGTATGACAATTACTGGTTTGACAATTTTTTTTAGGCTTTCTCATATGTTTTTTATCATTTCCATTGCTCACCATTCCTCTCTGCATATCAGTGTTTCTCCTTGTGAGTTCCTTATTCTTGAAATATATGTCACAGATATTCTTCTAGTAAAACTCCTATCAATAAAGGGCCTTACTTTATGAAAACTTTTATATTTCATCTTTTTTTTTCTTGAAAAAAATTCACTGGGACTGTAATTCCAGAATGGCAATTTTCTCTTCACATTTTGATAATTTCCCTGGATTTCCTGAGTATGTTATTGAGAAATTCTTTTTTGTTAATGAGAAATTGCCTGTTGGCCTAATTGCAGTTCTCTTACAAGTAATTTCACTTCCTCCTATTTTTAAGATCTGTTCTTTATCTCTTGTATTTGATATTTTCACTCTGTTGGTTCTAGGTGTGGATTTCTTCTATTTATTCTACTAGATATTGGGGTGGGATGGTGCTTCTTGAATCTGGGATAAGAAGTCAGGGACAGTCAGTTTCTAGTTGACTACTCCATTTTCCAATGTCTAGGACAATTATGTCATATAACACATGCTCCATAAAAGTTTGGAATGAATACATGTCAAGCACTGTGCTACTTGCTACAAACAGAACTGTGGCCAATACATAGTAAAAAACAATCCCTACTTTCAGGGAACTTACAACTAAGAAGATGAACAATAAAACAGGAAATTTTGCCTACAATAAATATGGCAGGCAATGCTTTGTTCAATTTTTTTTTCTTTACTTTGTCAATTGATTTTTTCTGGAGCCAGTGAGGCAACTAGTTTGCAATTTGCATTGCTCTATAAATTAACAGTACTGACTGTCATCACAGTTGACCTCCAAATATTTGATGATCAAATTAAATCATTTGTTGCCTTTCTTATTTTAGACTGCTCTCACCTCCATACTTCATGTTGTATATACAACACTTGAGACGCACAATAGACTTAAAATTAATGTGTCTCACTATTAGTGACATCTAAGCAATGACATTGCGATGGGGATGTTACAGAGGCCATTTATAAGAACTATGATAACTATGGGGTTGGTTTCCCCATGAAAGACTGACATTCATTCTGCTACCACAGTTTTCATATCTTCAATTTGATTGAAAACTTGCTCACACACTACAACTGTACATATTAATAACCTCATGAATATTTGGTAAATAGCTATATTGATGCTGTCTTGGTGTCACACTATAAATATCACCCAAGGATAGGTGAACGGGATTCAGTTCTGTTAGTAAGCAGCCCTTTGATTAATAGTGTACTACTCAAGTAGCAGAATTTAGTGTGTTTAATCCTGTATTGTTGGCACAATACTTTGGCTGTGTTCCAGGACTTGTGTTCTTCTAGCAAGTTTAAAATCAATAATAGGAGGGTTAATTCTGGAATCATCTCAGTACTAAAACTGAAGCTGACTGCTCTGTCATGACAAATGTCACCTTTGTCCACTTATTTATTTACCTTTTAGGAAAAAGTACTCGAGAGTGTGTATTTTATGTGTATAGTGTCTCTAAAATTTACAACTGTCTGCATATGAACCACAGTTTCTTGTAGAGCTGTTCAATTTTTTTCTTGTGTATTCCTGCAGAAAATCTGTGCCCTGGACTCAGAATATTTTTCTTCTTTCCCCCTTCATGACATATTTAGAATACCAAGTATGTTTGCCACAATAAGAGGATTCCAACAAGGACTTGCCATAGGCAATTGCATGCAATTTGGTTGAGTATGAGGTTGTGTGTGTGGATTTTGTCCTTGACATAGTGTCTCTGCTAAATTACTGGCAGTAGTTTGTGGCTGTTATGACTGTTCAGGAATATCAAGCCCTGAAATATATTATACTCTTCTTTTTGATGTCTGGAGCACCCACCAGAGACATAGTACATACTCTAAATTATTCTTTCCTTTTCAGACCCTTTTCTTGTCTCAAGTGATCTCTCTTATTTCCTTTCTCATCTCTTTGTTTCTTATTCTCCGCCTTAACTGTACTTTCTTCCCCACAAGGAAAGAGGTTTTTCCTTTCATGTTTTTCATTTGTAATTCCAAAAAGACCAAGTGCTATGAGATAGTATTTTCCAAGAATGACCTAAACTGATTTTGATCCAGGTAACTTTATCTCTCTTGTCTTCTTTTATATGAGCTTCGGTGGATAGTTTCCTCCAGAAATCTCATATATTTTCCTGACATTGTTCTTAACTCTTTTAGTGTTAAAATGAATGTCTAATAGTAATATAAATAATAATTACAACTTATCTTTTCCCTATAATTTTAAAAGAAATATCTGATTTAAGTATGCACATATGCATATGTTTCTTTTAACTTTAAATACAATTTATACATTCTTCTTCTTATTTTTTGAGTAACTGGCCTTTTAAATATATTTGCATAGCACTTTCCTAAATTCAAAATTAGTTTTCATAGTACCTGCCAGACCAGTGCTTATCCAACTTTAATGTACGTAAGAATCACCTGGGGATCTTGTTAAAACATGGATTCTGATTCAGGACATCTGAGGAAGGCCTGAGACGCTGGATTTTTAACAAGCTCCCAGAGGGTGCCGAAGTTACCAATATGCATTGCTCTTTGAATGGCAGAGTACTAGATAGTTAAAGCTAGAAAGAGCAAAGACCCAAACTACTTTGTTCACCTCTACATCTGTTTTATCTACTATAGTGTCTGCTATATGCATGGTTTTCAATAAATATTTACTAAGATAATGAACTCACTGAATCACGCACACAGCACTATGAGACGTTCCTTGTAGACACCATTGTTCCCATTTTATAAAAGTTTCAAAAAGTAAAGTAATTTGCCTGTGGGTTACCCAGTAGCAGAAGCATGGTTTACCCAACTGTTTAGTTATTATTAGGGAAGGATAGTAACTACTCCATTCCCCATTATCTGCTTACTTTTCTCTTGAAGATGCCAGAGGTTCCAGTGATTTTCATGTATGTAGCTCTGCACTTGACCTCCATGAGTTGTAGATGACATTGTCAAGGAAGAATCAAATTTATCTTTGAAGTTTTTCTATACCCACTCAAGTACACATGCTCTTGTAAAAGTCTGCTTGCATTTTCCCAGAGACCAGTTGTGTCTGTTGCTCTTTGAATGGTAAAATTTGGGAATATCTTTTAGGAAGGAGAAAGATTCAAGATTCTAATTTAAAACCAGGATTATTTGAACATCACCACATCACTCCTCCTAAAAATAAAATTTTTTTTCACAAAGCACAAAGATTCAAGAATGTAATCACCTTGTTAAATTTGAAATTGCAAAGACAATGTAATCAAGAAAGAACATGAAGCTGTTCTGTCAAGATTGTGATTTAGGGGCTGCTATTAGCAGCTTCTGAAGTGGTGGGAGTAAATCATTTTCAAATGTTGGAAGCCAATTAACTGTAATGAAATATAGTTGAATAACAATCAGTAATTCTACTTCAAAGTACAGTAACAGATAGAAAATAAACTTTCCAAAGAAGCATATTCACTGTGCAATTCTTTAAAAAAACCACTTTAGTTGTCAGGTCCCTTTTGAGTCAAGGTGTTCTAAATCATATTTCAGCAGGAATTCTGACAGCTGGGGAAAATCCACCTGCTGAGTTATTACCTTTTAATTACCCAAATAAAGAACAAAGTAGAAAGCATGACAAACTTGAATAGAAAAAAATGAATATAAAATTAAGAAAGATATTATTCATGCATTGTGAGATTAACTTAACTCTCCCATGTAAAAGAGAAGAAAACCACCTTTATTATTTACAATGCTCCTTACCCCTTTTCCAAAACTCCCTAAGGAAAACAGATCTCAAGGAAACTCATTTGCCCTGCTGAGTAGAGTGGCAAGATAATTTTGGAGAATGCAGGAGTGTTGAGAGTCAAGAGGAGAAATAAGCCATTGCTAAATTGTTTCAAATGAGAAAAGGAAGTGTGGCCTCTGAGAGGAAGGGTGGAGTAGCCTGAAGATTGGAGTTGTGGAAACAGATGTGACAGCTGCCAAGGACAGAGAGTAGAGACAATTAAGATGTATTTTGAGAAAGTTTGACAAGGTGAGAGGTCTTGTAAGCCCTATTTCCATCCAATCTAGAGTTTCTCAAGCTTAGTGTCCTGACAATGGGGACTAGATAGATCTTCACTGTGGGACATTCCAGTGCGTTTTATGAGTTTAGCAGCAAGTGTTAGCCACTAGAGTCAATAGCATTCCCCCGCTAATTATGACTACCAAACTGTCTCCATACATTGCCAAATATCTCCTGGAGGGCAAAATCATACTCACTTGAGAATCACTGATACAATCTTGAATTTCTTTGTCTTTATTGGGGGGGGGGGGGCAGAGAGAGAGCAAGCGAGCGAACATGCAGCGGGGAGAGAGAGAAGGAAGGGGAAGGGAGAGAATCTCAAATAGACTCTGCCCCAAGGGCAGAGCCCAAGTGGAGTTTAATCCCAGACCCTGAGATCATGACCTGAGTTGAAATCAAGAGCTGGACAGTTAACCTACTAAGCCACCCAAACGCTCTCTAATCTCAAACTTTTGTCAAAGGTCTACATTAGCGTCTGTGCTCTCAAGTTCAGTAGGCATTATATGTGTAATGCATTACTTTACCTTAGTGTTCTCTTTTGTTTCCTTGAATGTGCATATTGGTCTCAGTGCAACCCAAAGCAAGGGCAGAGGTTTCCAAGTGGGTCCAAGTTTAATACAGATTAACCCTTGAGGGTTTCTGTTTAGAGTATGTGCTCTAAATGAAGTTCCAGCTGCAACTGGAGTTGCAAGTTGAATTCTCAATTTAGGAACTGAGTCAAAATTACATCCTTCTAAAGGCTGTGAGGGGTGAGATGGTGGACATTGACCTGACAACAGATGTGATGACAGACCACATCAAATTTAGAATAAGATTGCAGAAACCTCCCTCAGTCACTTTTTCAGTTTTCAGAGGTGACAGGGTTAAGATGGTGTTCAACACTGGCCATTTCTTTTGAAAATGGAGAAGCATACAGTGCTGTAAAATATTACTCTAATGAAATCATCCAAGAGAATAAATGTGAAATTCTAGACCAAAAAAAAAATGCATTTTTACCCGTCTCTCCAGACATGTTGTGTCTTAATAGCGTATGGTATTTAGTAGGGATGCCTCAGTCAGTTGAATGTCTGACTCTTGGTTTCTGCTCAGATCATGATCTCAGGGTCCTGAGATTGAGCCCTGCTTCAGACTTTGCACTCAGCAGGGAGTCTGCTTAAAGATTCTCTCCCTGAGCCCCTCTCCCTACTAGAGGACAAGTGTACTCTCTCTGTCTCAAATAAATCTTTAAAAAATTATGTTTTTTCGGAAAAGGAAGATTTTTTAAAAATCAGGTATAAGCAAATGTGTGCTGGTAAATATAAAGATTTTCAAAACAAACAAACAAAAACAGATATTGGCCAATTTCTTTGGTATAAATACTCCCACTATGGCCAGTTTCAGCATTGATATTTTCACTAGCATGATGTCATTAAGAGCCATTCTGGGAATAGTTGCTCACAACTGGCTCTCCTGAGTCAACCAGTGCAGGTTTCCATACACCACCAGGTACAAAGCATAAATGTGTGACCTTGTTCAGAGCCTTCCTCTATTTACCTGCTCAAAAAATGATCGCTTGGAAAGAGAAATATATGTAGGCCATAATGTATCTTATCAAGGAAGTTTTGAAAATACTGATCTACCAGCCTCCTTTTCACTTCAAAAATAGAGTTACCCAACGACACAGCAATTGTACTTCTAGGCATTTACCCCCGAAGATACATATGTAGTAAAAAGAAGGGGCACATGGACCCCAATGTTCATAGCAGCAATGACCACAATAGCCAAACTGTGGAAGGAGCCAAGATGTCCTTCAACAGACGAATGGGTAAAGATGATGTGGTATATATACAATGCAATATTACTAATCATTAGAAATGATGAATATCTGCCACTCACATGGGCATTGATGGAACTGGAGGGGATTATGCTAAGTGAAATAAGTCAAGCAGAGAAAGACAATTATCATATGGTTTCACTCAGATGTAGAATATAAAGAATAGCATGGTAGACCATAGGGGAAGGGAGAGAAAACTGAAGCGGGGGGGTGGAATCAGAGAGTGAGACAAACCATGTGAGACTATGGACTCTGGGAAACAAACTGAGGTTCTCAGAGGGGAGGAGGTTGGGGGAATGAGGTAGCCAGGTGATGGGTATTAAGGAGGGCATGAGTTGTGATGAGCACTAAGTGTTATATGCAACTACTGAATCACTGAACACTACCTCAAAACTAATGATGTACTATAGGGTGGCTAACTGAACATAACCAAAAAAAAAAAAAAAAAAAACTTCCCCTAAGGTGTCTCTTCTTTTATGTTGCAGAATAATTTAGCTATCTTTATCATTGAAATCTCTGGAGGTGTTATGATCTGGCCCAGATTGCCTATAAAATTTGGGGCACTGGAAAATATTTATTTTGGTGTTATATTTAAGTTTATTTGGTATTATATTTAAATATAAATATAACATTTATATTTAGCATGTTACACACCTAAAACACTAAAACCTGAAAATAGATACATACATGAATGTTACTTTCTAAATCATGATTAGAACATAAATCTGAGGATTGTATTGGTATATTAAACCTAACAAGTAGAAGGGTAAAAGGGATGATGAAGAATTTATAGGATCAGAATACTATAATTATTTAGGAACTCAATGCCTGAAAGCTCTATGTCTATAGAAGAATATTCCACTTCATTTAAAAGAGCTTGAAGATGGAGACATGTGTGGTCTTTTATATTTATAAGCATGTATAAATACTAGAGAAAGATTTGCTCTAAACATTTATACAGAATCAGATTTTTATAGCAAGATTTGGAAGGTTATGTGGGGTACATTTGAAGGAATGGAAATGACTGGAACAAGTCAGAATAAATGAAGTATGAGCACATTGGCATGAGTAACTGTAAAAGCTTAGGATTCCCCAGAGCCTACATAGCTATAACAGATTAGTGAAGTCAAATCAGAAAGAAGGAAAAAAGGAGAAAATGTATGCACTGAAGGCATAAGAAAATCACACAAAACACCAGAACAGTAGGCTGATGTAAGACTGCTTAGGTGACTCAGGGTTGGCTTCTTGACCACTGAGGCCCCCAGGATGGGGAATCAGTTTCCAACCCAAGCCAAGAGCCAGCGTGGAGCCTCCAATCTGCATTAAATGCGATGAAATATGATTCAACAAGGTCACCATAATCACCCAGACACTCTTCACCTAAAACCAGACTACAAGACTGTTGGGAAAAAGTTTAAGAAGTAACCTGGTATTGCTCATCATTCAGGAGATGGAAATTCTCCCAGACTTCATAGAAAGTAACTCTGAGAAATACCATCTGATCCCTGTTGAAGATACAGGTGAACCTAAGAGCTAATGTGGGCAATTTTACACTCAGTCCCATTGCAATTTTAATACCAATGGATTTGCTTGAGTCCCAAGGTCAGTTTGTGCTATATGATAACATTCTTGGAAGTTTCAGTAATAAAGTGCAGAGTGGTTGGACCATTTGTCAGAATAAATAGTACCCCTCCCCAGGAAGTTTAAGAAGTTTTTTCACTAAAGAAGCTATGATAGAAAAAAAAATTATGTTACTTACCTAAAATTAAAAATATTTTATTGCAACTTACTACACATATACATGATTGAAGAAAATCTTTTATGAAACAAAGTTTATTTATCCTCTGATCTATTCTATTTCATGCAAAACTCTAATCTTACCCATCACACTGATCTCAGGATCCATTAATGGTTAAATACCTATATTTCGGAAACTATGTTATATAAAACATCCTAGTCCAAGTTGAATTGCTCGTCAGGCTAAATATTTCTATGTGATAAAAGATTATGAATATAGAAAGAGAAATGGAAAAATAAATGTAAATGAGATATTATAAAGAACCTCGAAATTTGAAGAGATTTTCAGCTAATTCAGGATGGAGTATAGTTCTAGCTGTATCATCATATCATCTACAGATAATAATAAAGTCTTTAAAAAGGTAATTAAGGCTAAATAGTGCCTAATTCAATATAATTGGTGTCCTTGTAAGAAGAGGAGATTAGAATACAGACACGTACACTGTGAGGACACAATGAAAAGACAACCACAGCAAGCCAAGGAGAGAGGTCTCAGAAAAAGCCAACACATTGATCTTGGACTTCCTACATCTAGATCTGTGAGAAAATAAATCTCTGTTGTTTAAATATATCCTTATGGTCAGAAAAATCTAGCCTTGAAACTTGATTCCAGCACAAAAAAAGTTTATAAAATTGGCCATGTTATTTGAGCTTTCAAGTACCTTGAGTTTTAAATGATTGATAATAGTAATACCTACTAAAAAGGAGTCATGAGAAAATATACCTGAAGTACTCATAGTAAATTTAGTTACTATTAAAAGTTATTACATTTTCTAACACAAAATGAACACATCTTTTTTTAAGATTATTTTTTTATTTGACAGAGAGAGATCACAAGTAGGCAGAGAGGCAGGCAGAGAGAGAGAGAGGAGGAAGCAGGCTCCCTGCTGAGCAAGAGAGCCCGATGCGGGACTCGATCCCAGGACCCTGAGATCATGACCTGAGCCGAAGGCAGTGGCTTAACCCACTGAGCCACCCAGGCGCCCCAAAATAAACACATCTTTAATGCATAAAAATATCTCTATCATGAGGTCCAATAATTTTACCCAATAGAAAAAAAATGCAGATACAGATACATACCACAAAATACTGTTCACAGTGTGTTATATATTAACACAGAGTTGAAATAATCCAGGTATTTAAAATTAGAGGAATAGTAAGTAAATTATGATAAAACTATAAATAGAATATTTTGTAGTTTTCAAGAAGCACTATAATTATTACACATTGAGTGAAAATAACAAAACTTAATATTATAGTTTGATCTTTTTTTAAGAATTTTATTTATTTATTTGACAGAGATCACAAGTAGGCAGAGAGGCAGACAGAGAGGGGGGAAGCAGGCTCCCTGCTGAGCAGAGAGCCAGATGCGGGACTCAATCCCAGGACCCTGGAATCATAACCCGAGCCGAAAGCAGAGGCTTTAACCCACTGAGCCACCCAGGCGCCCTATAGTTTGATCTTTACAAAATAAAATATACCTAGAAAAAAGATTAGAAGGATATAGAGTATGCCAAATTATTAACAGTGGTTGCCTTTCCCTGGAAGTATAATGGATGGGAATTTCCCCTATTTTTTTATGTCTTCTCTGCTCTTCAGTATCTTTTTTCATTACTTTGCTATTTCTCTTTTTACACACATATCGATAGATACACAAGATACAGATCTATTTGTCTATCCACCTAATCTCAGTTTTTTAAAAGAAAACTCAGAGGTACAAACAAAATTCCCAGTAAAAGTATTGACATGGTCTCTATGACCTTCCAACATTTGAAAATGTGAGCTCTCCAAAGACAAGCAATATATATTGAGTAAACTCTTATTTTTTTATTAAAGATTTATTTGAAAGAGAGAGCAGGAGGGGCAGAGGGAGAGGGAATCCCAAGCGGACTTCACACTGACCACAGAGCTGGACACAGGGCTTGATCTCACAACACTGAGATCATGATCTGAGCTAAAACCAAGAGTCAAGTTCTTAACTGACTGCACCAATCAGGTGCCTGTTAATAATCTCTTAAGTCACATAGGACACTGTGGCACCTGGATAGTTCAGTCGGCTAAGTGTCTGCCTTCAGCTAAGAATATGAACCCGGGATCTTGTGACTAAGCCCTACATGGGCTCCCTGCATAGTGGAGAGTCTGCTTCTCCCTCCCTCTCCCCGCCTTCCACTGCTCATGTTCTCTCACTCTCTCCTCTCTCTCTCGCTCTCCCTCTCCCTTTCTCTCAAATAAATAAAATCTTAAAAAAAAAAAAATCCATCAGGACTCAGCTCGGTGAAATAACCTGATTAGTTGTTATTAAGTGATTGAATGTATGAATATGAGTATGACTATACAAATAAGCAAGTATTTGTGGTATAGATCTGATAAAGTACCATTGTAAAGGACTCTTAGAGCTTGCCTGACATGGGTCATGTTAATCCAAAAGAGTATGTTTCGAAAAGGAATAGATTGGAGAACCTGGGTGGCTCAGTCAGACCCTTATTTTGGCTCTCATGCATCAGGCTCTGTGCTCCATCCCCACCTTAAGAAAATAAAAATTAAAAAATGAAGTATACAACTCACTAATTATAAAAAAAAAAAGGGATAGCTTAAGCATGCATTATTTAGTCTTTTAAGATTTCAATAGCCCTGTGCTAATAGAAAGTAAAATATTTTCTAAGATTTTTATGACACTTATAAACTAGTTCAATGCAGAATATGTGTGTAGATAATGAACTTCTTCAAATGGTTGAGATTTTAAATGGCTGTTTAAGATGGAAACCTGTCACTGAACTTTTCTATCAGTGATACATTATGGAGTGATAGCAAATTAAATAAGAGAAAAATAATATATATATTTTTTAGATTTATTTATTCATTTGACAGACAGAGATCACAAGTACGCAGAGAGGCGGGCAGAGAGGGGGAAGCAGGTTCCCCCTGAGCAGAGAGCCCGATGCGGGACTCCATCCCAGGACCCTGAGATCACAACCTGAGCCGAAGGCAGAGGCCTTAACCCACTGAGCCACCCAGGCACCCCGAGAAAAATAACATTTGAAATGAACTGCAACTTTTAAGAGATTGGTACCATTCGAGATATGAATTTTCATATTGAACTGGTAATAATGACCAACATAAGCTGCATTCTTTTCATTGATATGAATTTCATTCTAAAGAGGTCAGGAAAAAATACATTAAAATCCTCTATATCCTCTATAGATCAGTTAAACTTTCTTTGCTCCCGGGCCACAGATTTGGCTCATACACTAACAAACATGCCAGTAGGCACAAGAAGACTAGGTAAAAACTTATGATAGATTTGCACAACATCTTTCTTACCACTGGGGGAAGAAAGTATAGATTTTTAAGCAAACAATGTCTCAGGCAGTATGATAGAGTATATGGGAAGTTGAAAAGAAATTATTTCCTCTTGTTTCTGATTCATATCTTACTGCATAGGCTAGAGGTCCTAGATCAATGTCTAAAAAATTATAATAGTATCATTAAATTAACAAATATCAAATTTTTTATCACAATTTCTTGATGAGGTAGAAAAAAAATCCTTATATACTGCTAATCTAAGTGTAAACTGGTGGAATTAAATCTCTGTGGCATTCTCTGTTCAACTTCAAGTGTGCATAGCTTCCTTTTTTTTTTTTAAGGTTTTATTTATTTATTTGACAGAGATCACAAGTAGGCAGAGAGACAGGCAGAGAGAGGAAGGGAAGCAGGCTCCTCGCTGAGCAGAGAGCCCGATGTGGGGCTGGATCCCAGGACTCTGGGATCATGACCTGAGCTGAAGGCAGAGACTTTAACCCACTGAGCTACTCAGGTGCCCCAGTGCAAATAGCTTTTGACATAGCAATCCATTTCTAAATATTCTGTGTATGGGTATATGTGCATATGTGAAATTATACACACACATAAACATACCTGAATGTCCAGTACAGCAATGTTACAGTCTCATTGTGCCCCTACTAATAAAAGAAACCTCTTATAAAAGAGACTCCAGGGGCGCCTGGGTGGCTCAGTGGGTTAAGCCGCTGCCTTCGGCTCAGGTCTTGATCTCGGGGTCCTGGGATCGAGTCCCGCATCGGGCTCTCTGCTCAGCGGGGAGCCTGCTTCCCCCTCTCTCTCTGCCTGCCTTTCCATCTACTTGTGATTTCTCTCTGTCAAATAAATAAATAAAATCTTTAAAAAATAAAAATAAAATAAAATAAAAGAGACTCCAGATAGCTCCTTTGTCCCTTTCTCTTTGCGACAACACAAGAAAAATTCTACAAACCAGAAGAGGGCATGCTGGCATCCTAGGGTGCCTAGGATAGAAGTCAATAATCTCTTCTTTTTTTTTTTTTTTTATTAAAGATTTATTTATTTGAGACTTTGACTTCCAGCCTCCAAAGCTGTGAGAAATAAATTTCTGTAGTTTATAAGCCACCTGGTCTGTGATATTTTGGTATAGCCACCCAAATGGATGAAAACAGTTATATGATAAAATATTGAAAGCCATTGAAATATCTATTAACATAGGATTATGTTAGTATTATGTTAACATACAATGTATTGTTAATACAGTATTTCAGCCCCTTCAATAAGACACATTATGCAGTCATAAAAAGAATGAGGAACTCTCGATATATTATTATAGATGTAAGATATATTCAAAAATGATGAAAGCAAAATCTCTAACTTGTAGAAATGCAAAGAATATGCACATTCACCTGGATTCGGTAGAATACCTCTGAAGGTATGAACAAGTGGATGAGAACAGAAATCCCCAGAGAGAGGTACAAAGCTGCTGGGGAAGAGCAGTGAGACAGAAGTTTGTTTTTCTCTGTATACACTTCAATGCTTTTGACCTCATAACATGTGCACCCCACACCAAGTAACCCGAACTATAAATTACTAAAGATGCTAGTGATTATCCTATTTTTGTAATATAAAAAGAGAAAGAATTCAGAAGTTTTATAATTCCTATTGCACAGAGTATAAGCATTGCAAGGCTGAAAAATAACTTGAAGAACTATTTCACTTAATGTCAACAAAATCGTATTTGGCACTCATTATGTGATCGACTCTTACATACTAAGAGTGCTAGAGATGTGTTGTGTCTTCATAAGAGAGCTCTGAATATTCCAGGAAATGAGAAAAACACAAGAGACAGACAGCTCTATATTAACAGAGTCTAAGTAGTCCACTGTCTATCTAATATTGAAAGTATGCTATACTTGATTATTACAAAATGTGAGCTGTCCAGAGCCACATTTCTTAAGGCATTTAATTTGTATTATCCACAGGCTTCCATTAATTCCAAATGACTCTATAAGTGAACAAATATTATTTATATATCTTTCCTTCTCTTTAATAATTATTTATAAATATAAGATGAACCATCCCGATGTGATGCTAGATCTTATGTAGAAATAAATAAGATTACAATGTAATAGGAAAGACCAAAAATAAGTAAATTACTTCGCACTAAAACTGATGGCAATTTACCAGCATATTAGTACTTGGGCTTTTCTGAGTGAAAAATTAATCTCAAAGGAATACAGTTTATTTTTTTAAGAATACAACAATAAAAATAAAGAATACAAAAGTAAAAGTTAAAGGGTGTGAAAAATTGCTAGACAGTCATTAAATACATCACTAATTAAGACTCCTCCACAACTTGTTATATGAACAACTACTAAAATAGAATTGGACTTGGTCTAATTAAGAATTTCTCTTTTTATGGCTCTTCATAGATGCATGGTTTTAAAGAATGAAGAATGTGATAATAAACAAATTACAAATTGTTATTTTAATCATGCCAATCTTTGCATAATTAGTAACGGCCTTAGACACGTAATTTTTTTTTTTTTTGCTATTTTCTTTTTTTTCAGTGTGCCAAGATTCATTGTTTATGCACCACACCCATGCTCCGTGCAATACATGCCCTCCTTAATTCTCACCACCAGGCTCACCCAACCCCTCACTCCTCTACCCTCCAAAACCCTCTGTTTGTTTCTCAGAGTCCATAGTTTCTCATGGTTGGTCTCCTCCTCTGATTTCCCCCAAATCACTTCTCCTCTCCATCTCCCAATGTCCTCTGTGTAATTCCTTATGTTCCACAAGTAAGTGAAACCATATGATAATTGACTCTCTCTGCTTGACTTATTTCACTCAACATAATCTCCTCCAGTCCCATTCCTGTAGAAACAAAAGTTGGGTATTCATCCTTTCTGATGGAGGCATAATATTCCATAGTATATATGGACCACATCTTCTTTATCCATTCGTCCATCGGAGGGCATCTTAGTTCTTCCCACAGTTTGGCGACTGTGGCCATTGCTGCTATGAACATTGGGGTACAGATGGTCCTTCTTTTCATTACATCTGTATCTTTGGGGTAAATACCCAGTAGTGCAATTGCAGGGTCATAGGGAAACTCTATTTTTAATTTCTGAAGGAATCTCAACACTGGTTTTCAAAGTGGCTGCACCAACTTGCATTCCCACCAACAATGAAAAAGAGCGTTCCTCTTTCTCCACATCCTCTCCAACACTTGCTGTTTTTTTTTTTTTTTAAGATTTTATTTATTTGTCAGAGAGAGAGAGGGAGAGAGAGTGAGCACAGGCAGACAGAATGGCAGGCAGAAGCAGAGGGAGAAGCAGGCTCCCCGCCAAGCAAGGAGCCTGATGTGGGACTCGACCCCAGGACGATGGGATCATGACCTGAGCCGAAGGCAGCTGCTTAACCAACTGAGCCATCCAGGCGTCCCAACACTTGCTGTTTTTCTGTCTTGTTGATTTTGGCCATTCTAACTGGTGTAAGGTGGTATCTCAATGTGGTTTTGGTTTGAATCTCCCTGATGGCTAATGATGAAAAACATTTTTTCATGTGTCTGTTAGCCATTTGTATGTCTTCTTTGGAGAAGTGTGTGCTCATGTCTTCTGCCCATTTTTTTGACATGATTATCTGTTTTCTGAGTGTTGAGTTTGAGAGTTCTTTACAGATCTTGGATATCAGCCCTGTGTCTGTAGTGTCATTTGTGAATATCTTCTCCCATTCCATGGGTTGCCTCTTTGTTTTGTTGACTATGCAGAAGCTTTTGATCTTAATGAAGTCCCAAAAGTTCATTTTCGCTTTTGTTTCCTTTGCCTTTGGAGACATGTCTCGAAAGAAGTTGCTGTGGCCAATGTTGAAGAGGTTACTGCCTACGTTCTCCTCTAGGAATCTGACAGATTCCTGCCTCACGTTGAGGAGCCTGTTGTGTTGTTTTTCAGTCAGTCTTGCTTGGGTTGAGTCCTTCTGCCCCCTATCAAGGGGCTGGGCTCTGTAGAAACCAGTTTTTCAGGCCTTTGTTCTCTGGAGTTTTTTGTTCTTTGGGGGGGAGGGGGTTAGTGGAAAGCAAACTGCACCCAGACCTCCATTTCAGAGAGAAGCCTCAGTCTGCTCCCCTTTGGGTGGTCCAGAACACACAGACTCTCCCTCTGCAAACTCCACTGAGCTGTGCAACCTACCACAGGCAGTGCATGCCCCCAGCCACGGTCTCAGGGGTCGCCCAAAGCACCTGCTTGTCTCTGCACCCCTTTGCCACTAAAATCATGAGTGATATTGATCCAGGGAGCCCACTTCAGTGGCTGCCTTTGCCGGGTCTGCTGTCTGGGGTCCAGACCTCATGGCTACACAGGTCACAGAAGGCTGCCATGGCCAAGGGATTCTGGACTGGAGATCACACTGAGTTCCTTCAGAGGCAGGCTGGTCCTAGAGACTGCTGGCTAGCGCCCACACTGAGCTCTCTCTCAGGCGCCAGTGGGGATTGCGGTCAGACCCTGGTCATGCAGTGCACGTGGAGCACAAGTGGCTGTGGTTCTAGAGAGTGCAGGCTGGCGCCCACACCAGGCTCCCTCATGTGCGGCCAGGAATGCACTTAACCCAGTGCTGGTGCAAGCACAGAATACCTCGAGCCCAGAGACCAGGAATTGGAGGTTCAGCCACACTCTGGCATGGGTGTTTGCTGGCAGTGGCCATCCTGGGTGCATGGGCTTAGGACCGTGCCTGTGACCACCTGATTCCACCAGTTGCCCCTTAAGATCTTTTGCTCTTTTTGAGTGCTTTTAACCAGACTCTAAGTTAATGCTGGTCCCCAACCACAGGGCACTTTCATATTGGGGTATTACTTTCCAAAGGGTCACTTCTGGTGGCTCCCTCCCCCTTCTATTTATCTTCCAATATCAGCCACAGCTTTCCCACCCCACTTTACCTCTCCACTGGTGTCTTCTGCCCCCATAGAGATCCATAAGTGTATAATCCTACATCATCTCAGGCTGATTTCATGGGTGTTCAAAGTGTTCTGGTAGATATTTAGCTCACTTTAGGGGACTAGTTGAAACACAGTCTCCTACTTCCCTGTCATCTTGGCCCTAGATACATTATTCATAAGAAATGATAAGCTTGTTGTTTTCATTTCCTCAATACTTCCATGTTGAAAAATAGAAAAAAGTCATAATAACGGGGCTGATTTTTTTCAAGTAATATTTAACGAGTTATACAATAAGGACCATGAAGATGTTTAGTAAATGAAATTAACCATTTCTTGTCCTTGATAGAGATGCCATTTTAGTGAGTGAGTCAAACAATAAATAAGGGAATAAAAATAGGTTCAAGTGAGAAGTTATTATGGTAAGTACTGTGAAGGAAAAAGAGCAGGTGGTAGTAAAATACAAAAGAGGTGAGAAAGTACAATCTAGAAAGTAAATTAAGTCATCTTGGAGAAGAAGATACCAAAATTGAAACCAGGCTGAAGCTTTATGGTCAAGAGAGAAGGTGCCATGATGATACTGGAGATACAGGAAGGGGCAGATCATGCTAGTCATCACTGGGCTTTCATGTGAGATACATTAGGAAATCAACAGAGGCTCAAAGAATGGAGGTACCATGATTGAATTTATATTGTTCACACATGGCTCTTGGTTCCAATTTGGGAATAGGTTGGAATGGACAAAAACAGAAGTAGGGCAAGCACTAAGGAGGTTCTTCCAGGGGTCTAGGAAAGGTGTGATGGTGGACTAGGGTGGTAGCCTTGGGAACTGAAAGCTCTGAATGTAATTGCTGGTGGATTCAATGCAAATAATGAAGAGGAGGGAGAAATCAGGCAATACTCCTTAGACGTCTACTTGGGCAAGTTGGTGAATTCTGGTGTTATTTAAAAAAAAAAAATAGGAAGAGTAGGTTTTCAGAGCAGAGTACAGTCAGTTGTGTGAGTTTGAAGTGCTGTAAGATAACCAAATGATTCCACAGAGGAAGTTGGATATACTAAGAGGAGAAAGTTGAGAATAGATACTATTGAAAAATGACTTGTATTTATTCTAATAATTAGTTGACATATCTTTCTTCCCAGCTACAATGAGAAGGGCCTGAGGACTGACACATTTCTTGTCCATCATTGCTCCCCAAATTTCTGATATTCACTTTTAATAAAAGTATGAGTAAATGAATGAATACTAAGACCTTAAACCCCAGGATTGAGCATGCACATTTTTAATTGTGCCATGTAAGAATTAATAACCTTAATAATATTAAGCTCTTTTTTAATGCTGCCAAACAGCTGTACCAACTCCTAAAATTCACATTCAGATCTGGAAAATCTCTTAAAAGTCACCTAATAAAACTCCTCTTTTCATAGGGTAGGAAACTGAGGCTCAGACAAAGAGTTACTCAAGGTTACAGTTGTATCAAAGTTGAAACTAGACCCAAGTTTTCTTACTCCACAACTAGAGATCATTCAATATCCTTCTGATCAAAACCCAGCAAAAATGGTTCAACTAGTTTGCATGGCATAGATATAACTAACAATTTTTCACAGAAGATCACAAACACCATAAATTATAAAGTTGCTTATAAAACAAATTCTCAAATGTGGAATACTAACACACTCCTTTTTAATTTACTCACTCAAAGGACTCCATAAATTAAAGAGAAAAACACCCCCATACACACTAAATGACTAAATGTTCCTTGGTTTCCAAGGAATTCTCTCACCAGACCTTAGAGACATTTATGATGGAAGATGAAGTCACTTTTAAAAAGAAAACATTGGTTCTTTTGAATATATGGAAAACCAAATGTGTGTCAATATGCTGCTGAGTCAATCAGACCACAGTAACCATACTAGAATATTCCTCAGTGTTCTCAGACTTCTGAACACCTATTACCTTTTCCCATATTAAAAATATGCCTGAATGACAACAGCAATAAAAATGTGTACAACATAAATATGGCCACGCTCTAGAGGCACATTGCAGATCTCTTTATTTCTAGCACAGAGTTGAATAAACCTGTGTCACAGACTATGTAGTTGTTCATAAAAAATGGCACCCTTTAGTCTTTTATAGACTGAAAGACTCGTTGTGATTTAAAGAGAGCTTTGAAACACCCAAGTGTTCCTTCAGTGCTTGCAAACAACAAATTTGGAAGTTCATGAATGCCTACAAAACACTTAGAAATAGTCAAGCTTTAGAATATCGCCATCATATAGGGTTTTTCAACTATGGTGGACATAGCTTAAGAAAATAATGTGGATTCCCAGAAGCTGATCAATGGTTTCTATTGACTGTAAATTCAGCCATGTGTGGCACATCTGGAAGGGTAGTCTGTCTGTAGGAGGGAAGGAAGGGACTCTTGTGAAAGAGTTAATCCAAAGGGAATAGAGTGTAGATACACAGTGCAGTCCAAGGAGATTAGCACCACCATAAATCCAAAATCTTCAACCTCAGCTTGGAACTAAACAGTGACAGAATTTCTATGTTGTTTCCCTAACAAGCATTCATTCCCATCTTCCCCAACAAGTGTTGCAAACTCTGCTCTTCTAAAATCTCTAAACCCTCCCCTCTCCCTTTCTCTCCTCAGATGTTTTTACCTCCCACCTCAGAGAGATATTAGAAGCAATCAAATAAGAAAACCCTTAAATCAGTACCCAAATCAGTAAGCCTATTGGCATCCACAGACATCCCTCTTCCCTTTATTGCTGTTTTAGGAAAAATGATATCCTTCTTCCAATTCATCTATCAACTAATTCAACAACAAACCATTGCTGAATGATTTGGATTTCACTTCCAAGTTTTGGGGAAGACTCACCCACTGGCTCTCTTCTTTGTCTCACATCTTCAGCGTCTCCCTCTTTACTGAATCCTTCCCAGCAGCAGTTAAACATGTTCAAATTTGCCTCACCTTAAAGAAACAAATACATGAAAAACAAAGCACTTATTCCTTTAATCCTACCTCTTCCTTGGCTTCCAATACCTACCTATTTTTGTCCTTTCTTTCCCAAACTACCCAAAATGTCTGTACATCTTGTTTGTCTCCATTGCCACTCCTCCATTTAATTGTCAACCTACCCTACATTACTTTTAGCTCAACCATTCTTCTGAAAATATTCACATATGTACACATATATGTATATATGTCTGTACCTGAAGTATAACTAGCACTGAAAATGCTTTCACATTACCAATGACTTGTACATAGCAAAATACAACAGATACTTTTCATTCTTTCTCTTGCTTGAAGCATCATCAGCGTTGAAAACTGAGAGTCGCAACCTTCTTCTGGAAATAATTTCTTTCTTTGTCCTTCCTGACTCCATATTCCACCTCTTTCTTTCTATTTCTACCACCTTTCCTTCTCAGCTTCCATTACAAGCATGACATCATAGCGTCCCACAGAGCTCAGTCCTAGCCCATATTTTCTTTGCATCCTGTATATTTATCTAATAAAAATAAATTATCTTCCACATTATATGCTGATGACTCACAAACTATCTTCATTTCTGAATTCTCTGTTGACTGTTAGACCCATTTCCCATAAATCTCTGACATCTCTGCTTGAGGAAAGCAACCCAAATTAATTTTTCAAAACTGGTTATGACCTCTGCCAATTCTCAAAGTTGTCACTGTAATCCTTGTCTTCCATGTCAGTAAACAGACGCACAGGTGACCAAATTATTCAAGTCAGGAACTTGAAAGTTATTTGGTTTCTTCCCACACACCCTCATAACCTAACACCATATCCTAAAAATTCTACCTTTTAAAGAGCTCTAGAATTGGTCTACTCTTTTCCCTAATCAGAGTTACAATCATTGTCCAATTACTCTACTGTAATAGTTTCCTAAAGGGTCTACCTTTGTGATTGCATTCTCAAAACTATAGCCAGCCTGAGCTTTTAAAATGCAGTTTCTACTCTGTATCTCCCTGCTTAGAAGTCATCAATTTTTTGTATTTTTACTACATATATCTGCTTCCATAAATAACAAAAATACTATTTTATTTATGTTTTTAAGTTTTTCATATATGAAATATACACTATATATTCTTCTGGAACTTGCCTTTTTACCCATGCATCTCATTTTTTAATGTTATCCTCAACAATTCATAAACGCTAAGGCATTTTTTTCAAATGATGAATAGGGTTCCATTGTGCAACTAAACCAGGGTTTCTTTTTCCATCCCTCTACTGTGGGCTGTTATGCTAGTACCACTTTTTTTTTTTTTTTTTTTTTTTTTTTTGCTAATTGTGGTCAACAAAGCTGTGATTAAGTTTCTTGAAAATGTCTCTCATGTATATGTGTGAGGGTTTCTCTAAAACAGATAGCAAGAAGACAAATTGCAGGGTCATAGGGATTATGTATTTTGAGCCTCACTAGTGATCTCATCATTGCACAGGAATGATATACTCTAACTTTAGGGTTGTGGTTATCTCGAAAGAAAAGGAGAGAGAAGAAGGGGTATGGATTTGAAATTTCAGCTGAAATGAAAACTTTTATTTCTGAAAAAAAAGTGAAGTACCAGCAAAATAATAAGCTCTGTGAAGACTACAGAGTCATCTAATGCATTGTTTTTTATATTATTTTATACTTTTAGAATATTTCATAATTCAAAGTATTTTTAATAAGGCTTTCAATGGTTGTGTCCAAATCTTTTACTGTGACTCACAAGGCCTCCTCCCCACCCCACCCTGATATGGTTTTAATTGACCTTACCAGTCTCACTGAAGAAAATATACTGCTCTTGGTTCACTCTCTAGGAATGTATGGTCTTCACATACATTCCCTCTACTTGTGGCATCATTGCTTTTATCTAATTTCTTACAGAGCCACTTACTTATTCCTTCTCATCGCTCAGTTCTTAGGATAGATGTTACTTCCTCAGGAATCCTTCCCTGACCTTCTGAGATTAATTTTCCCTCATTATCCCTTCTCATGGCACTCTTTACTTCCTGTTTTTTTTTTTGTTTTTTTTTTTTTTAGATTTTATTTATTTATTTGACAGAGATCACAAGTAAGCAGAGAAGCAGGCAGCGGGGGGGGGGGGGGCAGGCTCCATGCTGAGCAGAGAGCTTAATGCGGGGCTCAATCCCAGGATCCTGGGATCATGACCTAAGCCAAAGGCAGAGGCTTAACTCACTGAGCCACGCAGGCACCCCTTTACTTCCTGTTTTGAAACAATGCTTATATTTGTGATTATTTCTTCAACATCTATCTTTAAACAATAATTTATCAATTGGTTTGCTTATTCATATCTATCATTCTCTTAGCCCCTTAGGGCAAAAATGAGGTCTGTCTTGTCCAAAACTCTATTTCCAGCACCTAGCACAATGCCTAGTGCATAGGTGCACAATGACTAGTCACCAGAGAATGAAAGGGTCAGAGAAACATTTGTGAGTCATGCTAAGTAGTGGGTTCCGGATTGTACAGTCCAGTTCCCAACCCCCAGTAGACCGTGGGAGATCGAGGGCAAAAGGCACAGAAGTTTTAAACATAATAGTAAAAATAAGAGTCACATTGCCATAGATCTGTAAAATACTGAGAACATAGATCAGCAAGGCCTTGTGACTGATGGTCATGTGATCTGAGATGATATTAAGTCAACTTTCCACCTCTGGTGTCATAGTTGCTGTAGGATGGAACAGGGACTGCACACACAATGTTCTAAGCAACAAGTAGGACTAACAAGATCTGGGATCGAACACTAAACTTTGAAAGACAGGAGACATCACTGGGACACTCAGGGAAGTGATCAGAATGGTAGAATATCATGTCTTGGTCAGGAACTCTACAAGTCCTTGCGGAAAGCTATCAATTAATCAGAGTGGGTAGGTAGAGTCATAAGAAGAAAGAATTAATACTCATGTCACTACCCTAACATGCAAACACTTGAGAATTTTGTCACTAGATCACAAAATAAAGACTTGATGAGTCGAAGATTGTCATGATTCCATGTGAGGTGGCAGAGCTGGAAATCATACGTATATGCTCTTACTTTTTGGCATATACTATAAGTTGCATTTAAAATGCAGATATGCAGGTTGTATTAAATCTTCAAATAAGGGCAAATCTAGGGCAGAGAGAGGTCAAACTTTGCCGACAATCTATGGTCTTCCGTAAAAACATCTGTCTTCAACTTTGTCTATACCTTAGCAGCAGCTGCAAATGTTCCACTTCTTTTTTTTTTTTTTTAAGATTTTATTTATTTATTTGGGGGGGGGGGGTGTAGTACAGAGGGAGAGGGAGAAGGAGAAGCAAACTCCCTGCTGAGCAGAGCCCAATGCAGAGCTAAATCCCTGGACCCTGTGATCATGACCTGAGGCAAAGGCAAATGCTTAACCCACTGAGCCACCCAAGCATCCCAAATGTTCTACTTCTTAAAAAAAATATATTTATTTATTCTATGTATATGTGCAGAGCTGAATAAGGACATCTGGAAATACCTCTCCCCCACCCCAAAATTTGATTTGGATAAAATGAGTTATTTTGTCTAATTGATCCTAAGTCATTGAATTGACTGAATTCCCACATTTTGGTTAGTTGTTTTAGTTACTCTGTTAATTATTTCACTGCCAGAATGCCCTTTCTGAATATAAACCAGGAATCGATCATGAAAACATATGCAGCCTAAAGAGGCGGCTCTTTAAAACTACCATCTCTCTCCCTTTTCTTGCTCTTACCCTAGTGCTGTTATACAACATAATACTTTCCTGCCCTCCTTAGAAATTCCTTGGGGCCAGCATCCTAGACCTCATAATTCACTCAAAAGCTATGTTATTGTCAAGGCAGCCGTTATATCCCCAAGAGTTTTGATAAATAATTCATTGAATGCATTCATTTCCAGAAGATCCACTCAACGATGAACCTGGTTCTTCTTCAAGACAGAGCAAATAGTGCCTCAAAATAGAGCCAGTTCAGCAGAGACCAACCATGGGGAAAACGAAAGCAGAAAGACAATTTTTGGTATATAAACATTGAAGTAGATTGTAAATTCCTGTTTACTTGCAAATGTATTGCTTTCTGACCAAGCGGCATCTGCAGCAACAGAGCGGGAGGGAGAAGGAGCGCGTCTTCAGACCCGGCAAGGAAGACCAGCTCGCGGGCCCCCGGGGAGAAGGGAAACCCCAGATGCAGGCTGCTTCGAGAACAGAAAGGGAGATCTAAGATGGGTATTTCTCCTTTTCCCTTCTCTCCCGCTGGTGGGTGTTCACTTTCTTTCTCTATAGCTTTACCGAACGTCAAAGTAACAGTCCCTACCCTCTGCTCTTGAAACAAGCACAATTCGATTCAGTTTAACATTTGCCCTGTGAGCAAGACGACGTCTTTCAGCAGAACTACCCGTCATTCTTTTTTTTTTTTTTTTTTTTTTAAGATTTTTATTTATTTATTTGAGAGAGAGAGACAGTGAGAGAGAGCATGAGAGGCTGGAAGGTCAGAGGGAGAAGCAGACTCCCCATGGAGCTGGGAGCCCGATGCGGGACTCGATCCCGGGGACTCCGGGACCGTGACCCCAGCCAAAGGCGGTTGCTTAACCAACTGAGCCACCCGGGCGCCCCACTACCCGTCATTCTTATGGCCGCGGCTCGCCCCCAGCTTTTTCCGCTGAGCACTTACCCCTTCTTGACGCTCCTGCCTGTCATCTCAGCGACGGCATGAACCCTCCCTGGTCACCACAGAGATGGACGCCACCCCAGCGGCGTGGTCTCTGGGGCCTGGGGCCTCTGCCTCAGAGCTGCTGCTGGAGCGTTAGAAAGACCGTTAGATTCCGTTTGCCCCAGTTACAACGTCATCGGGAGGCGACGGGTGGGGGGGGGGGTGTGGAGGGCACGTCGGTGAAATTTTTGCCTTGCGGTTGAACCTAAGGGTGACTGTCAAAAGTATCTAATCACTCTTTTCAGTAATCTCTTTTGAGTAGAGGCTGTATGAGGGAAGAAACTGTATCTTTCTTGTTTACTATATGCCTGGAACATGGTAGTGATTTAAGAAGTATTTGCTGAATGAGTGTTTTGGATGGATGGATGGATGGATGGATGGATGGATGGATGGATAATAGGCAGATTCTCATAGATCTTTGGGTCTCATAAAGCTCAATATTATCTGAAATGAATCACTGCCATGCAGCAGTAAGGATGCCAATCCCAGAAAGAGGAACAAAGCCTTGTTCAACCTTTACTTTGACTCCACTGGGTACAGTTAATGATATAAAAGGAAGGAAAAACATTTAGGAGCTCTGTGTTTATTAAACTCCCTAGGACTCCTAATCTGAATATTATGGGCATTATGTAATCTTAAAATTTTTAATTCTAGCAAATTAATATGTGAGCATGTTCCTAGAGCAGGAGAAACTATTTCCATTTTCACTGGGATTGGCCCTGCCAATCACATCTCTAAATACAATTACAGTAATTAGTGCTTTTAATCAATTTCCAGACCTCTTTGCTCCATAGACCATAAAGTGCAGTTAAGGAGTTTCATAAGTGAGACTACTGCAAAGACTGAGTATCTTTCGCACTAGTGGGTGTGTGCCTAAGGAAGGAGAGGGAGGTCAGTATTTTACCTGGCTTTCATATTCTGTCAGTGGGGCAGCCACATAATTAGAACTATGTCTTTGAAAATGTAAAATATAAATTAGTTCTCTCTCAGATGCCTTAGTGCCACTACCATATTAGCTTTGTTGGCATTTGGAGGAAAAAGAACTAAGGGATTTTATTTTCTGTGAATTTGGGGCTACACATGAATACTTTTTTTTTTTTTTTTATGAGGAGTCCCTCTCAGTACTTAATAATGTCACCCTGTGCTATAAAAATAGATTCCCTGGGTTGAAGAATAGACACAGGCAACATTCCAGGGCAGGCAAAGCCATACAACAACAGCTACTATTCCTCCTCCACCTCCTTTCTCTTCTGCCTCCTTATATTATTCCTCCTTATATTATTATAATTACCATTATTATTTTCCTTCAGTAATACTGATCCAAGGCAACTGGTTCCATGGAAAACATGTGTGGACTTGCACATATATATAAACAATGCCAGAAAATGGCAGAAACATTGAACACCCCTTTAAGGGCCGAAGAAGAGACTGTTAGACTAATTAATCATACATCTCTCAGGGTTACCAGTAGTTGGCAGATTGGCTCCTCTTACATTTGTCAGAAGTTATGGTGGAGATTCTTTCCTCTATCCAGAGGAGGGGGAAATAGAGAGTGAAGAAACAAAATCTGTATTACCACTTGGAAAAAGAAAAAGAAAACTAGGGGTCTAATGAAACACTGTAAAAGGAAGAATCTGGAAAACTGGTAGTTTGCTGGAACTCGGTGGCTGTTTTTCCTAAAATGAAATAAAGAATTTAAGGAAATGTGAGGTGCGCTTTGACCTTCACCACCCCTAGAGTTCCAGTACACTGAAAAATCTGTTCTCCTAATTTTGATCTTCATCTTCTAGGTTGCAATTGCCTCCCAGGACTTTGTTTTATACATAAAGTTATTATCCCCTTTTGAATCAGGTCTGTTGTAAATGTTCATTATAATCACTGCTGCTTAATTTAGCAGATGGTTGGAACTGAACAATTCTTCTCAGAGGAATTAAATATGGTTATGTCATTTCCCAAGCTGATTTAAAAGAAGTAATCTGAGATCAAGTAATGTTTCATTTTCCGTATTAGTTCAGAATGGTTGCCATAGATGTTTTCTTTTCCCCACATCTATAATTCTGAGTATCTGTGATGAACTCTGTTAGTCTTCCATTTTTTTTTTAACTCTTGATATTTTTCAGTAAAGAAATAAAAATGAGTCGATCATTGTACCCAAATCTCATGTTTTGCTACATGATTCATCAGGAGCCCCAGAAGGGATTTTCCTATTATATTTGCACAGCACTGTTTCTCATCTGTTGTCAGCAAATACTAGGTGGATAGAAATTATTTCTTACATCAAACTGTTGAAACATGTTAGTTCCAACTCCCATGAATACCTTGCACTTCTCTCAAGATATCAGTGATCAAATACAATTAGCATGAAACAGAGAACCCTCATCTAAAATAAATTCTCAGTATCTCCTACCTACACAAAATGCCATCTATGTTTTTGTTCAATGGATGTTCAATTGACTAAGGACGATTTTAGCAGGATCACACATTGTGAAAGACAAGAAACTAAAAAGGGAGAGATTGCTTGTAGTTTCAGATCTGTATCTAAGTAACAGGGTCACTTCTTTCCACCCTGGGGCTCTTCCAAAAAAGGTGGTTTTTCTAAACCAAGATTTCACTATTCATAAGGGCTTATTCTTATATGTAATTCAACCTTTTTGAACTTCCAATTTCTATGCTCGCCCAGCCTCCTACTGTTCCTGTTGATCTTTACCGTGGACACAGTAGGAAGCCAAGGGAGGGTAATATTTGAGGGTGTGCATAGATGGTTGATTTAGTCAAGGGAGCTCATTACTATGCCATTATGTTTTGTATATAGAAGCTTTCTTCTGAGGAAGTACAGGATCTTAATTTCAAATAGGAAGTAAGCTTTGCAATTCCCCTGTGAAACTGGCAAATTCTATTAAAACAGACAGGTGTCTTCCAGGGAGTTTTGGGATTGTGAGAAAAAGTAGTTAGGAGAGTTAGTAGTCTGTGTCTGTATCTGCACTTGCTAGCACGTTAGATCCCTCTATTTTAGTATCTTCATCAAAACCACAAATTATGGGGGCGCCTGGGTGGCTCAGTTGGTTAAGTCAGCTCAGGTCATGGTTCCGGAGTCCTAGAATCGAGTCCCGCATCAGGCTCCCAACTCCATGGGGAGTCTGCTTCTCCTTCTGACCTTCTCTGCTCTCATGCTATCTCTCACTCTCTCTCTCTTTCTCTCAAATAAATAAATAAAATCTTAAAAAAACAAAACAAAACAAAACACAAATTATGGCCATGAAGATCAATGGGATTGTGTGTGTGCAAAATACATATATGTATAAAATGTATGTACATGAAAGTTCTCTGTGAATGATACAAATACTGTTTGAGTGCAAACTGGTTTTAACATTATTACTGGCAGTAGCCTCTCCCCTCTCTGCAGAGAACTTGAGAAAGAAGGACTGATAAGACGCCATCTGTGGGCATCCTTGGGACCTGCTTAGACTGTTTTCACTACTGCTGCTTCCCACCTTTGGAAGCTCCCCCCCACCATCAAGGGGATAAAGGAACGGATGTATATTCCTCCCCGGGCCTAGTCAGTTAACCACCTTGTATCCCAGTCCTGAGGAGGGCGACTGCTGCGGTGGTGAAGAATGGTAGCAAGTCTGGCTGAAGTATGTTTGCAGCTGGCTTCCAAAGAGAAACAGCCTCTCAGACTGGCAGAGGGGAAACAGTGCAAGTTTTACAGTCAGACAAACTCCTTTTCTAATCGTGATGTATCTGTTTATCTACCAGCCATTGAATCCTGGACAAGGACTCATTCTTTGTAATTCTTATAATCTTGGTTCCCTCCTGCTTAATTAGAAAGAACTGAACAACTTTTCCAAATGATGAAAGGGTTAAGTTAGAAAACAGAGGGAAGCTTGTGGCACAGTTTCAATCACTTAGTAGGTCTTCAGTTAGTGGAGTGACCGGTCTCTATCCCATCCCCGATTCTTCTATCCTTTGGGCAGCATCTATTCATTGCAGACCCCATCTCTGTAAACCAGTACTCCCCATCCCATACTGCAAACCATGATCTGCCCTGGAAAAAGTATTCCGTTATTCTTCCTACAAGCTTCAGTGGCATTCACTGGAAAAGCTATCCTTTTGTCATTATTTCTTGGGATACAGAGTAGCTTTCTCATTCTTATTATTATTGTGTTTTTCAAAACAGAAAATGGGAGAAAGAGCTAGAGAGCTCTTATGTGCTTTTCTTTTACCCTATAATATTTTGGTTCAAGTTTTTGTCTCAAATTTAGTTTATTTGAAAATAAGGCAAGGCTTTTCACCCATAGCCCATTCTTTTATAAGGATTTACAAGCTTTTACAATCAGTTTTGCTGAAGGTTTGTATTTATTTTACTTTGGTTCCCCAATAGTTAGGCCAAGAATGCTATCAGTTGTGCAACTCAGAGATAAATTCTTCTCGCAAAACTTATAAAAGAGTAACAGCTATTCACATTTCACATGGTAAATGAGTCAATTCAAAGAATCAGAATTTAGAGCCTTGTGGGAACTTAAAGATCACTGACTTCAATACCTTATTTTTAAACAGCTCCCATTATAGAAAATTTTTAAATGTCATGGAGTGTTCTGCTGAAGAGATCACATTATATAGTTTAAGTTCCACATTATCTCCATTTAACGGATTTAAAAAACTGAGTACTTGAAAGGTTTAATTTTCCAAGGTTAAGTGTCAAGAAAAGACTTAAAGATTGCCGATTCTTTTTTTTTTTTTTTTAAAGATTTTATTTATTTGACAGAAATCACAAGTAGTCGGAGAGGCAGGCAGAGAGAGAGAGGGAAGCAGGCTCCCTGCTGAGCAGAGAGCCGATGCGGGACTCGATCCCAGGACCCTGAGACCATGACCTGAGCCGAAGGCAGCGGCTTAACCCACTGAGCCACCCAGGCGCCCAAGATTGCCGATTCTTACCCTTGGCTCTTTTCACATACCAATGATGTATCATTTTCTATAAGAGGACACTGAGACCATGGTTTGAAGAGGCTGACAGACCTGGAATAGGATGTTGCGGCTCCTGAAAATCCAGTTCAGTCTTCATTTTGACCTTATAGCCCATGAAAATTGTTAAGAGAATTGTTTCTGTTCTATTTTCTCCTGACGGTTTTCACCTAATATTGAGGAATTAAACAAAAACCTGGTTCCCAATCTTTTTACTTTGTCTCAACTTTTCATTTGTATTCATGTTTTCTTTTTCATGATTCTCCACTTCGGTTCTTGTTGTGTTATTTCCTTTTATTACGTAGAACCTTCTTAGACGTAAATGCTATTACACACTTAATAGACTACAGTGTAGTATAAAAATAACTTTCAAATGAACTAAGAAACCAAGAAATTCATTTGACTCACTTTACTGTGACCTTCATTTTATTGGGACACTCACTGTATTGCGACATTCACTTTATTGGGATGGTCTGGAACAAAACCGATAATATCTCTGAGCTATGCCTGTGACTCAAGAGCAAAATTTTTGTTTCCTATTCTTGTCACCTTATGCTCTACCGCCCTAGGAGTTTGAGTTCCAGAGAAGGAATGCTTTTAAAGATACAATAATTTTTATAATGCTTTTATTAGGAGATAAAACTCCACTGAACTGGAAGTCAAGAATGCTGGTTTCACTTATTTGTGGAGCATAACAAAAAGCATGGAGGACATGGGGAGTTAGAGAGAAGGGGGTTGGGGTAAATTGGAAGGGGAGGTGAATCATGAAAGACTATGGACTCTGAAAAACAATCTGAGGGGTTTGAAGTGGCGGGGGGGTGGGAGGTTGGGGTACCAGGTGGTGGGTATTATGGAGGGCACGGATTGCATGGAGCACTGGGTGTGGTGAAAAAATAACGATACTGTTATGCTGAAAATAAATAAATGAAAAAAAAAAATAGAATGCTGCCCGTCCACTTTAAACTCCTCATGCCTCAGAATCAACAAGACTGGCTCAGGTGATTAACCCTGACCACCAAGGGCAAATTGGACTACTACTCCAAAATGGAAGTGAGAAAGTATGTCTGGAATAGAGGATATCCCTTAGGATATCCCTTAGTAAGACCATGCCCTGTGCTAAAGGTCAATGGAAAATGGTAACAACCCAATCCTGGCAGGACTACTTCAGGAATGGAGGTTTAGGTCACCCCACAGGCGAAAAAGGCCAGCTGAGGTGCCTGATAAAAGCAAAGGGAATACAGTATGGGTAGTGGGAAAAAGTAGCTAGAAATACCAGTGATGACCATGTGACTGGTTACAGAATAAGGACCGTAATTGTTATGACTATTTACTCCTCATTTTTGTTATGAATATGTTTCTGTGTGTATGTGATATATATATATACATACATCAATACTAAGCAAATATAGCTTTCTTATATGCTCATATGACATAAGGTGCATTGACTTTATATCATGGTATTTCAGTATTGTCAATTTACATCATAGTACTTAGGTTATGGGCTATCAAGGAGAGGAATAAACATCACTCAAGGTTTTTGCCTTCTCTTCTAGGGAAGAGATTACTACATTTCTGGTTGGCTGTGGAATTGGGGTGTCATGTTCAATGGAATTACGATCTTATTGTTTGTATTTGGAGATTAAGTATGGTTTGTGGAGAAGCATATTGGTACCAAGGTAACAAGAGGTGGACTTGTCATGGTTAATTTTAGGTGTCGATTTGACTGGGCCACAGGTGCCCAGGCATTTGCTGAAACATCATTCCGAGTGTGTCTGTGAGGGTGTTCTGTATGAAACTAACATTCAAATTGTTAGAATAAAATAGAGTATGCTCGTAGTGCAAGCAGTCTTCATCCAATCCATGGCAGGACTGAGTAGAACAAAAAGACTGAATAAAGGAGAATTTGCTCTCTGCCTATCCTCAAGCTGGGGCAACAATCTTCCGCCTTCAGATTCACTTAGACTACAACTAATGTTATTGGCTCTTCTGGCTCTCCAGCAAATCTTGGGACTATTGGGACTTCTCAGCATCCATAATTTTGTGAGCCAATTCCTTATGATAGCTCTATCTATCTATCTAACCTGTTCTATTGGTTTGGGTTTTGGTTCTATTCCTCTAGAGAATGCTGACTAATCTACCTGCTTAATGCAGAGTCACCATTTGTCATTATACAATTATTTGGGAGACCATTTATGGTCTGATTACATGTCCACTGAGTATACAGATAGTAAATGCTGGCTATTACTGTTATTATAATGTAATAATTATAAAAGCATCCATAAAAACAGCAATAATAACCCTTGTTTACACTTAAAATATTCCAGGCACGGTTTTAAGTCCTCTTACAAGCATTAATTCTTGCAATCCATATAACAACTCTTTGAGTTAGAAAACATTATGATCCCAACTTACTAAAAAGGAAACTGAGGCACAGAGAAATTAATTGATATAGTCAAAGTTATATAGTACATACTATCTATAGCCAGGATTTAAAACCTAGCATGCTAGATCTAGATCTCCCACTGTATAAACTATATCTTATGTTATTATGGTTTAGAATCCCATAATGGATGGTGGTGGCTTTCTTCATACTGTATTCCCCAAACCTCGTGTATCAGACAAGCAGCTTGAAAATATGGTGTAAGAAAATAAGTAATATCCTGGAACTAGACCTACTGGATATGAATTCCAGTCCTAAGTCTATCACATTAAGTCCACTAAGTCCAAATCACTGTGTGATTTAGAGCAAGGTACTTAACATCTCTGTGTCTCAGGTTTTTCATTTATGAAATGGGAATGAAAACAGGATTATTGTTAGGGTTAAATAAGTCAGTACTTGTAAAGTGCTTAGAGTAGTATCTAGCATTTAGTAAGTACTTAATAAATGCTAGCTTTTATGTTGATACTAGTTTTACTCATCACTTTATCCCCATCACCCAGAAGAGGTCATAGAATAGGCACTGGGTAAACATCTGATAACTTAAAGAATATATTTGTTGTGTCCACATTGTATTTGTTTATCAAACAACTGCCTACTGCCTAGCATCCTCCCATTCATTCCTTCATCCCCTATAATGTATGAGACACTGGGCTAGATGCTAGAATAAAGAGATCAATGAGACATGGTCTTGTCCTTAAGGCATCCAGAGCTGAGTATGTAAACTGAAGTAATATACATTAGGCAATGAATGGAGCAGCATTTGAACCTAAACATTATCGGAAAGCAGAAGGTAGAACGTGTAACTCGGGTGGAGGGGAGGTGGGGACAGGGAGTAGTAGTGTGCCACGACCAACATCCATGTAGATGACCTTCTGCTATGAACTGTTTGTAATGACAAAGGAAAATAGACTGTTCTTGCAACATTTCCCAGGTATCAAGATAATGCCACTGAGGAAACTAGTTTGTTAGGATAAGCCAACTCAAATGTCTTTACCTGCGGAGAGATTAGATGGCTTTCTGCTTACTGCATTTTTCAAAAATATCAGGAAGTGACCTCTGGACTCCACAGGCTTCTGATGCAATTGAGGTTCTGTGCCTAAAGGACAGAAAGAGAGGGGCATGTCAGTGAGGAGGGTGTTTGCCTGCAGGTGATGGTACGCCCAATGAAGACTGCCTTACAGACAAGGGCAATTTTTCTCACATAATGGGAAGTTTGGCAGTAAAGCAGGTATTGGCCTTGGTTCAGCTGCTTAAATATTTTATCAGGAACTCGGGGTTCTTTCTTTTTTTCTGGCTTTTACTATATTCATCAGCCCATGGTTGCAAGATGGTTGCTCTCTTATCCAGATTTCACTTTTATTTTCAAGACCTGAGGGGTGTTAAGATGCCAGCCTTTTATGAAGAAAGCAAAGCCTTTCCAGAATTTCCCCCAGCAGACCTCTGCTTGCATTTCATTGTCACATGGGCACTGCCAGCTGGATTGGGGCCTGGAAAAGCAAGAGACAGGACTATCACAATTGGCTTCGACCAGGGGCCGGCAAACTTTTTCCTTACCAGGCCAGATAGTAAATATTTTAGACTTTGCAGGCCATACAGTCTCTGTTGTAATCACTCAATTCTGCTATTCTAGCATGAAAGCTGCCATAGATAATCCATAAATGATTGAGTGTTGCTGTATTCCAATAACACTTTATTGATGGACACTGAAATGTGATATAACTCTCACATATTATGAAACACTATTCTTCTTCTGATTTTTTTTTTCAACCACTCAAAAATGTACAAACTAATCTTAGTTCCCAGGCCATATAAAAACAGATGGCAGGCCTGATTTGGCCCATGAGTCCATAGTTTGTTGATCCCTGGCTGGGACCAATGGTAACCCATGAACTAGTCTGGGCAAAAAGCTATGACAAAGCTGGTGTTCTAACAGTTGTCTCTAACAAAGAAATGACTACTAGATAGACAACTAACAATGTTGCAACTAATAATAAGTTTTATTTTCCACATGCATAGGACTTAAAAAGAAGTATTTGGTATATGATCAGTCTGTAATATTTTAATTCCTTTCTCTTCTTTCCACTTCAACTTAGATTTTTTTTTTTTTTTTTTAATTCATAAAGGGCTTTCTTCTGCTCCATTAGAGCAGCTGGTATCCAGGCACAGGTTTTTGTGTAATTAATATCAGAAGTCTTTGGGAGGGATATCTTTCAATTAATATGGGATTGATGACTCTCTGTTGCCACATTGCAGGGGAAAGCTGGAGAATCTCCCAAAATTATGAATTAGAAATCCTATTCAGGTCCCATAAATGTTTCACAGTTTTCTTCCTGGGCTTCCAGTGGTGAGAGAAATGCAAATGGAACCCCAGCATTGAAAAAGGATATTCTGCATTCTGCTCTAGCTCAGTATCATTATACATTCTCTACTTGGCAGTGGGGGAGGGAAGATTTGCAACAAGCAAAAAACAGGCTCCCTCTTTATACATTGAATTACAAAGGCAATTTCCTTTATAGCCTACTTACAGGAATCCCTCTTAGCGTGCTGCCAACAGTATCACAACTTGTTTATTCAAAGGTTATGTGTGAATGAGAGCTTTTTGATATTAATCAAGTAATTTGCTAGCATTGCTGGGAAAAGGAAAATGTTAGCTTTATCCTGAAAAATGAAACAGCCCATTAATCAAGTTCACTCTATTGAAGACAATTATGGGGAGAGAGAGGGCAAATAGACCCTTTAGATAAGAAATTCCTAAACTGATGAAACTTTTAATAGGGTTTGGCATAGATGTCTGCGCAGAAAGTGATTAATTTTAATCACCTTACAAATTATATATATATATATATCAGTTATTTGCAGTTTCAGAGTTTACTGTTTATTATTAATTGAAAAAGAATCTTACTGAATGTACCAAATTCAAAAACAAAAGTCTGGCATATGGACTATTTTGTTCGTGTTCATTTATTATCTCCAGTTAAAGTTAAAAGGTGAAATAGAATATGCATGTTCTTAAACAACTGACTCATTTTTTGGTTCCCTCAGCAGCACACTCTTTGTACGTTTGAGACTGAGTCTCCATCAATCAAAATTAAATTCTGCAGTAGGAGGCATTTAAAATTATTTGTATAAATGTAGCTGAATGGGATAAGGTTGTAAGATAAGGGATATGAAAAATAACTGTTCTGAGGCAACATGGTGCATAATAAGGGGGGTCTTTTTTTCTTAGTTCTACCATGATGAATTGCAAGAATCCATTAGTCAAGCACCACAAGAGAGTTAGTTTTATAAGCTAGGCATTATCTTAATTAGTTAATAACATTAAAGCTATGTAGAGAAAAGAGAAAAATAGTCCCTTTATCCAATATTTTACAATATTGCTTATTCCCCTAATTCACTTGCAAACTTTAGTGTTATTAAAATTTTAAATATTAAAATGATGTGATGTTAGGAAAATGCAAATAAATACCACAATGAGATGCCACTTCCCATCCACTAGGATGGCTATAATCAAAAAGGCAGAAAATCAAGTGTTGGTGAAAATGCAGAGAAACTGGAATTTGCATACATTGCTGGTGGGAATGTAAAAAGCCATAAGAGAACAAAAGAAACAGGGGCTCAGAGATTCAGATATGAAAGGTAGGTATTCACAAAAGCTAGGGAGCCACACCAAACACCCCATGAAAGACAGCATGGCCAAACATCAGGCAGAGCTCAGCTGACACCTGGATTACAAGAATAAGCCTCAAGAGGTACAATACTTTAAAAAGAAGCAATGGATACCGAATGCCCACCACTGACAAATAAAGGTAACAAGGTGGCTGATTAAAAAAAAAAAAAAAAAAAATTAGGGGCGCCTGGGTGGCTCGGTGGGTTAAAGCCTCTGTCTTTGACTCAGGTCATGATCTCAGGGTCCAGGGATCGAGCCCCATATCACACTCTCTGCTCAGCAGGGATCCTGCTCCCCTCTCTCTGCCTGCCTCTCTGCCTACTTGTGAACTCTGTCGGTTAATAAATGAATAAAATCTTTTAAAAACATTTTTTGTGACCTCTATGCATTCTTATAATTGGATGATCCCTTCTTGTTCCCCAATCCTTCTACCATATAGGTGTATAATTGCAATTGGTCTCCAGTTTTGAGTGAAAGTCTTTCAGATGGAAACACCCCTCAATCCTATCTGATCCTCAGAAACTAAGAAAATAAGAAAGGGGAGCAAAACACCCCTAGTGTATTGATTGTGTCCATATCCATTAATGCCTATCCAGGGTTTAGGCTAAAGTCCTAAGATTAGGAGAAAGACCTGTCTTCCTTCTGAATGTGATCTTAGGTGAGTTACATGGCTATTCTGAGCTTTTCTTCCTCATCTGGAGTTTGGATTTAAGGATAATCATGTTTCTCCTGCCTGCTTTGCCAAATTGTTTTAAAAGCTAAATATAAAAAATATGAGGCATTTTGAAAACTCTGCAATGCTCTGCATACAGAAAATATAATTATAATAAGAACAAAATATTCAGAGCGAAAGCGTGAAATGAAACTCTGTTCATTTAGATTTATGTCTATGGGAAAGGCCCCACGGCCCTGATATTTCAAGGGGCAAGTTGAATGGAGTTGCCTTGTTTGAGATACGATATCACCTGGGGAGCTAAAGCCAAAGAAAGGTGATACAATTGAAGTGGTCCAGTGGTCATTTTATTTTCATCAGTGCTCAGAATTGGTGTGTTATTTTCTGTACTAGAAAATCCATATTGTTTGATCATTTGATTAAGGTCTCCAAGAAGAAACACATTTAAAAATAAGACATTTAAAAATCAGTTTGGTAATTAGTCTTATTCTGAAAACGGTGAGCAAGAAATATACATTTGTCCTATCTTCTCTTTATCTGAGTGGAATTTCTTTTCCAAAATAAGGACAAGAAAGTGCCTTATATAAAAGAGTGATTCGATGAATCACAGCAGCTGCTTGATTGTGACAGGCATAGGAGAGTGTGAAAAGAGATTTGCTAAGGTGTTTATAACAGTATCTTAAGAAATGTCTGCCCTCATCTCCTTTTGACTCCTGCTTGTCTGGATTTAAATCACTCACCCAAGGACAAAAGCTTTGATCTCTCTTTATTTCCTCTGTTAATCAAAACACCTCAAATTATGTCTCATTCCTCATAATGACTTCCTTTCTGGAGGATCAAATGTTTGGACTTATGTTTAGTTGCAGACTTCCCAGCCGCACAATGAGAGTGTATGTGTGTGTGTGTGTGTGTGTGTGCACGTGCACACATATATAAAAGAAAGAAGGCGGACAAGCTTGAAAAGGAATCAAATAGATTAGGCTATGATCATAAAGATTTGTAGCAAATATATTTACTGTTATTATATCACAGTAGGAAAATGACATGCTATCCATACTTTACCATTATTCTGTGGCCTCTAAAGGGCTTTCAGGTAGTAGCTAGTATGCTACAAAATCATTTTTTTACCATAGAATAGACTCGAGTAAAATAAAGAAAGAAAAACTTACCAATGTCTTCATGATTACCCCCTAATATGTTTGTGTCTGTAATCTTACACATTGTTTCTGGTAAAAGAGGTAAATGGACTTTGGATCACTGATGCACCATGGCCACGTCAGAAAAATAACCAAGCATTGTCAGCAGATGACAGGAATGGATCGTTGAAAGTGGTTTAATCTACCCTAATACTTCCATATACCACTTTTACTTAGACCAGCTGTGTTTGGTTTGGTACGCTTCATAAATTTATTCTAACATGAAGAGTTCATGTCTTAAGCAAGGAACCCAAACTGAATTTACTGACATAGGAGTTTCAGGCAGTAGTATCTTCCATGTATGCAATCCACTAAGAATCCATGATCAAATCTTTCCTGGCAAGCTTTGTGTCCACACTTTACTCGAAAGAAGAGGTGTTTTCACAAACCCTGGATGGTTGGTATTGGGCCATGAAGGATGTAACCTGTAGCTTGTACTTGAACATGTTACCTACTACACTGGATCCACTGTGGGTGTGTAAGTTTAGCTACATCCTCCGACTGCCCCAAACTATAGGTCTTTTCACTTGTCAGCTGCAGAGGTCACATTCTGTGTTCACTCCTCTGATGTCACACTACTGCCATTTCTATGAGTATCACTTTGTGGCCACCTGAGAAACAGCAGACCAACTCATCTTCAGCATCATTCACAGAGCAAAATTTTGGAACAAATACAAGTTCAAACAGTAATTAGTTCTATAAACAGAAGTGACAACAGATTACCCCAAATTTCCTTGACTTTGTAGAATGAGACAGGCTTTGCTTGTATAGTCACATTTTATAAATAATATTGACAGGGCAATTGGTAGAGTTATACCCAATGGGATATAGTAAAACCTGATATTGATGAACTCTACTGTATCATTTAATATAAAATTATCCAGTTAAATATTAATAAAATGTAGTAATATTTAAATATTTGGTCGCATAAGACAAATTTCTAAAAATATGCTTTGAAACACTGTAATTCCAGGGAAATTTCTCAAATTGTCATTATCATAAAGTATAAGCAAGGCACATTTACAGAAAAGTAGCCTATTGCAAAGGAAACATAAAGCAGCCAAACATTAAGCATAACAACATATTTAAAATAGCACAAAGAGAATTAAAAAATGAAAATGTATTGAGATTATTAATTGGCTCTATGTAATTTAATAAGTTAATGTCTGCACAGTTAAAAACCTAGTTATTATTGTTAGAGTCATCATGGCCATTACTTTCTAAAGGAGATTAGAACAAAAGGCTACATGAAAATCACTTGTTTCCCCTTCCCATGCATACATACTCATCTCTCTCCTTCCTTGCCAATCTTGATTTTCTGGTCATAAATAATCTTTTACAATATACAAAAGAACTATCTAGATGCAAAATACTTCTATGAGATTTTTGGCATTTTTGAAAACAAATCAAACTGCTTGATTTCTTAGTACACAGTTTTGACAACTTCATTAGAGTCTCTAGCTGCTCCATGATATTACCAAGAGGAAGTTCTTAGAGGAGTTACTTCCTTTGCATCTTCTGAGACAGAAAAGGAAGAGACATGAGAGAAATCATTAGAAAACGTATTTCTAGAAGTCTTCAGCTATTACTTGAAACATAGAACTCTATTCTCTCCATCCGACTGGAGAATGCTGACAGCTTTGTCTTGAATGAGAGCAATTTCTGTCAAATCCAAACAATGCAGGAGAAAATTTCAATATATTTCAGATCAGAATAGAAAACCAGTTCTAGTCTAGTCTTCAACTGGCTGAACATTTTTTCAGCCTCTCCTGTGATTGTATTATAAACCATTCTCTTATTTGTAACATTTTCCCCCCTTGCAATACAATGACAGATTATTGGGCAACCAAAAAGGACACAGTCTCAAACTGTTCTAAGTAGATCCTCTACCTCTATGACAAAAATGTAATTAGTTCCAGTGTCATTTAATAGTCAATTCCCCAAGTGCCTATCCTTTCTCTTTCCACCTTGACCTTCTCCTTTTAGGATCTCTAGCAACTTTTCCCTAGCACTGTTTCAGATGCTATATTAACTTCTTAGATCCCTCTAAGTATTTATTAATGACCCCAAAAAGTTGTCTCATATTTGCAACGTTTTATTGTAGCCAACAATTTTCTAGCTAAACAAAAGTTTCTCTGTCCGCTCTTTGGAAGTAGATGAATAACACAATAACATCAGAGAGCAGTTGTAAAAAGTTGAGGAAACATTTTGAAAAACTTAGAAGAAAAATGTCATAGAAATTTCAAGTTAATGGAACTTCAAATCCCAGCAGTGCTGCAGGGGGAAAAATCCATCTCAAAGTTCTACAAATAACAGCAGAAGGCCTATATGTGGTGAAGTGGCAGATGGAATGAAAGCCAACGCTAAGGCTTCTCTGATTACATCCTGCAGGAAGACCACCCAAAATGACACAGCAAGAAAGGTTCAAGTCCTGGTACATATGCATCTTTCTCTATTGCAAAACTCAGCAGAACAGAGTGAGTACACTGTTCTCATATGGCCATTTGAGCTTGTTCTCTCCTTCCAGTGTGTGGCAGGTCCAATGCTTAACCCAAGTTTTCTAGCAATACCCACGAGATTTAAATAGTAGGAAGAAAATTCTATAATACTGAAAATATGTAAATGAAGTGGAAACTCATATTCCAAAGGTACATACAAACGAATTGGAATCATTGTCATTCTTAAATTATCCCTACAAACCCAGTTTCCTCCCTTGTAATAGCAAAAAATAACCAAGACTTAGATGCATTTCCTTTCTTTGTACTAGAAATGTACAAACACTATGAGAAAATGCAGCCCTAAGATGAAAATATCAAATGCAAAGAGTTCTTGAAGCCCCAATTTCAACTTATTATTATTATTATTTTTTAATATAATTTTTTATTTTTTATAAACTTATTATTAAAAGAGTTTTAAAAAATATATCAGGTTGATCATGAGCAAGTAATAGAATTCTTTCATTTAGAGTGTTATTTTATGTTCTACTCAGCACCAGTGTGCCAGGCTGAAGAAACAGTGCCAAAAAGGAAAGGCATGGCCCCTGCTTTTACTGGTTTCAGAACAGAGGGCTTTCAGTCCAGGTCAAAACTTTACCTTGAGGTCAGAAGAGCAAGATGGTGGAGTCAGAGACTGAAATGACATCAGATTCCAGGAGATGAGCTAGATAGGTATCAAACCATTCTGAACAGGTACAAACTCAACAGGAGAGTGAAGAGAGGAGCAGCAATTCTAGGAACAGAAAATCAACCATTTTCTGGGAGGTAGGATGTGCAGAGAAGTGAATGCAAGGCGATATATGGGAAGAGAGACCATGGGGGAGAGGCTGGCTCCTGGCAAGCAATGGAACAGTGGAGCACAAAATTGGGACTTTTAGAAGTCTGCTCCACTGAGGGACATCACTCCAGAGTCTAAACAGGGGGGTGGAGCCCTCGCAGAGACAGTGTGTTCTCAGGTCCCACAGGGTCACAGAAAGATCGGGGGTGGCTGAGTGGGGCAGAGCTGCCAGGTTTCAGAGCAGGGAAGCTGGCTACAGAGACGGAGCCCAGGAGAGGGCTCTCAGCTGGGGTTACCTTAAACCGTGACCCAAGGCACAGTCAGGCCACTGTTCTTCGAACAGAAACCCCAACAAGCTGCAGATCCGGGGAGATTCACCTTTCTCCTTCGGGAGGAGCAGCTTGAGAGTGTGGGGCAGGAATCTGCTGGTTTTGGGGCCTTGCGCCAGAGACAGAAACGCTTGGTCACAGGCTGGGTGAGGTTGGAGTGTGGCCGGAGACCAGGGAGATGGGAAGGACTGTTTTTCTCTGAGGGCGCACTGAGGAGTGGGACCCTGAGCTCTCGGCTCCTCCCGGCCAGAGATCCGGAGGCCTCCATTTTCATTCCTGTCCTCCAAAGCTCTATGGAGAGCGTTAAGGGAACAAAAGCTCCCGAGAGCAAACTCCAGCCGATTACTCAGCCTGGCTCCGGGCAAGGGCTGTCCAATTCCGCCTCGGGCAAAAGACATTTGAGAATCCCTGCAACAGGCCCCTCCCCCGGAAGATTAGCAAGAACATCCAGCTGAGATCAAGTTCACTGATCAATGAGAACTGCAGAACTTCAGAGGCAGGGGAAAGCAACACATAGAATTCATGGATTTTCCCCATGATCCTTTAGTCTTTCAAAGTTAAATGTTTTCAAACTTTTTTTTCTTTAATTTTTCTTTCTTATTTTAACATTTTTTATTTTATCTGATCAACACCTTTTAAAAAATCTTTTCTAATTTTCATTGTTATAGTCATATTTTATCTCTTCATTGTATTTAACCTTATTTTTTGTATACATATAGATTTTTTTTTCTTTAAAATTTTGGGATACAATTTCTTCCAATCAAAATATACCCTAAATCAGGATCTTGGCTTTGTTCTACTCTCCAGCCTGATCACATTCTTTCCTCTTTTATTTCTTTTTTCAACCAATTTCTTATCAATTCCTTTTTTTAGAATCTTTTTAAACTTTCATCTTTATAGTCATATTCCATTCCTTCATCGTGTTTACTCTTATTTTTGTGTATATATGTTTTTCTTTCTTTAAAATTTTGGGAGGTAGTTTTTTCTAATAGACCAAAATACACCCAAAATCAAGGCACAGAGAACCCCCCCTCAAAACCAATAAAAATAGACCCATACCCCATTATCTAATAGTAAAACTTACAAGTCTCAGTGACAAAGAGAAAATCCTGAAAGCAGCTCTGGACAAGATGTCTGTAACATAAAACGGTAGAAATATTAGATTGACAGCAGACTTATCCACAGAGATCTGGTAGGCCAGAAAGGCCTGGCACGATAGTCAGAGCCCTAAATGAGAAAAATATGCAGCCAAGAATACTATATCCAGCTAGACTGTCATTGAAAATAGAAGGAGAGATAAAAAGCTTCCAGGACAAACAAAAGCTAAAAGAATTTGCAAACTCCAAACCAGCCCTATAGGAAATATTGAAAGGAGTCCTCTAAGTAAAGAGAGAGCCTAAAACTAGTAGACCAGAAAGGAACAGAGACAATCTATAGTAACAGTCATCTTATAGGCAATACAATGGCACTGAATTCCTACCTTTCAAGAATTAACCTGAATGTAAATGGGCTAAATGCCCGTCAAAAGATACAGGGTATCAGAATGGACAAGAAAAATAGGACCCATCGATATGCTGTCTATAAGAAATTCCTTTAGACCCAGACACCTCCAGATTTAAAGTGAGGGGGTGGAAAACAATTTTCCATGCTAATGGACATCAAAAGAAAGATGGGGTGGCAATCCTTATATCAGATAAATTACATTTTAAGCCAAAGACCATAATAAGAGATGAGGAAGGACACTATATCATACTTAAAGGGTCTTCCAACAAGAAGATCTAACAATTTTAAATATCTATGCCCCTAACGTGGGAGCAGCCAATTATTTAAACCAATTAACAATAATATCAACGAAACACATTGACAATACAACAATAGTAGGAGACTTATACACCCCCTGCTCACTGAAATGGACAGATCATCTAAGCAAAAGATGAACAAGGAAATAAAGGCTTCAAATGACACACAAGGCCAGATGGACATCACAGATATATTTGGAGCATTCCATCCCAAAACAACAGAACACACATTCTTCTCTAGTGCACTTGGAACATTCTCCAGAATAGATCATATCCTGGGTGACAAATCAGGTCTCAACCAGTACCAAAAAATTGGGATCATTCCCTGCATATTTTCAGACCACAATGCTCTGAAGCTAGAACTCAATCACAAGAGGAAAGTTGGAAGGAATTCAAATACATGGTGTATCATGTACAAATACAAATACAAAGAGTATCCTACTAAAGAATGAATGGGTCAACAAGAAAATTAAAGAATTTTAAAAAATCATGGAAACAAATGAAAATGAAAATACAACTGTTCAAAATCTTTGGGACACAGCAAAGGCAGTCCTGAGAGGAAAGTATACAGCAATACAAGTCTTTCTCAAGAAACAAAAAAAGGTCTCGAGCACACAACCTAACCCTACACATAAAGGAGCTGGAGAAAGAACAAGAAAGAAAGCCTAAACCCAGCAGAAGAGAAAAAATAAGAACAGAGCAGAAATTAATGAAATAGAAACCAAAACCCACTCATGAGGGACCTGTCCTCACAAACTAATACTCCCCTTATCTTATAGCTAAATTTTATCTTTCTTTTTATTTCTTTTTTTTTTAAGATTTTATTTATTTATTTATTTGATTTATTTATTTAATTTATTTATTTGACAGAGAGAGATCACAAGTAGGCAGAGAGGCAGGCAGAGAAAGAAGAGGAAGCAGGATCCCTGCTAAGCAGAGAGCCTATGCGGGGCTCGATCCCAGGACCCTGGGATCATGACCTGAGCCAAAGGCAGAGGCTTTAACCCACTGAGCCACCCAGGCACCCCTTATATTTCTTTTTAAAGATTTTATTTGAAAGAGAGAGAATGTGCACATGCACCAGCAGGGGGAGGGACAGAGGGAAAGAGACAAGTAGACACCCTGCTGACACATGGGGCTCAATCCCCAGACCCCGGGGATCATGACCTGAGCTGAAGTCAGGCACTTAACAACTGAGTCACCCAAGCACTCCCAATTTTATCGTTAATAAAGCTATCAGGCAGTATGTAATTATGTTACTATGCAATGACAATTTTAACAAGATGATCAAATTTTCTGCCAGTTTCTGCCAGTTTGCACCTTGTCTAGGACCCAAGGTTTTCTTGTAACTGACACCTGAATGTGCCATACCTAAGTCTCTCAACCGAACAGGGTTGTGCTTTCTTCTAGGATCATGACTAGAGAATCAGGGTCTTCTAAATATGACCATTTTAACTAAATGACCTATGAGGCAGAGAATGGGCTATGCTTGGGCTATTTCCTAACACTTTTCTACAGTTCATCAATAAAACAAAAAAATTACATCATCTTTTTTAGAAAGCGACAAATTGGATGTTACAGGCAACTCTTAATATTATTATAACTATTACATATTAATGATTATTGATAATTATATTTATTAATTTTATTGATATTAATTAATATTAATATCATAACTATTGCACATTAATGATTATTGATAATTGATAATTAATGATTATTGATATGTATATTATTGATTATACATTATGTACATTATTGTACAGTATTGATTATACATTAGCCTTGATGTGTCTCTGTTTGACTCTCAATCTCTACCTTTTTCAAACTTTCTCCAATTTCTGTTAAAATCCATGACAGCGTTAAGTTTTGTTGCTATAGATTTTAAAAAAGGTTTACACGACACGTTTGTTATCAATGCTTTATTGTTGAAAACAAAATTGAAATTCTCTGGCACATAAAACAATTATTTCTACAAAAGGAAAGCCTACAAATCTTGATAATTTATACAAATAACAGTTTCTCAAAAAATAAAACTTTAATTTAGTAAACTTGTCTTGTGCTCTATATTTTTAGCACTGTCTGCAATAATCCACCATAAATCCCTGAGCGGAGACATTTTTTGACTGTGACCTTTAGTCCCCCCCAACCTCCCCCCACGTTGGTCAGTTACTAAGCCCAGCCCTGTAGTGAAAGGTGTCAGGGACATTTAGCTATTAAAGATCCATGCATTTTATGACACAGGCCCAATTATTAATGCTACTTGGGAACTGGGTCAAAATGAAGTGCCTCTACTGGTGCAATCACCGAACCTATTAAGAACCAAGTGTGTGAAAGGAAGAACATGAACAACAAAAAGACATAAAATGTTAAGACTAGGAAGTCATCATAGGTCAATAACTATTTAAATAAATAAAAATGTTAGACATTGAATTTATCTCTATATCCTTATATTAAATTCCTTACTTATTTACTTACTTTTTTTTTTTTTTAGCAATTGCCAATGCACTAGAAGATGAAAAATACACTTCAACCCACATTTTTGGTTTGACCACGGGTTTGCTGTTGTTAAATGTTAAATATCATTCTGAACACACAGTGATTTAGTTATAATTTAACTTTTGGCCCCTTCCATGAAATGTTTATGAAATAATATACACATTAGGAAGGCCTTTTTATTAATGCCATTAACAGACCTCTCTCACTACATCTGCCCTTCTTAAAAAAACACTAATGCCATAGGAACACTACTTTAAATTCTTTATCCCACTTTACTCAGATATGTAGGAAAACATTTAAAATATGGAGAAAACATAAGATGATGTATTAGGTATGTCCAGCCTCCTTTTAGTGGGGACGCTGACCGATATTTACATGAAGTGTTAAAGGAAAGGAGGAAAAGCTAATTTTCAGTTGCAAAGAACTGACTTAATGAATCAAGTTTTGTTTTGTTATTTTGCTGTGGTAGAATAATAAATAAATAAATATGCAGGGTACTCTACAGCTACTTTCTCTATGAAGTTGATAGTGAACCCTTTTGCAAAGTTAATTTTTAGTAGCAAAGTTTCCAAGCCAAAAAAATGTTTGATAAATGTTTTTCTCTACTTCATTTTTACTTGTGTAATGATCACTGAAGTGGTTACTAATAGGTAAAGAGGTAAAATATCAGTATGCTAGTGAAAGTAGCATTCAACTGTGAAAAAAAGCACTTGGCAGAAGACCTAGAAACACACGGGGTGATGGTATACTCTACTATCGCTTAAAATAGGTCATTTTTTGATGTCTTATAGGAAGAGCAAAACCAGTAAAAATTACTCCTTAAAAACAGCAGCATTGCTGTTTAGGAACCTATTAGAAAGGGATTAGCATTTTATACCAACTCTTTCTAAAATATAAAATCATTGGCAGCCATTATGATATACTTCTTTGCGCAGACTTGATTTTTTAAGTCAGTAACATCTGGGAAGCATATAGCACCTTCCCTTTTGTCTAACAGCTGCTGGTTAGTTATCCGAACTAGATCACTTTTAAGTTCTTTAGATGTAATCCTTATATAAGCATGTGCATTAACCAGGAAGAGCCATTTCAAAAGCCTTAGAATTAATACAATGAATTCTCCAAGGCAGTTTGGGGGAATATGTTGGTGACATTAAAATAAAAAATGCCTGCCGACACTTTTAAGGTCTCCCCAACCTGTCCTGCAACACCAGTGTGAAACGTAGTTAGCTCTGCTCAGAACATGAAAAGCAAATGCTGTCCAAAAGAAATGAAGACTGTGACATCCAAATCATAAAATGTTATGTGCAATAGTCAGGAAATAACTAGATTCTGACAGATCCTGATGTTCTTAAAAAAAAAAAAAATTTTTTTTTTTCCCTAAGTTTCAGAAATTGATAAGCAGGCTGTCCGGAAGAGGGAAGACAGCAGCATCAGGACAACTGGCCAGCTCACTGGGATTCACGCCACACTTGAATCATTCCCTATTAACACTTGATCTTAATAGCTTACCGGGGCTGAACAGACCCTCTGACTTCCTCTCACAGTGTTTAAGGAACAATATAATTTCTAAATTAGCTTTCAAGAATGAGCAAAATTTGTAACTTAGATTCCCTCCCCCCGCCCCGCCCTCCCCCACCCTCCCAATGCCATAAGATCCTGTTTTAAGTGCTCTGGTTTATAGTTTATGGGTAACAATTACATCCTTCAGGAGGTTTCCAATGTTCCCCTTTTTGGTGTTAATGGCTGTGCCAACAACGAAGTGAATACTGGCAGTGACCTCAGTGACCTCTGCCCCCGTCTTGAAGTCCATACTAGCTCTTGTCATAGCACTGCTGGGAAGTTCTGTTCATTCTTGAAGCCAGCTTCCTAATATGGAGGAGGGCGAGGTACTGCCCTCCAGTGTCAAGTCTTGGAAGTCTTTAAACCTTGCTTCTCCATGATATTCCACAGTTTGCGGAGATTGGACTGCGTGATGACGTCATCTGGCTTGAGCTGCAGTGCCCGCAGGTAGTTGGCCTCAGCCTTTTGCAGCCGGCCATTGAGATGGAGAATAGCCCCCAGGTTCATCAGAGCTGCCGGATACTGGAACCAGAGAGAGGGAGGAAAATGATTAAGAGTCTTGTTTCAAGCTTTCCTTCATGGAAGACAAAAATCTTCATCCACTTATGCAAATGATTCCCTTATGTCTGGAGGCATTTTATGGAAGCAATTTAACAATTTATACAAATAGACCAAGATAACTAGGAAGAAAAAAAAAAGTTTTCAAACAGCTGGTGTACTTTGTGCTTTAAACAGGGCAGGCAGCTTGAAAAATATTCTTCGTTAATGAGAAAGCGCAGGTTACATATGAAAACCTAGTAACCTAGTCAGACTGTACTTTCCTGAGAAAAAAGGTTAAAGTCCTACATTTTCAGATAAAACTACGCTTTCTTTTTTCAACTCAAAGCCAAGAAATATTAAGTTGGAAAACCTGATAAATCTACATCTACCCACTCTTTGTTTCCTCTCCTTAGCAATATCCCAGGCCACTTAGGCAAACATAAGTAAATAAGTTAAAAATTTGTAAAATCTTACTGATGTTTTCAGGGTAAAAACCCTGGAAAAAAATTCAAATGTAACCACTAACATCCTTTCCAAATCTAAGCCAAGTAGTTTAATGAGACAAAGATCTCCTCGTGAAGTCAATCTTTCAAACTTCTAATGGTGAGTGTTTATTATAAATACAGCAAAATAACAGCATACCAAAACAGATATAATATAGTACATAAAAATATAACTTCTGTAAGAAAAGTTTTATATTATTTGCTTAAAAGTAGTTGTGATTCTTCAACACAAAATTTTTTGTAATGTGTGATATTTGCAATACAAAACTATCATATGAAAGGCCGAGTTAAAAAAAAAATCTATATATATGAGTTATATACCATTAACTTAACACAATGGTCTCCATCCCCCAATTCTCATTCATTAACAACAAAAAAGTCCTTCCCAAAAGAAAAAATACTTTGCTTCCTATCTACACATAAAGGCTGTTCTGCTCTTGTCTTATTGCTGGAACTTTCTGGCTAACAGAGCAGCTAATATTTTGGCACTTACACAAATGCATATTTCAAATATCAGATAAAACTAAAAATGTTTATGCTAAGATTGTGCTTTCATTTTACAGATGGTGTCAACTATTAATTGTCCTGACAACTCTGTGATGCAGTGTAAAATAATTCACAATTATTTTTGCAATTCAGTATTTTCACAAAATGTGTGCATTTTTCACCTAAATTCAAGTGAGTCCACTCTTTACTGTGAAAACAATTATTTCTGAACAAAAACCAATGCTGGGGGCAGGGCTGAATAGCTCAGAATAAACCAACTGGAAAGAGATGATCAGATATGGATTTTAAGAGGTCTGGATTTGAATTCTTGCTCAACCACCGACTGTGATCTTGGTGAGGTCCGCTATCATATTTTTCCTCCTTTTATTCTGCTTGAGGTATACAGCACATGCATATTTATGATTTTTATGCTGTTATACATACTTTATAATTTTTATTTCAACGGCTACATAATGTCTCTGGGTATATAGCAAAATTCTCTCAAGTCCTCAACTACAGGGCATTATTTTCAAACTTTTCTACATCCTTTTTTTCTTTTCCAAAAATAATATTGCAAATATAAGCTATGCCTGACCTTCAAAAATCTTTTTGGTCAGAATGACTCCATACTTATCAAGGAAAATACAGATGGTCAATTTCTAATTTTAAGTCCCAGTCCAAACAAACACAGTTCTAAATTACATGTACAATGAAGCTCCACCCTGGGAACCCAAAATAATACCACCTACTCTATCTTCCCAAAAGAACTTTGTTATCATTCTGCCTGTTATTATCTTGACTTTCTTGATGCCTAGACACATTTCTCAACTATGTTCCCTCACAGAGCTTAGCACAACTATCAGTAAACAGATACTACACTAATGGCAAAGTGTGTTCACAGTCTGAATTACTAGAGATGCTAAGTAGATAAAATGTTTAGACTTCCGCTATCCTGAGTGGGAAGAGAGGATATGGGGAGGGAGGACTCCAGTTGGAGACCATTCCTGGCTAACCAGAAATAGAAGGGACCCAGGGACGGGGGCTGAGAGAAGCCAGATGGCTCTGTGGGGTGGTCATTATTTCTTGAATCACTTTTGTTATCGAAGTATCCATGCCTCACTATAACTACAATTCAAGGGATTATTAAAAACACTCAAGAGTCACAGAGTCACAAGGCCTAGCTTCCAGTACCAGCTCTGCCCCAGTACCGTGTGCATTCAGACAAGTTGAGTGATCACTCGAGACCTCAGTTTCTTCCAGAAACGGGATGATAACAGTACTCACTTTGCAGAATTGTTGCTGAGATTACATGAGAATATAATATTATGGGCTTTTCCCTCTTCTCCTCTGTCTCCCTATCATCTCAAAAACACAAAGTAGAAACTCCTGCCAGTGACCACGGAAAGCCAATGCTGTGGATCTGTGGCCTGGCTCTACCAACCTTCCAAGCTCCGTGGCCTTTCTCAGGCTAAAGTTGGAAGGGAGAGATGTAAATACACGTGGTGAAGAAGGTCCAACCACAGAAACAGGCTTTACTATTGTTACTAACTGACATCCCGGGTTCTTCTGTCCCTGGAACACTTTGAAGACACCTCCCTACCATCAAATGATGAAAAGCGAAAGCTGAATATCATCCTAGAAAAAGCACAATTAGGAAGTTTGTCATCAAAATGAGTTCTGAATGCGAATTATAATAGCATTTTTGGAATAACTTCAATTTTGCATTATCCACCCTAGCATGTTATTCATTAAAAAAAATAATAAAAAATTGACATTAGGAAGTTAAACAGAGCCCATAAAAGTTTACATAAACTCACTGTGCTCCTTAAAGAGTAAAAATCCAAGTAAACTAGGGCGCCTGGGTGGCTCAGTGGGTTAAGCCACTGCCTTCGGCTCAGGTCATGATCTCAGGGTCCTGGGATCGAGTCCCACATCGGGCTCTCTGCTTGGCAGGGAGCCTGCTTCCTCCTCTCTCTCTCTTTCAGCCTCCCTCTCTGCCTACTTGTGTGATCTCTCTCTGTCAAATAAATAAACTAAAAAAAAAAAAAATCTTAAAAAAAAAATCCAAGTAAACTAAAAATGTATACATTTAAGAACATAATATTTCTAAGCAGCTAGTGATTTCTATGTTTAGGTAATAACATTTTGGTCTGAATATATCTATCTTACTAGAATAAAAAAGATTTTTATTTTAAAAACCTACAAACACCTATCATTATGCAATGCTTTTAAAAATATCACTATAGGGACACCTGAGTGGCTCAGTCAGTTAAGCATCTGCCTTCGGATCCAGTCCTGATCTCAGAGTCCTGAGACTAAGCACCGCATGGGGATCCCTGCTTGTCAGGGAGCCTACTTCTCCCTCTGCCTGCTGCTTGCCCTGCTTGTGTTCTCTTTCTCTCTGACAAATAAATAAACAAATAAAATTTTAAAAAAATAAAATGAAACATCACGATAGCTTCTTGCTTGAGTGAGTGGAAACTGAGGGAAACTGCATGTGTGCCCAAACGTGATCCAAGATAACAGCTTGGAAGTGTCAACAGTAATTATGACATAAACAGTTTCATGTGTTTGTTAAAAATTTACAAATAAAACTAGATATAGGTTACTTTTTGTTATATGGTTGTTTTCTTTATTCAAAGACAACGCACTCCAGCAGTGACCAGCAGTAGCTTACTGGATGCCCAAGGGACTGAATGCCTGTAGGTCTTCTGGTCTTGCCTCTAGTTCAGGGAGAAGCCTCAGCATCCCCTGGGAGTTTGGCAGAAATGCAGAATTTCAGGTATCAACTAGCAAATCAGAATCTAAACTTTAAAAAGTTCCCCAGGTGTTTTGTATACTCATCACACTCTGAGAAGCAGTGTTGTAGAGGTTATTTCCTGATCTTAAGTCATGTTACTGTCCAACTTATGAGTTTCATATGGGAGAATGAAGTCACTTACAGAACAAAAAATATCAGATCAAATGTCTTTTCTTCCATGAAGTGAATTCTTTTGGTCATGCCATTATTTAAAGTAGTAAATGTTCAAGTGAAACTTTATTAACAGAAGCTGTAAGTGACTAAATAGTAATAGACAGGAGGGGGCATAAAAAGCCTCTTGATAACCAAATAGGAGCATGTATAAGTTTGTGAACAGAATTAAAGACTCTGTAGCCACATAACTGAAAGGCAAGAGGTCCAGGTGACTGACTGACTGATGACACACTGGTGTCGTTTCTCTCTGCCTGCTGTGACTCATGGGCTGAGGAACAGAAACCCAACACAATGGCTGATGTCTTCCCTCACACACATCTTTTATTAAAGACAGCTGATGAAATTTTCAGCATGTTAACAAAGACAGTCAGCAGCTTGCAACCCAGTAAAATGGAGCTTGTGGTTCCGTACAACAAATGATACTGCCTCCCACTTCACAGACTAGAAAGGAGAACCAGACCTTTCTTATTTCCTTGAAAAAGACAGATGCTTTACATCAAAAGGGCTGACTGGTAGCCATACCCAGGCAGCAGATGACGGCTTTTTCAAGTCTCTGGGGAATTATGACTTTGTGGTTACTTGACTGTGGTCTTTGGCTTATTTTTCCAACATTAGAGAAATAAGCAAAATTCAAGTAATAGGTGTATAATGGGGTGGGGTAGAGCAAAGGCAAGATTATGCAGGTCTGATTCCAGTCTAACACCTCCCAAGGAATTCAGGTGAGCTCATAAGCTATCCCAAGCACATGGGATTAGGAAACAAAGTTATTTTCCTGAACTTTACCTATTAAGTAGTCTTGGAGACATATCTATGGAGGAAGAATAGTAAAACCATCTGGGCAATTAGGATTGGGCACTCATGTTTCCACTGAGAACAGGACTAAAAAGTAGAACTTTTGAAGAGAGAATTTGGGTAGAACTTAAAAAATGGAAAAGAGCTTAGTTGAGATGGTCTGATGAGGCAGGAGTTGGAAATCTATACTACAATTGGGTCTTCTTTTTTTTTTTTTTAAGATTTTATTTATTTATTTGACAGACAGAAATCACAATTAGGTAGAGAGGCAGGGGGGTGGAGGGAATCAGACTCCCCACTGAGCAGAGAGCCTGATTCGGGGCTTGACCCAGGACCCTGGGATCATGACCTGAGCCAAAGGCAGAGGCTTTAACCCACTGAGCCACCCAGGCACCCCAACAATTGGGTCTTCTTATCCCATTAGTGCCTGTGAACCACTTCCCTTTGGCGAGGGTAAATCAATAGGCAACAGAAGCTTTGAGAAAGATGAAGATAGAAATATTGACCCATATTTCTAATTTTATAAATCTGCTTATTCCCATTTAGAATGTTGCTGAATTCATCCATATAATCGTGTATTTACTGTTGTATGAACTAGATAACTTTTGAGGAGGAATTTCTGAGGTTAGCCTTATCCAGCTACTAATTAATACACTAAATTTGGGGGATGTTTTCAAGATAACCACCTTTAACTTCTGAATATAATTTGCAAACTTAAATGACTTTTCCAAGCTGTTCTTAATGGATTCTCTTTTTCAAATAGTTACTAGCTTAACGAAGGCTACATACTATCATTCAACTGTATTCACTCAGTTGAAATTGCTTACCCTACTGAATTTATTGACACAGGAACTGTACTATGATGCTTAAAAAGTAATGGTATAAACTTAAAAAAAAAACATATTCAAGAAAAAGAGTATTTACACATGAATTTAAAGGATTTCTATTTATTGTGCCTTGTACAGGTAGATATTTAGTAAGTAATTACTGAATTAAAGATTATCAGTCAGGCTTATGAAGAAAAAGTATCAAAGTTTTGATAACTTAATTCCCACTCTGCTCCAATATCATTCCTCCTCCTCTGTCTCACGGGCATGCTTAACAGTCAATGCCAAACTAGAAACCCGAATAAATTATCCTTGATTTCTTGCCTTTCTTTATATACACATATATATGTACATCCAATTGTTAAATCTTGACTTTACCCAATCATCTCCCTTCAATTTGTCTTCTAATTCTTCTTGGTCCCTCTCTCCCTACTTGTTTTAAGCCCTAATCACCATTTCTTGAATTATTTAAATAAAATTATTTTGAGAAAGAAGAATAACAAGTGAATGGGTAGTTGAACAGATTAACAGGTGACAGATTAAATTAATGAATGAACACATGAGTAAAACCATGTGCAGGGTTTTTACTATAAATATTACAGGTATACAAACAAAAGCTTCAGAGAGTACAGGAAAGGCGGTACTTGCCTAACAAATGAAGCTTTATAAAGACAACATAAACCCTCAAATATCTCTTGCTATCATACTACTGAACTCACCCCCATTCTCTCAAGAAAACCACCATTCTTGAAGTTGGTTATCATTCCAATACATTTCACACTTTTATTTTTTTGTACCCATAATAAGCGGACAATCTTCTATAAGTTTTGATTTCATAAATTTGTCATCATCCATCATGAGATGTCATCCCACCAAGAACACATAAGAAACCTGGATTTTTTGCTCATCATTTTGTTTTTCAGATTTATCCATGTTGATATATGTAAGGTTCAGATCATTCATTCCATTGAATGACTACCCATTCTCTTAAGGATGAACTTAGAAATTCTTTAGAAGAAGAAGAATATGCCATCCATATTCTTGTGGCTATCTCTATACATACTTATTGGGAGAGTTTTGAAGATTGGACCTGCTGGATCACAGAAGATCTGCAACTTTGGCAGATGTTACCAAGTTCTTCTTCAGTGTGGTTGTTAACAAATGCGTAAGCATCAACATGTAACAGGGGTTCCTTTATTCCGTCATCCTTAATGATACTTGACATTGTCTGACCCTTTAATTTTTGCAAATTTAAAATGGTAAAATAGTATCTTATTCTGTGTTTGACTTCTTTTCCCCGATTACTTCAAAGGCCAATAACATTTTTGTGTTTATTAGCTCCCCCCCCTTTTTTTTTTCAGTGGTCCACCTGTTCTTTAACAATTAGACAGAATTTACCCAGGCTGAAGTTTTAAATGGATTCTCACTGTTTTTCAAATAGTTAGTGAATAACTTAACAAAGGCTTCCTTCTATCATTCAGCTGTAGCCATACAGCTGAAATTGCTTACCTAATTGAATTTCCTGGAGCAGTATGGGCTGGCACCTACACGGTGGTATTTGAAAATAAGGGAATTACACAGAGCTCCCACCACCTCAAAACAGCCCCAGATAGGACTGTCTGGTCTAGTGTTTTGCTGGTCAGTCACTTTCTTAAGACGGACAATCGGATAGGCGCTGTTTCTAAGATGAAAAATCTGTTATGCACAAATGGAAAATCCTCGATAGAGGTGCACTTTCAATGTGGGTGGGAAGAGGACAGAAATCTGGGCAGTAGAGAAGAGCCACAGGATCCACAATGATGTCTCGTAGCAATGCTGGGGAATCTTGGACGACAACGTGTGGGTGAAGGCAGGCAGCTCCTAGTTAGCCCCACACAGAACTGACTTTTCTTTATGGCCTCTTTCTCTGTCTTTATGTTCTTGCTGGCTTCCTTATTAGTTATTTTTCTTAGGGACAAGAAAATTTAAAGCAAACAGTATGCTTCGTATTCTCCCTCTCTTTATTACCCTCCATTTTTAATGCCACTGTCTCCTATATATCATTTGTTTCTAAATTCTGTCTCCTTTTGTCCTTCCATCTTCAATTCTTGCTTTGCCCCAGTCTATCTCCCACTAGACCATTTGTCTTTTTTAAACACAAGTGGGGTTTCAGAGGGTCAACCTGTGCCTACAGCAAAGAATTCACACTCTTCAGCTCAGTGCTAAGAAACCGATTACTACATGGCACCCAAAAGAAGCCCTCAATATACCTACTGAGTGAGCCATGTGAAACATCTATTTCTGCCATGTGCAATTTTGAGCATCATTTTTTTTTTTTTATCAGACTGCTTCTCTGACAAAGCCCTTCTTCCATTTTCTTTCCAGCCAACTTCTCATTAAAAAAAAAAATAATAAATAAAAGAGTTTAACAATATCTTATTCATACCTTACTTCTCTATGTTCCCATAGTATTGTCTACATACATTAATTGCAACACTTACTACAGTGAACTATATCTACTTGTTAAAAGCATCTGTCTTCTTTGCTGGAGAGTGAAACAGACAGTGAATTTATTTTAACTGTCTTTATAATGCTAGTGCCAGGCTCTGGCATATGAAAGAAATTCTCAATGAATGCTTGCTGAAAGAAGAAAAAAATATTTGATTTAGCAGAAAGAGCTGACCTAGAAGAGGTGAATTCTAGCCTGATCTCAAAGTAACTTAATAAACATTTATTAAGCTCCTACTATATGTCAAGGTTGCTGTCAGACACTCTAGAAAAGTGCCAAACAAGAACAGTATTTTTTTAGTCTGTATACAGTCTTAGCTAACTTTAACTGCACATTTGGCATTTATCACAAACCGTTTATGCCCCTCAAATTTATGAGATCCGTGTAACTGTTATACATTTATTGTTCTAAGTATTGTTCTAAGCACTACAGGAGACTTCACAGATGGATTCACTGCCCTCGAGATGTTTATAGTCCAGAGCACGGATACAAATTTTTTTTCTACAGAGAGGAATCAGAGATGTCTAGGAGGGTGAGCTGTGGAGGAGAGAGAGGGGAGATTACTTCCTTATGGCTCTGAGGCTATTAGACAAGACGAATTGTCAGGTTGCTTCTAGTCTTTGATTCTTCCAAAACTTTTGAAATTGGTTGTCACGTCAAAATCAACTTGTTACTTTTTAGAAGTGTTTTCAGTGAACTGCTAAGAACAGAGCCAACAATGGACAGAAGCCCTAACAGAGAAGTGTCTGTATTTCTATTAGTTCAGAGATTAAGATGTCAACAGTGAGAGCCATGCTGTAACCTTTTTGAGACCAAATCAAAATAGGCCAAAAAAAATCATATTAAAGAATGAACTACTGATACAGTAAACTAAAAGATCTGCTACAAAATTCTGTGATAAGACAAAAAATCACATGTACTGCTATAGTCTCAGTTCAGAAATGACAGTTCTTTGTGGTCATAGTTTGACTACAATCATATTTTGAATAAAGTATCTCTGCAAAAAGATTTACCAAACTGTACCCATAGCAAGGGAAAACAACATGGGGGACTTATCAATGGCAAGGCAAACTCTGACAGATAATAGAAATGATTCATTGTGATTCTCAGTTTCAACACAGTATTTGCGTTTTTGAAATAGCTTTGAATAAAATAAAAGAGGTACAGGTGACAAGCAAGACACAATGCTGTATTAAGGGAATAGTTTCAGTATCTCAGTGACACATTTTATCCTGTGTGCTCAATCCTTCTCTCCTACATCTGCCCCATCCCAGCGGGTGTTGCAAGAATGTTCATTTAACTTTTATGATGGGTGTGATCGCCACAATGTGGAGTGCTATTCATTTCTATGGCAATCAAAATGCCAAAAGCTGTGGTTTGGGGGATAGCAAACAGTGATTGTAACAGAGTCATTTCAAAGGTGGTAGTTACTGCTAACAGAATTTAAAGTGCACATACTAAATTAAGATTGTAACTCAGAAATTATTTTTCACTGGAGATTATTCTATTTCAAAGACAGGTTTTCCTGATGGCCTTAATTTCCTAAGAACATCTCTTACATGATCCAAATGGGAAGCTTGGATTTCAGGCCACCTAAGTGTCACTCATGGCTTTTATAAAAGGCAATCAGTACGCTATTTATCTTGATTGGCGATAAGCACGTAGCTCATCATTTGAAGTAAAACTATAAATAAAAGTTCTACGTAAGTGAGAAAACATGACTTAAACTACATGCAGATTAGAAGAACGAAAATAAGTAGAATTTATGAAGGTTAAAAACCTTAAAGGAATGAAATCTGGAAAAGAATCTGCACCACAGGCAAAATCTATCTGAAAAACACCAAGAGCTGTCTTTGCTCTTACAAATGCGGATATCTGCTACGAAAACCTACAACATCTTCTTTTCCTTTTCTTTGAACCAAATTCCTTGTCTGTTTCCAAATGTGATTTAAGCAACATAATTCACTCTACACTTGATTTGCTTCTTTTTGGTATGAAGGGGAGGGAAGAACACGTGCATGCTTTCTCAATCATAACGGTATTACGCAGAAGGATTTCCAGCTGTGTGGGCCATCCACATGCGTATGTGTGAAGCGTGAGTTTGAATATATCTAATAAAATGATACTCATTCCAAGGAGTTGAAACATGTCCCTGGGGTAATTATGTTGTTATTAAAATGTATCTCAGAGATACGCTGGAAGTTGAGATTTGAGTTTACAATACTTAAGAACTTAATTGTCATGGGAGAGAAAGGACGAGAAAAACATTTTTTCTTTTTTTCCTTTTTTCTTTTTTTGGAGGGACTGGCTTTTTTGCCATGCAAATGGATCATCTGATTTTTTTTTCATCTGATTTAAAAAAAAAAAAACTACAATGCAGCAAGAGCTATTGACATACTACATTGGGTGTTGAGTTTAAGAAGTTGATGGGCACCGGGTGTTACATGCAACTGATGAATTACTGAACTCTACATCTGAAACTAATGATGTTCTGTATGTTAGCTAATTGAATTTAAATACAAAGAAGGAACATACTACCTTGACAAAATCCAAGTTACAGCTGGGGTAAAGATTCAACAGATGCCATGACAATCAAATTCAGGAAAATGTTTTTAACCTATGTGTGTATCACTTCTCCAACTGATTTCTATGTTTGTCAATCAATAGATGTGATCAGATGGAAGTCAACTGAGAGATTCCCCTTTGCATATTGTTGAAATGACAAATTCCTGAATAGGCCTTATTGAAAATAATCATTAAAAAAAAAAACATGGAAATGAGCACGTCAGAGACCTCAAAACAGTAGATTAAATGAAATCTAGAGCAGGCATACATGCTTAAAAGATGAGTAAGACATTTTTTTCCTTTGACAAAGCAGATAAGCAGGATTCATTCAAGGATGACAGTTTCATTCAGATCAATCACATTTCAACATGACATTAGAAGGGAGCAACTGTCCACCCACAGAATGAATATGAAGAAATCTGTTTCACAAAGGGAATTGACCATAAGCTTCACACACACAGCAAGTGGAAAGTTTTTTTAACACTCTCAGTTAGGATGACCAGATCAAACATAACAAGCAGGGGTAAAGCAATCCCTACAGAAACTATAAATCTTTCCAGGGACTAAAAATAAAATGTAAACACACTAGCTGATGCCTGGTATTCTATTTTGCACTTTTATAAGACCAAGACTTTGTTGATACATGCTTGGAAAAATAGTGATGCAAGGTGTTCACACATCATTTCAAAAAATATTCCATCAGGACACCAATCAAGGTGAAACCATGCTGACTCCAAGCCAATACACTTGCCAAAGTGTCACACTTGCTGAAAATGTAAAAATAAACATGGCTTGTGTGTATCTAAATTCATGGCAAATCAAGACACGTTGAGTGGCAGAACTTCTGCCTCTCACACAGTATAACCTCACATAGTACCCTCAAGATCCCCATATTCAATCACAAATTTTGCCTTTATTTTTGAAATGTTCATACCCAAAATTGCTACATTCAGACTATATCAATCATCTAATTTCAAGCCATACAGTTAGCACATTTTTATATCTTCAAGATGGTTTTAAAGGTGGGCTTGATGACATTTTTTTGCATAATAGCTTCCTAAATTGTATATGATATGATTTTGTATTGCCTTTACCTACTCTACCAATGTCTTATCTTTTCTCTGAGAAACTCTATTTTTTAAAATGCTACACCCTTACTTTCCTGCCTCCCTTCCTTGGTCTATTCAGTTAATATAAAACAAAGAACCAAGCAAATAACAAGCAGTCAATAAAGCAATGACACAGATCCAGAGTCCAACCAATTGCTGGCCTCAGATATATTTACTGGATATTTATTTATTCTTATGCCACAAATAATAACCCAAATGAGACTTGAAGAAGAACAAGATAAAATATTTTGAACCCAATGACTGATACTCATATGCTAACTCTGATTTCTTTTAGACTTATTTTCCATACTGAGCTAGGGAACAAAAATGATTATGTGATACATGCCAACTATATTTATAAAAATCACACAGTAATACATTTTTACCTCCTCAAAAAAAAAAAAAACAAACATCATTTTGCACTGGTAATACAACAACCTTGAATAGTGATCTGATATTTAACTACAGAAGAACTTAGCCACATATCTCTTCTACCAAGGATTCATGTTGAACAAGTTAAACATAAAGGTCTTTTCTAGAAGTACAAGAAAGGCACAGCTTTTTAATTCTTCCAGATAAGAAACCAGAAGCAAGATCTTTTTCTGTTATTACATGTTAGTTATTCTTAAAACAAATTATCTTATTAATACTTAGCTAACTAAGTTGTAAGCCATTTATCTCATAAATGTTTAATGTCCATTACATATAGTAATTAAATCCAATTTCAGTATCTTGAAATGGCTCACAGAAATTAAGCTATGCTCTAATGCCTATAATTTAACACTTTTATTTACTTCAGTCAAAGACAGAAGTTGAAGAACTTTGTTAACTTCTTTGGTTCATCTGAGAGAAGTAGGAATGAAATGGTAATTGTAAAGTCAATATTCTTAGGAAATTGAGTCCAGGATGCTATGGAATATGATCATTCATAGCGGCCATGTGGAAAATCAGCCTCCAACAGAGCAGCAGGAGTACCTTTGGCTAATCTATAGGTCTGTTTAATTCCAGAACCTGGGGAACAATGGGAAGCCAGAAAGTGTGTATGGCCATCCCATGAAAAGAGAATGGATGTATGAAGCTATCTCTTACTAAATAAATGGGACTTAAGGGAGATGAAAAAATTATTTTTAACAAAGAAATAACAATAAAGAATTTAATGAGAAAGTCATGAATGGACCTTTTTCAGGCTGCATATGGTTAAAATGCTATCTTAGAATCCTTGAAACTATAACTTCTAAAATAACTGAGTTCTTAAACTATCTCATCCCTTATAGCCAACTTTATTTCTTTTTAAAATATAATTTTTTCATTCATTCAAAATCTAATTTTTGAGCACCTACTTTGGGAATTCAGCAGTACACAAAACAGTTAAAAATCCTGTGCCTCACGGAGCTTATATCTTATTTTAAAACACACATAATAAACACAAAAATATAAGCAAAATATATAGTATATTATATTGTGATACATGAAAGGATAAAAAATACAGCAAGTACAAGGTTGAAGAAAGGTATGGAAGGAGGCTGATCAACAAACCATAGCCTGGAAGTCATATCCAGCCCAGCCCTTTCACTCAAGAGGAAGAATAATACATCACAGCACATGAAAATTATATAAAACTCTAATATCAATGCTCATAAATAAAGCTTTAATGGAAAATAGCCACATTTAATCATGTACATATGGTCTACAGCTGCTTTCATGCTACAAAAGCACAACCGAGTAGCTGCAACAGAAACGTATAGCCACAAAACCTAAACTATTTACCGCCTGGTCCACTGCAACAAAAGCTGGCTGAACGCTCATATACAATATTAAATAAGAAGATCTCTAAAGGTCTTGAGAGAAGACAGCATTTGAGTGTAGAACTAAGGAAGGCAAGGGAGTAAACAGCACAAGAAGTGACATGGTCTGCCAAGCTTTGAATGTTATTTTGAAAGCAGACTAATGAAGGAGTTGACTGCAGTATTATATATCAACAGTGATGTTGAGGTCTGTGACAAGGATAGCAGCAGTGGAAGTTGGCCTGTGCAATTAGAAGAATGAAACAATTTGCTGTTGAATGAAGAATGAAACAATTTGCTGGAAAGACCATGGGACAAGAAGGCATGGGAAGAAGATCATGAGTTCAATTCTGAACTAGTAGCTTGTGGGGTGGGGGGGTCTCTCCAAGTACAGATACTAAGTAAACACTGGGTAGATTAGTCTGGAGTCTGAAGAAGAGATCTCAGCTGGAGATTTAAATTTGGGAGCCATCAGTATATCAATGCTATTTAAAGCCATGAGAGGGGATGAGATTCTGAGAAAGTGATGATGCAGAGAATAACAGGTCAAGAAAAAAGAAAAAAAATCAAGGTCAAGAGATTGGATGGCTGGGAAAGAACAAGCCAGGGGGATGAAGGTTAAGAGGAACCAGAGCTAAGAATCTGGAAACCAAGTGAAGAAAGTGTTTCAAGGAGGAATGAGTAATCATCTGTGTCAAATGCTACTGATAGGACAAGTAAAATTAGAACTGAGAACAAATGGATTTAATGTTGTTGAGTGCTGTTCCAGTAACTTTGACAAGAACAGCTTTGGTGACATCATTGGAGAAAAAGCCTGCCTGGAGTAGGTCCAAATGAAAATGGAAAGTTACACTATAAAGGGAAGGAGGAAAATGGAGTGGTAGCTAGAGGCATAAATTGGTTTGAGAGGCTTTTTGTTTTTCAATTTGGGGAGAGATAACATCATGTTTAAATGCTGATGGGATATTTCAGTAGAAAGGAGAAATTTTTTAATACAGGGGAGACAGTGAAAGACAGGGAGAGTGACAGAGAGGCAAGAAACTGTAGGACTCTTGTCCTTCGATAGTTAAGGACAGAGGCATCTAGTGAAGAAATGAAGAGGCTGATTTAAGCTAGAAGTAGAGATTGTTTATAACAGTAGGAAGAAAGGTATCACTTACAGGCACAAATGCAAATGGGTGGTTAGATGGGGGGATGGAGGTTTGTGAAAGTTCTGATTACTTCTGCATTCTCGATGAAAAAGGATGCAAAGCTGTCAGTGGAGTGGGATGATGAGGAAAAAGATGTTGGAAAACTTAGATGTGAGAGTAGAATACGAAGTTATCTAGAAAACTATCAAGACAGAATGGACTAGATAATAACATGACTGTCACCCAGCACTGAAGGCTCACTTGAGGCCAGTGATACTGAACTTTATAGTGAGTTGTGTTTTTCTCTAACTATGTTTAGCTTCAAGAAGCAGGCAGAGAGGGATGTAGCCAGGTGTCGATTTGGTCAAGTATGATGACACAAAAAGAAGCAAAGGAATGATTACCATGACTGATCTTGGAGTTTATTTAAATAAGAAGGTATGGAGGCATAATGTGGTCAAGGACATTGAAACACTGGTGATTTAATTGATTGTAGATCCTGGCTATGGGCTGAAGCATTTGGGATGTTCGTGCCACAGCTGGAGGTGGTACTCAGGTTGTGGGATGTTTGAATGAAATCGTTGAGTTATAGAAAACAGCAACCAGGTAAGAGGGCTCCCTTAGGAGACCAAAGTTGGTAAACTATTTCATAACTTGTAAAGTGACAGGTGATGCGGGCAAAAGAGGGATACATGGTTGTTTTATGGGGATTAGATTCTAGGCACGGTGGATGACCTGTGAGAACTGGGTCTTCTGGGGTGACTAAGATGATCTTGACTATAGCAAGGAGAAAACAATACAACAGCCTTTTTAAACAAATACTAGTGAAAATGGGCTTTAGTTAGGATAACTGTTTTAGTAAAGTTAGGTTTCTTAAAGATATGGATAAATAAGATGTGGGATATACATACAATGGAATATTACACAGTTATAAAAAATAAAATCTTGCCATTTGCAATGACATGGATGGAACTAGAGGGTATTGTGCTAAATGAAGTAACTCAATCAGAGAAACAGAATTATCATATGATCTCACTGATATGTGGAATTTAAGAAAAAAACAGAGGAACACAGGGAAAGAGAGGAAAAAATAAAACAAGAAGGCTGAAAGATACTCTCCACTTGTTAACAACTAACTTTATGCATTAAAGTAGCTATTATTTAAGACTCTGGAACTTTCACCAAGAAAGCAAGCAAGGCACCCAAACATGTCCCAAAATGTTTCTAATAATTAACACATTTCTTAATTTTGTTATTAGATTGTTCTAGGTGCTTTGCAGTTCACGTTTTATCATCTTATTTTTCCTTGTACTTCAATAGCTAGTGAAAAGCAATACTGATCACATTTTTATTTGGTGTCAAACTCAATAGCATTTAATAGATGAAAAATAAATGTTTATGTCAAGTAAATTAAAAGAACCATGGATTTAACATGATAACCAGTAGTATTATTTTATAGTTACAAACTACAGTATTCAGTGTGGTGATTCAAATAGTGATTATCTCTTGTGGGGAGAGACAAGGGGATGAGATAGGGAAGAAGCACGGAGGTAGATGGAAGTTATTGACGATGGTTAGTTTTAGAGTTTCAAGGAGTGCTCCATGATGTTCACAAGCACAAATTTCATTGTTTATTATTATGCATCTTTACTTACATAATATGTTACTAAATTCTATGTGTTTAGATATTAAATTTGAAATGTATTGTAATACCATGCCTTTGTTGGGCTCCCCCATTGGCATAAACCAAAAAAAAGTCCCATATACCCAGGGAAAAATTTCCCTTCTGCCATATATCTTTGGTCAAAGTCAAGTGGGGACAGGTGAATAAGATGCCGCATCATCCTAGGCCCCAAAATGAAACACACAAAAATCATCAGTCATTAGATTATTCATTCATTCAGACTTATATCCATGTTTGCTGTTTTATTTGCTTGCCACTCCTTCTTGTATCTTAGCTTCTCCTTTTGGAATTTCTATTCTTCCTAAAGCAGATGCTTTTAGAAAATGTTTCTTTAATAAAAGATTACTGATGGTAATATTTTTCAATTTTTGATTATATAATGTGTCTTTCGACATTTTTTTTTTTTTTTGGTCCAAAGGAAACAAGGTTTATTGTAATATTGGTCTCAATGCATTTTCTGTCCAGAAATTAAATAAATACTTTTATCAATATTTATTAAACACATATTATATGTCAAGAAATTTACCTAGCACTGAAGATTCCATGGTGAAAGAGAATTCAGACATTGATTTTAATGTCTGTAATCCAGGGTCACAGAAGGATCGTGGGTGTCTGAGTGTCGCAGAGCTTGCACGTCTTTCGACATTTTTGAAAAATATTCTCAGATGCTAAGAGAGTATTACAGAAATTTTCTTTTAACATCTATTTTTTTAAAGATTTTATTTATTTATTTGACAGCAAGAGATAGAGCAGGAGGGGAGTATAAAAGGGAGAGGGGAAAAAGCACACACCACCTTGCACAGGAACCCGATGTGGGGCTGGATCGCAGGACCGCGGGACAATGATCTGAGCTAAAGGCAGATGCTTAACCATCTGAACCACCCAGGTGCCCCTTCTTTTAACATCGTAAGGAGATATTTCATTATCTTGTGTCTTTTAGGGTTGTGTTAATTTTATGTGTTCTTGTTTAAATTAGCATTCCTTCATATGTAAGTTTTCTTTCTGGTTGCTTTTAGGTTATAATCTTGCCTCTGGTTCCCTATAATATACAATGCTGAGCCTGCATACAGATTTCTATTTATTTATTCAATTTGGGATATATTATATCATCCGAGAAAATTCTGGGATATTCACTATTCTCTTCTCAATGTCTGGTTTCTGAATAGAAATACCTATTCTCATTGTATTCTCCAATTTTCTTAACTTCTCCTTCATATTCCTCATTTTTCTTTTCCACATGGCATTCTAGGTAATTTGCTCGCATGTACCAATTTCATTAATATTCTCATTTGTCATTAACCTGTTATTCAATCTAACCTTTGAGCTTTGATTTCACTCTCCTGTCTATTTCTTAACTATGTCATACAGAGCTATTCTGTATTCTGTTTCTGACATTTCAGTATCTGTAGTCTTTGAAGGTCATGGTGGTTACTTCCTTCTTGTTTTCTTTAACTAGTTAATTGTTTGGTCTTAATCTGAGGAGTCCAGAAAGCCTGAATTGGGGATGCTTTTCTCCAGAGAGGATGTGCATCTACAAATAGAGAATCTGACCAACCTAAAACCACCACATTCTGCCTTGAAGGTCCTGATTCAATTATAAGCCCTGTTTCACCACACTGGTGCAGGCACAGATTCATTAACCAGAAGGCAGGGCTGCTAAGGGGCTCCAAGCTCAGGATAACCCTGCTCCTACAGGTGACTTGCCATGCTGAATCCCAAAGTCCAGTTCAGAGCTTCCTTTCTTTCCTTCTTTTCTTTCTTTCTTTTTTTGTTTTATTCCTCATCCCCATTCCTTCTTTGGAAGAGTAGTTCTTACCTCCTCCTTGAAAGCCCAACAGCATTTCAGAAGGAAAAATATTATTCTATCCTCTACCTGGGGAGAGAATTTCTATGGCCTGCTCTGCTGACAAGAAGTAAAGGTCTTTGTGATTATAAAAGTCATTGAAATTTTGACAGTTTTAAGAATGGACTTCAAAATTCAAGAGCATACTAATGAAGAGCTGGTCAATAACAATTACATAGTCTGTATCCTGTACGTAACACCAGTCTAAATTACAGGGGAAGGAAAGTGGATCTTGCTCTTAGAATGTTTTCAAATTCAAGGGAAGGGAGGCAGTGGCAAATACAGATAAGCAGCATCAACAAAACCATACAGAGAAACACGTCGACATCCTCCTGGAATGTTACCCACTTTTGGCAGGACCCTACTCTGTTTAGCTTATAATCGAGAACCACTACACAACCCACAGTTTATTTATCAAAAGTATGTAGTGTTTTTTAAAAAAAAGTACATAGCGCTTTTCTTACAAAGAGCACTTATCGTCATGGGAATAAAAGGCACAGCGTAGGGAGTGAGGTCAATGGTATTGTAACAGGGTCAGATGGTGACAGATGGCAGCTACACTTCTGGTGAGCACAGCAGAATGGATAGAGAAGTTGAACCTCTGTGTTGTACACCTAACACTAATGTAACGTGTGTCAACTATATTCAAATAAAGAACAATTTTTACAAAGAGCCTGGGTGGCTCAATGAGTTAAGATTCGACTCTTGATTTAGCTCAGGTCATGATCCCAGGGTTGTGGGCTCAAGCCTTGCACTGGACTCTGTACCAGGCATGGAGCCAACTTAAGATTCTCTCTCCCCCTCTCTCTGCCCCTCCCCCCTCATAAATAAATGGATAGATAGCACTTATCACTTGCTTGACTGCTTTGCGTTTTTGGCACAATCCCTTTCTTATATTTCATGGAAATTTTAGTTTGATATTATGTTGTCAGCTGAGCAATTCTACCTTTTGCTAAGATAAAATCTAATTTCACTCCCATGAAACAAGAACGAAGAATTTGCTTTCCTCCATCTAGTCTCTTTCTTTATCATTAAGCGACAAATTAGAGTAGCAAGCACTGCTACTTCACAGAACACATACATTTATTCCTTCCTTCATCTACAGAAAGAGAAAAAAAAAAGCCACTTCCCATGCTGCCAGGATTGGGGTTCACAGGATGGATAAGTGTTCATGTCTTACTTTCTCTGTTGTCTACCTCAAATCAAACTTTCTCATGTAGACACAAATGCACTTACAGGCATATATCCTTCAAGCGGCAAAGTTCTACCCAGCTGCGAGGAGCTAATGTCAATCTACAAACTGGTCATTTATGGATTACTGTCAACTGAAATATTTCGGAATTATCCTTACAACATTGAGTGGTTACCTGCTTTCTACATGTAAATTCCCGAACAGCGTTAGATGGCTGTTAAACATGGCAAATCATTTTCATGCTCAAAATGCCATTATTTGTTGAATACGTATTGTATACAAAGCCTCTACATCTTCTTTAGTCTTAGTGTCTTAATGGGTCAAAAACTCTGTCTGTCATCACCAGAATCATCACCATCATCATATCATTATTTATACTACAGGTACCTTACATTTGTTTGCTATTTTTAAATTGTTTGAAGCACATATATTTACTTGGTTTCATTTCATTTGCAACTGGCTACAGAAATTTGGATCTTAAAGGATAAAGTAAGTTGTTCAAGGTAACACAACCAGAATTCAGTACTGCTGGGCCCAAACCCCAATTTTCCACTCCATTTCCACTTCCTTTTCCACTCTACTATTCCAATTTATTATGATGGTGCTTGTTTTCATCTTGGCAAACACTGGTAGTTCATAATGTTTGTCATAAGGATTTGGGTACATTGGGTTGACAATATCCTATAAATATAATTTAAGGGCATAAGGCTAACTGAAAGATGGAGAGAATGACAGAGATACAGAAAATCTATTTGTACCAACATGGATTTTTTATGATTTTTCTGAAGCATACTAAAACACATTTGTGTCATAAAACTATTCTTAATTTAGCTTTTATTTCTTGCTTCATGTACTCTGAGAATAAAAATAAATACTTAGAGAAAAATAAAATTTATTTCTTTACAATTGGCTCATTGCTCACAAACAGTAGGGTTAAAACCATACTGCGTAGGTATTGAAAAACAAAACACTGCTGTTCGTGATTATTAAATCACACCAAATATTCTATTGACTTTTCATCTTTGAATGCAAAATAATGTCACTAGCAATCTTGCTAAATGCCCGTTATTTTAATGTACTTAATTTATAAATTTGCTTTCCATGATGTCCTATTGAATGAAGATTGATTAAAATATGATCAATATTATTTTTAAAAAGCCACTAAAGTATGAGGAAATCTAAGATTGATAAACGTGAACAACAAAGCAATTCAATAACAAAAGAATTGGTTAATCAATTAGAAATATCTATAATGTGCTGGTAGTACCAGGTTTCCTTTCTGGGAGACAGTTCCAGAGGTATAATGGGAGCTACTTCAGTGTTTTTTAGTGTTAGAGATGAAAATATTACCTTAATTGCAGCCCATTCTTGCTAGCATCTGTTAGGTGAAAAGAACCATTTTCTAGATAAGTAAAATATAGAATAGCTCTACATACGTTATTTAGGAAGCATTAACAAGATGCTGTTTTATCTACATAATTACATTTTGTTCAGATAGATCATTCTTGTTGGAAATCAGAGAAAGACCTTAGATTATAAAGGTGTTGATAAATTCATTTCCAAAAGAGGAGGAATTGTACCAAAACCTGTGTGTGTGTGTGTGTGTGTGTGTGTGTGTGTGTGTGTGTGTGGTGTATACACACATACCACACACGTCTTCAAAATGGCAAGTAGGAACAGCTCTGGGTTAGTAGTAGGAAGAACTGGTCTTTTATTTATTTATTTAAAAGTTTTTCTTTATTTGACAGAGAGAAAGAGCACACAAGTAGGCAGAGCAGTAGGCAGAGAGAGAAGGAGAAGCAGGCTCCCCACTGAGCACAGAGCCTGAAGCAGGGCTCAATCCCAGAATCATGACCTGAGCTGAAGGCAGACGCTTAACTGAGCCACCCAGGTGCCCCAGATCTGGTCTTTAAATCCTTATTTTCTCATTTCCTATTCATATAACTTTGCAAAAATTATCCAACGTTGTCATGTCAGTTTCTTACATGAAAACAAAAACCAAACCAACCAACCAACCAAACAAAAAAATCCCAGCAGAAATAGCTGTCATTTTGCTTACTGGATATTACAAGGAATAAGTTAATAGTGGAGGTATACAAATACTTTGAAAGTTTGTAAAACTCCACAGAAATGTTAGTTATTTTGTAACATATTATCAAAAGAAATGCTATAATATTTCAGTGGTAATTTGCAAACTTTGAGGTGGTACTTCCTTAGTGGAAAAAACACAAATCAAAAATGAAAATACATTATTTATAAGGGTAAGGTAATCTAAAATGGGAAGAAAATCAACAATTTTTTTCTTTTAATTTGTGGGATATAAATTCTATTTTGTGAATTCTTCAGCTGAAGAAGAACAATATTAGACCTTGGAGAATCTCTTAATCTAGTTTGCTCTCAAGAGGCATCCAAGACACATAAATATCTGTGCATAGAGCATATATCAAATGTATTTCTTTCTCCTTCCTAATGCTGGAAGAATTTGGACTCTAGGAAAAAGTAAAAGTTATTGAGTAGCACAAAGAAATTCAAAATATATTTAAATGTTGGCTCTAAATCACAAGTGTACACTTAAAATCCAAAATGAGTAGACTGTGTCAATATTGTACACAGTAAGAATTTTATTATAGAAAAAAATTAAATCGTACTCATTTGCCTATGGGGTTGTTTCTATTTAGTTTAGAAAATTTCACTACTATTATAAATCTTTATCATAAATGTCAAAGAATAACACCTACTGTGTAAGAAAAGAGAATGAAATTAAGCTTTTAATCAAGAAATTAGGAGCTCCCTGGGAAAAAGTTGGGAGAGGAAACTATGTCGTATTTCATTCTTCTGCAAAGTAGAAAAGTCTGAAAAAAATCTTGAACCTTTATAAAAGGATATTGGCTTTCAAAGAAGCTGATGATTATGAAAAAAAAAAAATCACTACCTCTCAGCAACAGAAATGGATGTCTCTTCGTAGAGCATATTCATTAAAAACACCATTGGAAATATATGACATACTCTAATTTATTCTAAGTGTTCATTAAAAAGATATGACATACCCTGATCTAACAAGTTATCTCAGTGGGTATTTAGGTTGCTTCTATTTTCCTTACAATTAGAAACAATACTACAATGCATGAAATATTTGAGATAGATTTTCAAAGATTAGTTCATGCGGCCAGGGAGAAGAACAGGAAAGGATGTGTGGGCAGAAGATGAATTTCAAAAGAATAAGGGTAAAGGACATGGAATTTTAGAGATGTTGAGTCCACAGATGGTGAGTAGCACTGAGGGTTGGGAGGCAGTTAACAGCCAGTTCCTTGTAGTCCTATGGTACTAAGCATGGAGACAGGGATAGGGTATCCTTGCTAAGAAGAACTCATCCTTTACATATTTGGTTTCTGCTAAAACTTTTGCTTAAAAAAATGGCTTTGTTTCTAGCAAAGAAGTGTGGGAAAAGATTATCAGCAATCAGAAGTCTATTTATAACAGTAATTTGAAGGCACTATGTTTAGAAAGATGCTGTTTTTAAGGCAAGATTGAAGAACAGATTTAAGGGACCTAAGATCCGAGGCAGAGAGTGGAGACACCTTAAAAATTTCATGTAAGGAATTACAGAACCAAAGACCAGGCACTTAAAAGAGAGATGAAAACTATTACAAAAAGCCATTTTTGGTCATTCTCTGGTAGGATTTATTGATCTGCTGGTTAAGGGAGAAGAAAAGGAAGGAAAGGGGAAGGTAATTGAGATTATTAGCTTGGCCAACTTGAGTAGAGGGTAAGTGTGAGAATCCATGAGGGAGAAATGTCTGAGAAAGAAGGATGGAGTCAGTTACTCTGTATCTTCCATTTCTTTCCATCTCTACCTAGCACCAAACCATCATTGTCTATAGCATGGGCTACTTCAATGGCCACACTCTCTACTTCCTACTTGTTCCTATAATTCCTTCTCCACACAATGGCCTCAGAGAGCTTTGTAAAATTTAAATAAAATTATTTTACTCGTATACTTAAATCACCCAAGAAGTTTCCTTCTATAGTTAAATTCAAAATCGTCTCTGTCTACCCCTACTTATTTCCCCAACCTCAGCTCCTGCCCCCCACGCCCCCCACTCTCATTCATATGCTCCCTTCACTTTGGTCTTCCTTCTGCTCCAACCTTCCTTCCACCTTGCTTTCAGGCCTTTGCACAAGCTGCTTCTCCCCTCATTTTTGCATGGCTGGCTCCTTGCTATATCAGTCCCAGAGTATAAATCATTTTTCAAAGAAGCTAAAAAGTGGTTATCCAACCTAAAATATGGATCTTGTTTTCTTACGGCTTATGCTTTATTTTACTCATAACATTCAATCATCCAATAATATCTCATATTTTTAAGTACTTTCACCACCAGAAAAAAAAAAATTCTTTTCATAAACAGAAGAGACTTTACTTACCTTGTTTACTGCTAGTTCCTAATACCTAAAGCAGGGCTAATGATGAATGGGTATTCTATAAATATTTGCTAAATGAAAGAATGCATGCTGTGTTTGAAGTGCCCTGTGGTACAACCATGTACAGATAGCTGGAAAGTAGATTTGAGCCATGGGGAAAGATAAAATTGAGAGAAACGCAGGAATGAAGTACAGTTGTTTACAGTTGATTTATATCTTATAGGCTCAGCTGTAATTTGTGTTGGAATGTTGTGAGTGAGTGAGTGTGTGTGTGTGTGTATGTTTGAGAAGGACAATCTTCCCATAATAATTACTTATAAATGACTTCGACATACCCTTTCCAAGACACAGTATCAAACTGAAACTCATCTCTCCCTTATTTCTCTTTAGATGACTAGTAGCCTGGATTGAAACCTTGGCTCTGCCACTAGTTAGCTGTGTGGCTTCAGACAGATTCTCTGTAACATTTATTCAATAACTATTTAGTAAGTGATCACCAGGGACAGACACTGTATTGGTGTGATGGACTCAATGTTCAACTAAACAACCACAGACGCTGTCCTCGCGGGGCCTATATTGTTGTGAGAGAAATGAACAATCAGGTAATCATAGAAGTAAATAAACATCAACTATGATAAGAACTATACATAAGAAGCAAGGTGTAGGGAGCAAAGGTACTTCCAAGATTTCCCGATAATAACTGTCAAGTTGAGATCAGATGAATGAGAGAAATCTTCATCAGAGTTACCCTCGTTCAAAAGTAGAAGTTCAAAGTTGTGAGTTGGGACTGAGCATGGCATGTTCAAAACCCTGAGAGAAAATCAGGCTGGTGATTGCTCAGAGAGCAAAGGAAAAAGAAATGGAAGAGATGACAGCAAAGATCACTCAAAACCTGATATAAGGACTTTAGTGAATGAAGGAGCCGCACTACACATGGTCTTTCACAGGGAGCTCCTTATCTCTCATAATGATACGCCCATTTGTACTTGGGTGGATGCCAATGGTGGGCTTCCTAAATTGGCACAGAACATATTATTTCAAAACGTGACTCAAAATTAGGAACTATAAACTCTTTCAGATATGTCAAAGGCCTATCTGGGAAGTACCTGTAAAGTGAACTGAGTAAAAGCAACTGGTGTTTGTGCTGGTTCAAAGGAGCACATCTGTGACATTTGTAGAGTTTTCATCTCCATCACGTACGTGCTCATGATGCCAATTTTTATAATAGTAAAAAGTCATTCGTTCTGACTTCAGATTGAGAGACAGTCTTCCTCGTCTGAGTTTAAATTTTCATTTCTAATATCTAAGAAGAAAGAGCTTGTTAAGCAAATGAATATCGTGAAGAGGGTTTCCTGGAGGCATATTTAACCTACTTGCAAGGTCAACTACTTTATGATGCATGGCTTACATGCAAATGGGAAGCTACTAAATGTAAATTAGTTTGTTCATTACAATGGTCTAGTGAGGTTTTCAAACACATTATCATCAGTTAAGTCACTGTGATAAAGTTTTAAAAGCTGCATTTCTATTATGAGTCATTCATTCTTTATTTCTTTCACTCATGCACTTACTCAATAAATCTGTTCCTTGGGGAGTCTCATGCAGCTCAGGATGCAGCAACTCCATCCATCTGAAAGTTGCTCGGGCCAAAAAGCATGGTGTCTTGACCCTTCTCTCTCACACCCTACATCAAATCCATCAGCCAAGACTGTAGTGTCTAGCTCAAACACGCACATAGACACGGACACAGACACAAACACATATGTACACATACATATAATCATCCGCCTCTTGAAGAATTTCTTCTTGGTCATTCTTGTAAACTTACCTTCTGACACTAACACATCAGGTTTGGAAATCACAAAAACTGAAATCTTTCCAAGGACTCTGGGTTTAGAACATCTTTTCTATGTGTTTTCCCTGGTTTTTGCAGGGATCTAAACCTGGATCTCTGGTCCTGATTCTCCTTTAGTCTTCAGTCTCCTATTCAGTTGTCTATAGGAATCCCAGTAGTCAACTTAACTGCATTAACTTGCACATTAGATATGTTCATCCTTCAAGAGCCCCTGTTTACACAAGTGCTATAATCCACCTGTCACCCAGCCTATAAACTCCTCTCCTTCCTTACTCCCATGCTCCTTATTCAGGAATCATCAAACGTTGCCTGTTTGAACTATATATTTCTCGAATATTCCTCTTCTCCCTCCCCTGCTTATAATCGCCCTAGTTTTAGGGAGCTTATTAACGTTCTCTTCATTTCCTGGACCTTAACTTACCTCTTTCTTTGTTCAGGCAAGAGGAACAGGAGGCGAGTTTCTTTTGCAGAGATTTAGGGGGTAAAAGCTTAGCAAAAACCCATCGATCACAATCCCTTGCTGATTTTCTAGACTCTCATAGAAACAAACCCAACAATAAGTTGACAACTTATTTAATACACAGAAAAAATTTGAAGCAAGAGTTATAAAAATATTTTAGTGCCTTTTCTTCCTTGTTTTATATGACACATTTGGGAATTCACTGGAGGTAGTGTTTCATTCACTGAACTTGGCAGTTTTAACTCTCAGGCACAAAGGAAATGGAAATGTCTGGGGATGTCTGAAGGGTTGTGTTTTACTTTCTCTTTTCCATTTCTTTTTCAGCAAAGGTCTGCCACAATTGAAAATACAAAAATATAATATTTAAAATAAAATTTTACAGACTTGATGACAATAAATTTAGCTATGTATCCTCTGTTTGCAAGGATTATCTTCCATAATGTTTCATTATTGATTACTTGTTGAGCTAGAGGTAGAGCTAGAGGTAGAACAGACTTTGATAGATGAATATGTGTGTACACACACACACACACACACACACACACACACACACTGACCTGGCAACAATTACTTGCATGCCTCCCAAGAGACAATGTGGGATGCTGAAGCGCCAATACTTTAACACATCGAATCTTAAAAATCTTGCCACACTACCACCATTAAATTTCAAGTCAGTTTGCAAATAGTCATTTGCATAATCATAGAGGGGAGAATGCTTTACACTTTAACTTAACTTTGCCATTTGTCTATTTCTTAAGACAGAAAATCCCAAGTTTTTCTTATTTCTTTACAGTTGCAGTAAATACAACTTGATAGTAACTTAGAGAGATGCCTGATAAGGGACCCATGATAAAAAGGCTCATTTTTAATCACAGGAATTGCAAGAACATGGATAGTACTTTTATTTAATTGAACTAAGCAAAACAACCCATTATAAATAGAAACTCATAAGATAGAATAGCAAAGCAAAGATGGACTATGAAAATAATATAAATAACATGGTGAAAACCTTATTATTTTTCCCCTAGTACACTCTGGTTTTCCCTTCTTTCTGGGTACATAGTTGCCAGCCACATGCAACATTTCCCACTTTTATTTGGTGGCTAGGGTTCATCATGGACTTAGGTTCTCATCAATGAAATGTGAATGGAAAGGATGTGTGTAACTTGCATAAAAGGAAACCCTTACCCTGAACTTCCTTTCTTTAGCTCTCCATACATTAGGGCAGAGGTGTGTGTGCAATTAGCCGTGATGATGCAGAAGTGGCTAAGGCTCTAAGGGATGGCAGAGCAAAAAAATGGAAGATGGAGGCCCTGAGACTCTGTCTGAGGCTGAGAGCTCCTAGTCCTGGCTTCTGTGTGGGAGAAATTCTGCCAAAATATACCTTTTGGGAGAAGGCGGGGTTATCTCTATAATATAGTGGCAACCATGAAGGCAGGAGGCTCGTTTAGGGCTTCCCTATGAGAAGAAACATGGCTCTTTAAGGAACACAAATGTATTTTTCAAAAGAAGGCTCATAATTCCCACTTTTTCCTTTCCATCCAAACCAGTATGTGCATGTTAGTACTTTTTCTCTCTTACTTATCCGTCTTATTTATCTTCTTATTCTCACTTAGTTATCCATTCATTCCCCTTCCTCTGTGTGTATAAACTGGGGGGTGTTCAAATACAGTGACAAATCTATACCTTGCATTTTCACTAATCATATATCTATTTCCGGATGATACCTTATAAACAGAGTGTGTGTACGTATGTGTGTGTGCATGTGCACACACGTGTGTGTGTTTTTAAAAGATTTTATTTATTCACTTGACAGAGAGAGAGAGAGCAGAAGCTGGGGGAGCAGAAGACAGAGGGAGAGGGAGGAGTGGGCTCCCCACTGAGCAGGGAGTCTGAATCAGGGCTCAATCCCAGGGTCCTGAGATCATGACCTAAGTCAAAGGCAGACCCAGGCACCCCAAACAGAGTGCGTTCTTAATAGCTCTGCAGCATCTCTATACCATATACTGAAACCATAAAAAAATAAATTCCATATAAATTAAAAATCTAAATTGAAAATCAAAAAACAAAACAAAATCTTATTGTGAGAGAGGAGGCCTTCTTTAGCAAGACAGGAAACTCACATGTCATGGTGGAAAACATAGACATCTTGATGAGAAAACCCAGCAGAAAAAAATGGGCAAAAGATATATGACAGGCAAGTCTCACAGAGAATGATAAAGAATTAATTTACAAATATTTAAGATATGGTATCACAGTAGTAGTCAGAAAGATGCAACTAGAGACAAGAGATAGTAATTTTTGTTTTTCATGTGGATGATAATATAAAAGATGGATACTCTTCATATCTGGCAATGGTGCTGGTGGGAATGTGGATCTTAATAACATCTAAGCAGATATAAAATAAAAGTAGCACTGCAACACTGTCTATAACAGCAGGAAGAGTAGGAACAAAGTAGGAAGAAAAAAAGAAGTACAAACAGTAGGAAGAGGAAAAAAAAAAGAAACATGTACTGTTCATCAACAGGGTAAAATCTGAAGAAATGATGGTAATACTCTGGGTTAAATTTTTCTCTTCTTTAAAATGACCTTTAGTCATTTTCCAGCACCTTTTAAGAAGTTTTCTTATAAGCCCAAAACTAGTGTCGTCTGAGCAGAGGGTGGTTAAGGAAGGAAATCTGGGGCACGGAACACTGGAAGAACAGTGAAGGGAGGTGCTGGGCTTTAGATCAAGGAGGGTCTGGACAGAGAAGGCTTAATACAGTGACTAAGAACACAGACACTTCTGTAAAACACATAGCAATTCTTTGGGGGAAAATGCTGACATTATGAGAAAGGTTAAGTTCAGTCAATATTAAAGAAAATGTAACTTAATTTGGCAAACACAGGATGTTGAGGTCTTCGGTTATATCTGATACGACTGAATCTATTTGCTGATCTACGAACATTTCGATGGAGTCTCAGAGTACAAAAGGAAGTCTCGGAGTATTGTGTGTAAGAGGAATCTCTTAAGTGTAGACTTCATTCAGGAGAATAATATGACCAGATTTACATGTTAGAAATGTCACTCTACAGCAACCTAGGAAATGGGTCTAAGAAGGAAACAGACAACTCGTACGTACAGTGGTAGGATCATATTGAGGAATCTGGACAAGGGCAGTTTGGGCAGAGATAGAGAAGGGGAAGACAGATTTGAGAAATGAAAGGTGAAATGCCTAGCAAAATGGCAGATTTGGGGCTGCTTTTTAGGGCGGTTCCGTGCCTAGGAAGATAACGGTACTATTTACAAACTCCAGGAATTCAGGAGAAAGAGCTGATCTTAAAGAACCATCGTATTGAAACAGGTTAACTTTTCCAGACACTTGTGATATGTCAGCCGCATGACTCTTAATTCATAACAATGGAAATAGAACTTTCAATATTAAATTACAGCAAATGAGTTTTCTCTCTAAAGGGCATGAATGTGACACTCTTTAGCAGGATCTGATGTTAGAATAAAGTACTTTAGTGATTATATTTCATTTGATTTCTCCAACTGTAATTGGTTTCTCCTTTTCTCCTTCACTCAGCCCATGGATTGAAGAAATTTCTTAAAGACAGACTAAATCTAGGAAAGTATATCTACATCTGACCTTTCCCTCCTAAGGCTTCTGAAAATTAGATATCTCAATGTCACAGTTAAAACACCTAAACCATGGTAACAATCTTACAGTATATTATGACTATGTATCATCTTTCCAAATAAATTATTAAGAATTTCATATGAAAATAATAGCATAAAAGTGCTAACTATGGAGACAGGAAAATGCTTTTTCTCTCCATGTCTTCTATCAAAGCTGAAGTTCAAGCCCTTGAGCTCATGCTGACTATAACCCTAGTGTATATACAATGAATTCTAGAAAATGTAAGGAGTAGAAAGAACATATACAGAACCACAAAATGTAAAAATCTGCTCTTTTTAAATACTATCTAGCCAACTCCTTGTTTTGCTTTTATCAAGTCAAGATACCTGATTGAAAACCCCAAGAGTTAGCAGTTATCTACGGAAAGATCATGACTTCTAAAGAGGTCAGCATTTGGAATTTCGAGGAGCTTCTCTGGCTTACCACCGTGTAATACTTCAAACTGATTCTCAGGCTAAGACTGTAGAGATTGTAAGGATTTAAAATTTAAGCATTTTGTGGCTTATGGTTTTGTTCTTATACTTCCTACTTGGCATCATGCTGGCTGCAGAGCAGGTGATTACAACGTGTCTGATTCAGTTTCGGAGTGCTTATTATGCCTATGTGACTGCTTAGTTTGGCTAAAAGCACATACAAAATATAAAAATGTATCTGCTATATTGAGAATTAGTTGTCTTCTGAATTCCACAGCTAGTAATAGCAATAGTACCATAAAGCTAATAAAAGCAATAATTATAGTGACATTCAGTGACTGCTTAGTATGTGTCATTCAATCTTCAAAATTCACTTTCACACAAACTCTATGCAATAGATATAATGAGAAAATTGAGTTAATTTGTGCCAGGTCATACAACATTTAAATGGCTGCCTCAGAATAAAAGCAAAAGTTTCACTGAGTTTTATAATATAGGCATACCTCAAAGAGGTATTGAGGGTCCAGATATTGTGGGTCCAGTTCCAGATCACTGCATAACATGAATATCAAAGTAAAACAAGTCAAATGAATTTTTTTAGTTTCCCAGTGCATATAAAGTTATGTTTACAGTATACTGCAGTCTATTAAGTGTGCAATAGCATTAAAAAAAAACAATGTATATACCTTAATTAAAAAGTATGTATTGCTGGGCGCCTGGGTGGCTCAGTGGGTTAAGCCGCTGCCTTTGGCTCAGGTCATGATATCAGGGTCCTGGGATCGAGTCCCGCATCGGGCTCTCTGCTCGGCAGTGAGCCTGCTTCCTCCTCTCTCTCTCTCTCTCTCTCTCTGCCTGCCTCTCTGCCTACTTGTGATCTCTCTGTGTCAAATAAATAAATAAAATCTTAAAAAAAAAAGTATGTATTGCTAAAAAATGCTAACCATCACCTGAGCTTTCAGTGAGTCATAATCCTTTTGCTGACTGACGAGGGCAGTGGCTGCTGAGGTGACTGTGGCAACTTCTTAAAATAAGGCAACATTGAAGTCTGCAGTTATCAATTAACTTTCCCTTTTACAAATGATTTCTCTGTAGCGTGTTATGCTGTTTGAGAGCATTTTACCCAGAGTGGAACTTCTTTGAATAGTTGAGTCAGTGCTCTCAAAGAGTGCCACTATTTTATCCACTAAGTTCATGCAATATTCTAAATACTTTGTTGCCATTTCAACAATCTCCACAGCATCTTCCTCAGGAGTGGATGCCACCTCAAGCAACTGCTTTCTTTGCTCTTCCCTAAGAAGCAACTCCTCGTCCACTCTAGCCATGTCATGAGATTACCACCATTCAGTTCCATCTTTAGGTTCTGCTTCTCATTTTAGTTTTCTTGCTCATTCCACCACATCTGCAGTTACCCCCTCCACTGAAGTCTTGAACCCCTCAAAGTCATCTCTGAGGGTTGGAATCAACTTTTTCCAAACTCCTATTAATGTTGACATTTTGACCTCTTCCCACAATTCACAAGTGTTCTGAGTGGTATTTAAGAATGGTGAATTCTCTCCAGAAAGTTTTTAATATGCACTGCTCAGACCCATCAGGGGAATCACTATGTATGGCAACTACAGCCTTACAAAATGTGTTTCCTAAATAGTAAGGCTTAAAAGTTGAAATCACTCCTTGATTCATAGGCTGTAGAATGGATGTTGTTGTTAGCAGTAATGAAAACAACATTCATCTCATTGCACATCTCCAGCTCTTGGGTGGACAGCTGCATTATCAATGAGCAGTAATACTGTGAAAGAAAAAAAAAATTTTTTCCCCAAGTAGAGCTCAACAGTGAGCCTAAAATATTCAGTAAACCATACTGTAAGCAAATGTGCTGTCATCTAGGCTTGCTGTTCTATTCATAGTGCACAGGCACAATATTTTAGCATAGTTCTTAATGGCCCTATGGTTTTCCTAATGGTCAGTGAACACCGGCTACTATGGAACATCACCAGACGCATTGGCCCTTAACAAGAGGGTCAGCCTGTCCTGTGAAGCCTGGAAGCCACGCACTGACTTCTCTTCTCTAGTTACATAAGCCCCAGATGGCATCTTCTTCCCATAGGGCTGTTTCATCCATACAAGCTTGTCATTTAGGGTAACTACCTTCATTAACTATCTTAGCTGGATCTTCTGGAAAACTTGTTCCAACTTCTGCATCAGCACTAGCTGCTTCTTCACCTTGCACTTTTATGACCAGGAGACAGATTCTTTCCTTAAACCCCATAAGCAAACCTTAGCCACCTCCAAGCTTTTCTTCTGCAAGCTTCAGAGAACTAAAGAGAGTGAGGGCCTTACTCTGGATTAGCCTTTGGCCTGAGGGAATGCTGTGGCTGGTGTGATCTTCTCTCCAGACTACTAGAACTATCTCCACATCAGCAATAAGGTTGTTTCACTTTTTTATCATTTGTGTTCACTGGAGTAATGCTTTTAATATCCTTCAGCAACTTTTCCTTTGCATTCACAGCTTGGCTATCTCATCAAGAAACCTAGCTTCCCACTGATTTCAGAGGCTTTCAACAAGCTTTCCAAGATTTATAATAGAAATCTATCTATCATCTTTCTACACTATACTAGTCATTTTTAGCTTTTGATTTAAAGTGAGAGATGTGTGACTCTTCTTCTCATTTGAGCACTTAAAGACCACTGCGGAATTATTAATTAGCCTCATTTCAATGTTGTTGTGTCTCAGGAAACAGGCTAAAGAGCGGGAAATGGAAGAATGGTCAGCCAGTGCAGCAGTCAGAACACATACATGTATCCATTAAGCTGACCATCTCACATGGGCATGGGTAAGAAGCCCCAAAACAATTTCAATGGTAAAATGAAAGGCCACAGACACAGATCACCATAAAAAAATTATAAAGAAAATGTTTGAAATATTGTGAGACTACCAGAGGCATAGATTGAGCAAAAGCTGTTGGAAAAATGGTGCCGATAGACTTGCTTGATGCCGGGTTGCCACAGACTTTCTATTTGTAAAAAATAATGCAGTGAAATCAAGGGAAGGGCAATAAAATGAGGTTTTCTTGTACAGTGAAAGCACAAATGTGCAGATGTTTCAGAAGAGCACACGTTGTATACATAAGGAAGCCATCCAAAGCTTGATTATTATCATTGGATTTTAAAAACTGAGAAGTTAATGCTGATGACAGCTTATCTGTATGGCACTTATGTTTCAGGCACTATTTTAATTTCTGAAAATTCAGTAATTCACAGGATTCTCAAAAATGATTTTATGATTTAAGTACAATTAGTATCCTGTCTGACAGAAAAAGAAATTGAAAGAGAGGTGAAACTACAAACCCAAGATCATATAGTAAATGGCTTTGCTGCTACTGACTGAGGCAAAGCCAATCAAGAAGAGAATGACCTTTCAGCTAGAGGTCCACAATCTTATGACATGTTAGAATCACCCGGGGAACTTTAAAAACTAGGATGATGAGCCCCATCTTTGACCAATTAAAATCAGAGTATCTAGTAAGACCCAGGGTTCAGTACATTCCTAAAGCTCCTTCTAACATGGTTACAGCTGAGACAAACTGTATTACACAAGGGCAAGACTGGTATTTTTATTCTCAACAAATAACATTTGGGCTCAAGGTCAATGACAGCAGGCAGATTTAAAAACAAAAACAAAAACAACAGCAACTAATAGAACTGTACCACTATTGCCTTTGCTGTGGTAGAAAATTTGTTAGCATTGATTGTAAGCAAGAAAATTATAGATAATATAAAACAAAGAGTCCCAGAGTGGATGTAGAATCTTGGGTTTATTTAATGAATGTCAAAGCCAACTTTCTTATCAGTTTTAATTGGACAATAAATTCACCCTGTTGTTTCCAGGAACAGTTCAAGAATATCATGTTAAGGGAGGCCTTGCAGGATCTTTTGTTAACGGAGCTCAAACAGATGGTTAATTTCTAAAATGTTAACTTCTTTCTGTGGGTCCTATTTTTCATGCCACTATATATTTTTTTCTTTGTTAAGTTTTTTATTTTAATTCCACTACAGTTCACATACAGTGTTACGTAAGTTTCAGGTGTACAATATAGTGATTCTACAATTCTATAACATACCACTTTATTTTTGACAGACACAGAGGGCAGTATTTTCAAGGCATATCAAACACTTCTCTCAATTCAAATAAATCCATACAACTATTTTCCCACTGTTTTATGAATAGGGTTTCAAACAACAAATGAAGTCCTAAAGAGAAATAAGGATGTCAAATTGTTTGTAGCATGATGGCAACTAGTTGTGACCATAATTTTAAAAAAACTATTCTTGGGCACCTGGGTGGCTCAGTGGGTTAAGCCTCTGCCTTCGGCTCAGGTCATGATCTCAGGGTCCTGGGATCAAGCCCTGCATCGGGCTCTCTGCTCAGCATTGAGCCTGCTTCCCCTGCTCTCTCTCTGCCTGCCTCTCTGCTTACTTGTGATCTCGCTCTCTGTCAAGTAAATAAATAAAATCTTAAAAAACAAACAATGTTCTCCCTGTGGCAAATAAAAAAGCTCTGAGATAAAGGTAAAGTAGATAAAGGTTAATGCTGGGCAAACCTTATCTGTTGGGGGGAATGTGGTCAAATACTAACTTCATTAAGACATTTTCTCAAAGGCATAATTTTCAAAAAAATGTAACCACATTCCCTGCCCCCCCCCCCTTATTTTAGCTTCCTTCCATCAGTGTAACTCATGGGAGAACAAATAACAAATGTAAATTGTGGAGGAGGTTAAAATTGAGTGCTCTTTTCCAGGTGCAGGGTGTTGTTTCAATGACCCTACAAAAATAAAAACATCACAACCAAACTCCACAGAGGAGATGCAGTTAGCACTCAGGCCCTTGCTTCTGACCCAACAGACTCACCACTGAGGCTGGCCACAGGGAAGGCAGACAAAGTCTGGAAAAAGATACTCTCCCTGGAAAGCATGCATACAGTTGAGCTAATTTGTTATTTTCATCTTTAAAATTATTTCTTGACCACAATCAGGTTTCTTAAAGTGCAGGCTACTTCTCTTTTAGAGACCATGTCTTTTCCCTCTCAAGGCTGAATCGAACACACTGACACCCAGGTCAGTGGTCTGTCATGTCAGCTCCCTGGGGCACTTTCCCTCTCGGGATAGGGACCTCCCCTGCTGTTTTTGTCACTTCCTTTCCACCGGTGTATTCTTCCCATTGTGGCTCCAAATATGGAAACAGTCACCCAGAGACAAGAGCACAGGGAAACTAAATGCAAGGTTTTGTTTTTCCCTTATAAACTTGGGGAGGAAAACTTCTTAGCTCCTTATTCATACCCTAAATTCTCTCACATACTCTTATCTTCAGCATTGCAATATTTCTGTCATTTTGTGAAAAGAAATTTTTTACAGGGTAAATTCCCTGTTGGGAGGGAAGTATGCCCTTTTAGGGGTCAATTTTTCAAAAACCAGGGTCAAGTTTTCATTCAGGTCTGAATGAGTTAAAAAAAAATCAGCTTCCACCTTAAGATTTAGTTCGTGTTTTTCAAGGTTACATGAGGCCGGTAACGTATGCATACCATCACGCCAAGGAAAGAAGCGTAAGAGTTAAACTGCTTTCTAGATAATAAATAGCAAATGTATTTTATTTTAGAATACAGAGCTCTGTAGCCCCTGTCCCAAAGGTTTATATATGTTTATTCTATTAGATGTGTTGTCACGTCTACCACAGGCTGAGTTTTAGAATCCAAAAGTATGAACACTAAATAGGAGACGCAACTACCTGAGTGATTCTGAATTTCATGAGAGTAAGAATTCATTTAAAATGAGAGCTTCCAGTTCACTGTGATCACTGTCCCCTGATACTCCGGTAGCGAGACTGAGTGAACCAAGAGACCCAGGCGGGTGCCTGTCAGGGATTAGGAGAGAAGATTTCAAGTTTCCACATTCACTGAGAGTTAAAACTCAACCTCAGCCTTGAAAAATCTCTTAAAAATCACTCAAATGGCTCTTCAGCTACTGTACAGCCTCTCAATGTGTTCTTGGCAGTCAGTGTGGTTGTGTTTGGGTCTGATTTCCAATGTTGCAAAAGATCAACCTGTTTTGTGCCGAGCAGTCCACGCAGTGGTTGGCTTGCATTTAGAGGCCAAGTTTTTCTGGGGGAGAGGAGGAGATACACAGCCTGTTCAAAGTGCTAGACCCATGCCACGAGAGAGCCGCAGTATGGAAGGACAGGAAGCCAGCACAGACTGAGAGGACAGAAGCCTCGCGTGCATTCCTTCACAATATTGACTGAGCACCAGCCCGTTTCAGGGACCGCATTACATACTGCGGAAAGCACGCTACAGGGAATGAAGTCCCTGCCATCTCAGAGCTCACATTTGAGAGAGCAGAGGCAGATAATGCACATACAGAAGGAAAGACATAGACTACAGACGATGATAAGCTCCAAGGGGGAAAAAAATACAGCAGGGTAAAAGAGCGAGGGCATGTTAGGGGTACAGGAGTGTTTCAGATTGGGCAGGAAGGGAAGTCTTCCTGATATAAGGTACTATCTGAGCAGGTATTGAAGATAACACTTGAACAAGGCGTGCTACTATCGGGAGGAAAAGCATGAGAGCTGCAGGAAGGAAAGAGGGTAAATGCCCTGAGGAAGGAGCGTGCTTGAGCCCGAGATGGGTATTGTCTACAGAGGCTCATTGTCTACAGAGCCTGGGAAGTGGAAATGACTTCTTAATTTAAATTTATGCTATGTTAAGAATACATAGACATATTCCTGCAATGTAAATTATGTAGCACTTCCTACGGATCACGCAGCATTCTAAGTGTTTTTTATGTATTGTGAAGTTCCGTAACAAACCCTCTGAGGTGTCTATTATTAACTCCATTTACAGAGTGAGCATATGAAGGTTGGGGAGGAAAGCGGTCATCTTGGTTTATCCAAGATGCTAGCGCCAGAGGTGGTGAATGAAGCCTGATTTAGTGTGCACATCATTTGATTCCGGAGCCCAAACGGCCAGAGCTACATTGCCAGGGCAGGTGAATAAGACATGATTCCATGAGGAGTTCCCTGAAGAGACTGCTGGCACACAACTTTTTTTTTTTTTAAAGATTTTTTATTTATTTGATAGACAGAGATCACAAGTAGGCAGAGAGAGAGAAAGGAGGAAGCAGGCTCCCAGCTAAGCAGAGAGCCCGACGCAGGGCTCGATCCCAAGAACCTAGGGTCTTGACCTGAGCAGAAGGCAGAGGCTTTAAACCACTGAGCTCGGGCGCCTGGGTGGCTCAGTGGGTTAAAAGCCTCTGCTTTTGGCTTACGTCATGATCCCAGGGTCCTGGGATTGAGCCCCGCATCGGGCTCTCTGCTCAGCAGGGATCCCGCTTCCCTTCCTATTTCTGCCTGCCTCTCTGCCTACTTGTGATCTCTCTGTGTTAAATAAATAAATAAAATCTTAAAAAAAAAAAAAACATAAAAAACAAAAAAACAAAAAAAATTCTGAGCCACCCAGCACACAACTTTTTTAACTGCTGCCAAATCATGAGAATACAGCCGATGTCTAAGCATTTCCTAAATTTGATGCTATTAATATACCAGAACTATATACTCATTATTAAGATTTATGCTTTAGAAATACAACATGTCATGGCTTAACTATATCTGTTCCTAACAACATATTAAAATTTTAAACATTGATTTAAGTTTGAAAAGCACTGTCTATTCTACACCAACGATCATTGGGCATTGCACACTGTTCATTCAGTCAAAACTTTTTGTTCGACATGAGCCTTCAAAATGTGCAACAATAAATTGTCTCTGGTGGTCAGACGTCAGTGATGGTGTGCATCTCAGTGCTTCAGAGGGGTTCCTGCCTGCACCAAAGGACCCTGACTTGTTCTGTGGCTCCTACCAACACCCATTGGCCAGACTCTGGTTATCCCCGGAGTTCAGAATGTTCTAGTATGTACATATAGTGCTAAAGCTTGTACACACTTGAAGAGGGAATACATTTCCCTCAAACAGAAAATTCAAACCAAGTTTTAAAAAGAATTGAGTCATATAATGTTTTCATGCAGTAGTTCCTCCGACATAAACATCTTTAGCTACTTCAGTTTAGATATAGAAAGTACTAAAATTAGTTAAATAGGAAGGACTAGAAGACCAATTCTGAATTAATAAGTTTTGCTGTAATACTCCATTAACACGACTTCATCAAACAGTTTAAAAACCTACAATCAATTTAACACATTTCTAAGGAGGTTTTGTTTTTTTTTTCAAGGAATATTTTTTTTAAAAAGAATATATACTGGTTTATTTATATGTGGGAAAATTTTAGATTCCTATGTATGTAAACATTTTTCTTTTATTGGACATGAAATCACAATCACCATAGTATATGAAGTTTTTCTCAAATATATCTCTAGATCACAAACATATATAGTAGAAATAAAATAAAATTGGATATGATGTACCCATGGCATTCTAACACAATTCTTATTATATTTTATTTTTAAAAGATTTTATTTATTTGACACAGAGAGAGACAGCCAGGGAGCAGAAGCAGGGGGAGTGGGAGAGGGAGAAGCAGGCTTTCCACAGAACAGGGAGCCCGACTCGGGGCTTGATCCCAGGACCTGGGCCGAAGGCAGATGTTTAAAGATGGAACCACACAGGCACCCCTCAGAATTCTTATTCTAAAAACAAATTCAGGGGGCACCTGGGTGGCTCAGTGGGTTGGGCCTCTGCCTTGGGCTCAGATCGTGGTCTCAGGGTCCTGGGTTCAAGCCTCACATTGGGCTCTCTGTTTGGTGGGAAGCCTGCTTCCCCCTCTCCCTCTGCCTGCCTCTCTGCCTACTTGTGATCTCTTTCTCTCTGTCAAATTATAAATAAATAAATAAATAAACCACATTCAGTAATAGCAAAACTTCCCAAAGAAGTTTTACTTGCTACCAACTAAGTTAGTACCTACTGTCCAAAGTGGCCTTCCAAGTCGTAAAACAGCATTTCACTAAACCATTGTGCTTGCTTCAAATTTTCTAAGGACTTATTAAAGAAAAGGAAATAAATTTTCTTTACGAGAAAATGAGCAGCACATTTACTGTGACTGTGTGAACTAGTCAAGGGCAAAGTAATCAATACATTGCAAGCAATACAAAATAGTAATTTGTCTGCTATGTTTCTTGAGGTCCCTAAATAGGCTTTCAACACACAACATGACAAGGTGATTGAGTTTATGCATTGTTAGGCATTGTTGTATAAGCTGTAGAAGATGAAAACTTTCAAGCTTCATCACCTAGATAAACCACTCACGACAAAAATTAAGGAATAAGTAAATGCTAAGACTACATCTGCTACATCTCTAAGAGGGCAGAGATCATAACAACTTTGTTTCTCATTGTATCCCCAGAGCCTACTTTAGAAACTGATAGGTACTCTGCTTCTCTATATTTAAGGCCTGTACCATTTTATTTCTCCAAGGTTTCTCCAACTGGGATCTATAAAGACTATGTGAAGTGGGGTGGATATAAGCATATGTTCAAGGATGTATGAATTAATCTTAAGAATCTGTCAATTTTTCTAAACAGAGCTTCTGCTCAAAATGATTAGTATACAAACATTCTAGACAATGTCAATCACCACATTTTAAATAAGAACTGTCCTTTGACTTCAGAGTCTGAGGTTTTGTGACCATTATTGAATTTTTGGTAAACAATCTTATAAAAGAAGCAGAAAGTTAACAACACAGGTTCTGAAGCCAGACCATCTGGCTTCGTATTCTGACTCTACCACTAGCTGTGGTACCCCAGAAAGTTGTCCTGCCTCAGTATTCCCATCTGTAAAAATGTGGTAGAACTTTCTTGGGAGTCAAGATGGTGGAGGAATAGCAGACTGAGATGACATTAGGTCATAGGAGTTCAACTAGATAGTTATCAAACCATTCCGAACACCTACAAACCCAACAAGAGGTCAGAGAGAAGAGAAGCAATTCCAGAAACAAGAAATCGACCACATGAAAGGTAGGACGTGCGGAGAAGTGAATCTGAAGCAGTGGGAAGACAGAACACAGGGAGAGGCTGACTTCCAGCAAGCAGTGCAGCAACGGAACACAAAATCTGAACATTTAGAAGTCTGCTCCACTGAGGGACATTGCACCTGAGGCTAAGTGGGAGTGGAGCCCTCTCAGGGACAGTGTGGTCTCAGGTCCTGCGGGGTCACAGAAGGATGGGGGGGTGTCTGAGTGTGGCAGGGCTACAAGGTATCTCTGATACCTCACAGGTATCAGCTAGGAGGTATCTGCTCTGATACAGCAGGGAAGCCAGCTATAGAGTTTGAGCCAAGGAGTGAACTCTCAGCTCCGGGTTACCTTAAGCTGTGATCTGCAGCACAGTCAGGCCACTCTTTGAGCAGGGACCCGACAAGTGACAGGTCCACGGAGACTCACTTTCCTCCTCTGGAGGCAAAATCTGGGTTCGGAGACTCCAAACGGGGCTGTGCACCACAGACAGAAACACTTGGTCATAGGCCAGGTGAGCTCAGAGCACCGCCGGAGGCCAGGGAGATATGAGTGACTTTTCTCCAAGGGTGCACGGAGGAGTGGGGCCCCAATCTCTTGCCTCCTCCAGGCTGGAGATTGGGAGGATGCCATCTTCATTCCCATCCTCCAGAGCTCTACCGAAAGTGTTCAGGGAACAAAAACTCCAAAGAGCAAACCCGAGCAAATTACGTAGCCCCGCCCCTGGCAAGGGCGGCACAATTCCGCCTCGGGCCAAGACATTTGAGAATCACTACAACAGTCCCCTCCCCCAGAAGATCAGCAAAAACATCCAGCCAAAACTATGCTCACTGATCAAAGAGAAGAGCGGAATTCCAGGGAGGGGAAAGCAAAGCATGGAATTCATGGCTATCTGTCCATGATTCTTTGGTCTTGCAAAGTTAATTAATTTTTTTTAATTTATTTTTTTCTTATTCTAATTTTGTTAACTTTTCCTCTTTCCTCTTTTAATGTTTTTACACAAGTTAATCTTAACAATACCTTTATAAAAAAAATCTGTTTAAACCTTCATCATTATAGTCATATTTTATCTTTCAGTGTATCTAACTATATTTTTTGTATACATATAGGGTTTTTTCTTCTAAAAAAAGCTGGGATAGAATTTCTTCTAATAGATTAAAATGTACCCTAAATCTAGCACACAGTTTTGTTCTAGAATCCAGCCTGAGAAAATTCTCTCCACATTCTTTTTTTTCTTTTTCCAACCAACTTATGTTATAAATTTCTTTTTCAGAATATTTTTAAAATTTTCACCTTTACAATCATATTCCACTTCATCATGTTTACCCTTATTTTTGTATATATGTAAGTTTATTATTCTTTAAAATTTAGGGAGGCAGTTTCTTTTTTTTGGGGGGGGGTAGTTTCTTTTAAGGGACCAAAATACACCCAAAATCAAGTGAGTGGCTCTGCTCTATTCACCAGTCTACTCTCTCTCTCTCTATATATATATATATATTTTTTAATTTTTTTAAAAAAATTCTTTTTACCCCCTTTTAGTATTTTATTCTCTAGTTCATATATTATTATCTAGATAAAATGGCAAGGCTGAAAAACTCACCACAAACAAAAGAACAAGAGGCAGTTCCAAAGGCTATGGACCTAATCAATATGGACATTGGTAATACGGCAGATCTAGAGTTCAGGATGACGATTTTCAAGGTGCTAGCTGGGCTCAAAAAAGGCATGGAACATATCAGAGAAACACTGTCTGGACAAATGAAAGTCCTTTATGGAGAAATAAAAGAACTAAAATCTAACCAAGCAGAAATTTAAAAAGCTATTAATGAAGTGCAATAAAAAATAGAGGCTCTTACTTCTAGGATAAATGAGGCAGAAGAGAGAATTAGTGATGTAGAAGACCAAATGATAGAGAATAAAGAAGCTGAGCAGAAGAGAGACAAACAACTACAGGAACAGGAGGGGAGACTTCGAGAGATAAGTGATAACATTAGACAAAACAATAGGAGAATTTGGATTCCAGAAGAAGAAGAGAGAGAGAGGGGAGCAGAAGGTATATTGGAGCGAATTATAGTAGAGGATTTCCCTAATATGGCAAAGAGAACAAGCATCAAAATCCAGGATGCATAGAGAAACCCCCTCAAAATCAATAAAAATAGATCCACACTCCATCATCTAATAGAAAAACTTACAAGTCTTGGTGATAAGGAGAAAATCCTGAAAGCAGCTCAGGACAAGAAGTCTGTAACATACAATGGTAAAAATATTAGATTGGCAGCAGACTTATCCACAGAGACCTGGCAGGCCAGGAAGGACTGGCATGATATATTTGGAGCACTAAATGAGAAAAACATGCAGCCAAGAATACTATATTCACCTAGGCTCTCACGGGAAATAGAAGGAGAGTTAAAAAGTTCCAGCACAAACAAAGATGAAAAGAATTAGTAAACACCAAACCAGCCCTATTGAAATAGGAAATATTGAAAGGGGTACTCTAAGCAAAGAGAGAGCCTAAAACTAGTACACCAGAAAGGAACAGAGACAATATACAGTCATCTTACAGGCAATACAATGTTAACAAATTCCTATCTTTAAAGAGTTACCCTGAATGTAAATGGGCTAAATGCAATTCAAAATAGAAAAGACACAGGGTATCAGAATGGACAAAAAAAAAACCCAAAACCCATCTGTATGCTGTCTACAAGTAACTCATTTTAGACCCAAAGATTAAAAGTGAGGGTTGGACAAGAATTTACCATGCTAATAAACATCAAAAGAAAGTTGGGGTGGAAACCCTTATATTAGATAAATTAAATTTTAAGCCAAAGACCATAATAAGAGATGAGGAAGGACACTATATCATATTTAAAGGGTCTGTGTAACAAGAAGATATAACAATTTTGAATATCTATGCCCCTAACATGGGAGCAGCCAACTATATAAACCAATTAATAACAAAATCAAAGAAACACATCAACAATAATACAATAATAGTGGGGGACTTTAACACCTCCTCACTGAAATAGACAGATATTCCAAGCAAAAGATCAACAAGAAAATAAAGGTCTTAAATGATACACTGGACAAGATGGACATCACAAATATACTCAGAACATTCTGTCCCAAAGCAACAGAATACACATTCTTCTCTAATGCACATGGAATATTCTCCAGAATAGATCACATCTTGGGTCACAAATCAAGTCTCAACTGCTACCAAAAAGTTGGGATCATTCCCTGCATATTGTCAAACCACAATGCTCCGAAGCTAGAAGTCAATCACAAGAGGAAAGTTGGAAAGAACTCAGATATATCAAGGCTAAAGAGCATCCTACTAAAGAATGAATGGGTCAACCAGGAAATTAAAGAAGAAAAATTCATGGAAACAAATGATAATGGTAACACAACTATTCACAATCTGTGGGACACAGCAAAGGCGGTCCTGACAGGGAAGTATATAGTGATACAAGCCTTTCTCAAGAAACAAGAAAGGTCTCAACTACACAACCTAACCCTACACCTAAAGGAGCTGGAGAAAGAACAGCCAAGAAAGCCTAAACCCAGCAGGAGAAGAGAAATAATAAAGATCAGAGCAGAAATCAAGGAAACAGAAACTAAAAAACAATAGAACAAATCAACAAAACTAGGAGCTGGTTCTTTGAAAAAATTAAAAAGAATGATAAAACCCTGGCCACACTTACCAAAAAAGAAAAGAGAAAGGACCCAAATTAATAAAAGCATGAATGAAAGAGGAGAGATCACAACCAACACCAAGGAAATACAAACAATATAAGAACATATTTTGAGCAGCTATACACCAGCAAATTTGACAATCTAAAAGAAATGGATACATTCCTAGAGACACATAAACTACCACAACTAAACCAGGAAGAAAGAGAAAACCTGAACAGACCCATAACCAGTAAGAAGATTGAAGCAGTTATCAAAAGTCTCCCAAGAAACAAGAGCCTAGGGCCACATGGCTTCCCAGGAGATTTCTACCAAACATTTAAAGAAGAATTAATACCTATTCTCTGGAAACTGTTCCATAAAATAGAAATGGAAGAAAAAGTTCCAAACTCATTTTATAAAGCCAGCATTACCTTAATCCCAAAACCACACAAAGAACCCCACCAAAAAAGAGAATTACAGACCAATATCCTTGATGAACACAGATGTGAAAATTCTCACCAAAATACTAGCCAATAGGGTCCGACATTAAAAAGATTATTCACTACAACCAAGTGGGATTTATTCCAGGGCTGCAAGGTTGGTTCAACAACTGCAAATCAATCAATGTGCTACAATACATTAATAAAAGAAAGAACAAGAACCATATGATACTCTCAATAGATGCTGAAAAAGCATTTGCCAAAGTACAGCATTCTTTCTTGATCAAAATTCTTCAAAGTGTAGGAATATAGGCTACTTACCTCAATATCATCAAAGGCATCTATGAAAAACCCACAGCGAATATCATTCTCAATAGGAAAAAACTGAGAGCTTTTCCCCTAAGGGCAGGAACATGGCAGGGATGTCCATTATCACCACTGCTATTCAACATAGTACTAGAAGTCCTAGCCTCAGCAACCAGACAACAAAAGAAAATAAAGGCATCTGAATCAGCAAAGAAGAAGTCAAACTCTCACTCTTTGCCAATGATATGATTCTTTATGTGGAAAACCCCAACGACTCCACTCCAAATCTGCTAGAGCTTGAACAGGAATTCAGTAAAGTGTCGGGATACAAAATCAATGCACAGAAATCAGTTGCACTTCTATACACTAACAAAAAGACAGAAGAAAGAGAAATTAAGGAGTCAATCCCATTTACAATTGCACCCAAAACCATAAGATAACTAGGAATAAACCTAACCAAAGAGGCAAAGAATCTGTATTCAGAAAATTATAAAGTACTCATGAAAGAAATTGGGTAAGACACAAAGAAATGGAAAAGCATTCCATGCTCATGGACTGGAAGAACAAATATTGTGAAAATGTCTATGTTACCTAAAGCTATCTACATGTTTAATGCAATCCCTATTAAAATACCATCCATTTTTTTCAAAGAAATGGAACAAATAATCCTAAAATTTATATGGAACAAGAAAAGACCCCGAATAGCCAGAGGAAAGTTGGAAAAGAAAACCAAAGTTGGTGGGATCACAATTCCAGACTTCAAGCTCTATTACAAAGCTGTCATCATCGAGACAGTATGGTACTGGCACAAAAACAGACACCTAGATCAATGAAACAGAATAGAGAGCCCTGAACCAGATCTTCAACTCTATGGTCAACTAATCTTCGACAAAGCAGGAAAGAATGTCCAGTGGAAAAAAGACAGTCTCTTCAACAAATGGCGTTGGGAAAACTGGACAGTCACATGCAGAAAAATGAAACTGGACCATTTCCTTACACCACACATGAAGACAGACTCAATGTAAGAGAGGAATCCATCAAAATTCTTGAAGAGAACACAGGAAGCAACCTCTTCCACCTCAGCTGCAGCAACTTCTTCCTAGAAACATTGCCAAAGGCAAGGGAAGCAAGGGCAAAAATGAACTATTGGGACTTCATCAAGATCAAAAGCTTTTGCACAGCAAAGGAAAGAGTCAACAAAACCAAAAGACAACTGACAGAATGCAAGAAGATATTTGCAAATGACATATCAGATAAAGGCTAGTATCCAAAATCTATAAAGAACTTGTCAAACTCAACACCCAAAGAACAAAGAATCCAATCAAGAAATGGGCAGAGGACATGAACAGATATTTCTGCAAAGAAAACAGCCAGATGGCCAACAGACAAATGAAAAAGTACTCCACATCACTCGGCATCAGGAAAATACAAATCACAGCCACAATGAGATACCACCTCACACCAGTTAGAATGGCTAAAATTAATAAGTCAGGAAATGACAGATGCTGGAGAGGATGTGGAGAAAGGGGAACCCTACTATGCTGTTGGTGAGAATGCAAGCTGGCGTGGTTACTCTGGAAACAGCATGGAGGTTCTTCAAAAAGTTGAAAATAGAGCTACACTATGACCCAGCAATCACACTACCGGGTATTTACCCTAACGATACAAATGCAGTGATTTGAAGGGGCATGTGCACCCGAATGTTTATAGCAGCAATGTCTACAATAGCCAAACTATGGAAAGAACCTAGATGTCCAGCAACAGATGAATGGATAGAGATAATGTAGTACATATACACAATGGAATACTATGCAGCCATCAAAAGAAATGAAATCTTGCCATTTGCAACAACATGGTTGGAACTAAAGGGTATTTGCTGAGCAAAATAAGTCAACCAGAGAAAAACAATTATCATATGATTTCCCTGATATGAGGAGTTTGAGAGGCAAAAGGGGGGTTTGGAGGGTAGGGAAGGAAAAAATGAAACAAGATGGGATCAGGAGGGAGACACATCATAAGAGACTCTAATTTTTTTAAAGATTTTTTTTAAAAAATTTGACAGAGAGATCACAAGTAGACAGAGGGGCAGGCAGAGAGAGAGAGAGAGAGGTAGCAGGCTCCCCCTGAGTAGAGAGCCCAATGTGGGGCTTGATGCTAGGACCCTGAGATCATGACCTGAGCTAAAGGTAGGGGTTTAACCCATGGAGCCACCCAGGCACCTCCCCCATAAGAGACTCTTAATCTCACAAAAGAAACTGAGTGTTGCCAGGGGCATGGGGATATGGAGAGGGTGGTTGGGTTAAGGACATGGGGGAGGGTGTGTGCTATGGTGAGTGCTGTGAAGTGTGTAAGCCTGATGATTCATAGACCTGTACCCCTAGGGCAAATAGTACATTGTATGTTAATTTAAAAAATGTGGTAGAACTTAACTTTGAATGTCAAACTAGTATAGATGTTATTAGGCTGACATTATCTCATTGAAGAAAAAAATGACAATTTTCTGGAGCCCAAGTTAGACACAATTTTCAAATAATCAATAGACTTATACCTAGAAATACAGACCTAGAGTAGTTATCAACTTTTAAACCTCTCAATATTATTATTCCCATTTAGGAGAATGCTCTTTTTTTTTTCTTTTTACATCTTTAGGTATATGTGAAAAATGTACCTACCATCCAAACATGGAGATCCAGTTTATACACATTCAAATGTTAATAATGGGTTTAAAAATTTTATTTATTTGCCAGAGGGAGAAAGAGAGGTTGAGAGAGAGAGAGAGAAAGACAACACAAGTGGGAAAGGAAGAAGTAGGCTCTCTGCTGAGCAGAGAACCCCACGTAGAACGCAATTCCAGGACTCCAGGATCATGACCTCAGCCAAAGGCAGACACTTAACCAACGAGCCACCCAGGTGCCCTTAAATAATGAGTTTAAAGCAATGATAAAATCATATAGTGCTTAGGGTATTATCCATCATCTGATCTCCATAAAATTTCCCTACAAGTAGCAAACGTTTGGGAGTTACTGTGTCAATCAGCATATTATAAAATAAAATGATAATGTCATATTATTTGATGAATAAAAAACTCAGCATATGCACATGTCTCCAATAAAGATTTCTAAGACTAATTAAAGTAAATAATTCTTGAGTAGCAAAATAATTCCATCCCAAAGACCTGAGGAATCTATTGCTCTCAATACAAGTCTAATGATGCTGTATCAAAAAAAATGAGATATTAAAGTAGAGACAACTAAATTTAAGTGAGAAGTTATACATTCTTAATAGGAATCTCTTTGTCCATTGAAAAAATAAAATAGATGTCCATGTATTGAATTTAAGTAGAGTGACCTACAGAAACACATCTTTAAAATCTTTTGGTCTTTTATTGGTTTCATACTGGTATTTTTCCAAATAGTTTTTTGTCATGTCTGGTATCATTTTAATAAAGCAACTAATCATGATGAAGATATATCAACCCATACTATGAATTTACTTATTATTGCAGGTCTGATTTGCTGATAGTTTGATAGCACAGCTGTGGTTACAAGCAAAAGTAGAGCCAATGAAATAAGAAGAAACCCATGATTAGGGGCTCCTCGGAGCCCTCCTAAGCAGTTGACTCTTGGTTTCAGCTCAGATCATGATCTCAGGGTCCTGAGATCAAGCCCTGTGTTGGGTTCTGTGCTCAGCACAGGGTCTGCTTGAGATTGTCTGTCTACTCCTTCCCCCACTGAGGCTGTCTCTCTTTCTCTAAATGAATACATTTAAAAAAAAATCTTAAAAAAAAAAAACCCTTTTGATTATAAAAATTTAGCATATAGTATAACCCTTTGGGAAAAGACAGTTGAAACTTGTTAAGAAAAAAGAGAAAACAATTATTGGTTTCTGGTACTATAATGGAAAATGTACTATATATTTAAGAGAAAGAATTTGTCACACAGGAAACTGTAATATATGTTGAGGATTTTAAGGTGTTTGTTTTAGTGGGTTTTATCAGTATTCTTATATATACAACCAATGAAAATTACAAGTGGAATCAAGAAATAAGTTGGTATAAGAATAGATTCCATGAGGAAGATTCAGCTGTCTCTTCTTTGATCAAATAGTTAAGTAGATAAGGATAGAGTACCTTAGAATGAGCAATAAGGAAAAAAAAAGTGATGGATAGAGATAGTGATAATGTTTAACATCCATTCTTGAACTTGTTGAAATCTGTCATATCACACTTTCAAAAACACGGTTTATTATTTCTTCATGTAATTTAAGCACTTAATTTTTTTTGGGGGGGGGGGTCATGAATTGCTAGAAGTATCTCCTATATATTATTTGGCAAATCATTTTAATAAATATTTTTTTCAAAATTGCTTATCTTTAAAATTCAGCATTTCTAAATTCCTAAACTACTTTTCAGGTGAAACCAATTTAATCATCGTGTAACTAAATCCAACTCTCTTATCACAGAGCTCTCCTGACACCACATTTGCTCTCTATAACTTCCCATTTATTCTTCAAAAAAAAAAAAATTTGCACACATTGTAAAGCTGCATTTCTGAGCTTTATTTCAGTGGAAACCATTTAAGAAAGTAAAAACAAACAAACAGAAAAAAGGAGATGAAAACCAAATAGGAATGATGAGAGAGTTGGTCAAATATAAATCTCCTGTTCTTAAGAAACTGAGTTCTCTACAGTTTTAACTTTTGATGTAACCATAATGTAGTTCAGGGTCATTTCTAAAACTCCTGAGTATCACAGTAGCCACTTGTTGCTACTTGATATTCAAGGAAATAACAGATGATTACAAGACAAAGACTGAAAAATTGTGTAGCACACACATTTTCCCCCCTCTTAAAAATGTCACTCTGTTCAGCCGTATATTCTACTGCTTGTTAGCAAAGATTATGTTACACATATTTAAATAAATTCTTCTCAAGTGATAAAGAAAAACTCTTGATTCTGATATTATCCAGTGATAGGAAATTTAGCATTTATAATAGCTCGCTCTGGGAGAATAATGTCATTCAGGATAAAAACATCTCTCCTTGACCAAAGAGAGACACAGGCTCCTCTGAGCCCTCTTTTTGAGTAGGCCTGGTCCTTGGGTCTTCTCTGAGGCCATAGCAAAAATCCTGCTAACTTCACTTAGTGAGAATCTCTCCACCCCTGCTCTCTGAACAAGTTCTTCATCCCTCACGCTTGTTGGTTATAAATCCCCAGTGTTTTTACTGTATTTGAGGTGACACCCCATCTCTCCCCCCATTGTGACTAATCCTCCTAAATAAAGTTTTGCTTACTTTTTAAAAAGAGTATCAATAATCATTTTTCTTTAACAAGGACATAGGGCTTTCATAAGAAAATAATCTATCAATTTACTAATTTTTCAGGATCTGCCCAACTTTTACTTGTCTTTATGATCAAATATAATAATATAATCTGCAGATATAAATATGTAAGAGTTCTGATAGATATCAAGCAGTTAAGGGTAGAGGAAAAAACAAGGAAACCAAAAAAGGTGGTAAGATGTTATGGGAAAATTAGAAGAAGGAGGGAATAAAGATTCATACACAAACATAGCTTTTGGTTAATGTTTCAGTATATATTTAGAAAAACATAGCCCCGTGAGATCAGCCAAGATCAGAAACATAGATGCCTATAAGGATAATAGAAATGGAGAAAACTAGCTGTCGAAATAACCGAAGGGGATTATGAAGAATGTGATGACTGGGGTGGGGGAAGGGCACATCCTTCTGATGGTGGCACCTCCCAGCCCCCCCACTTGATACTCCCAGGTAGCATTGTGGACCACTGTGGTTAGATTAGCTGAGTTTTCCCAGAAAATGCCAGGAATCCAGTTACTCTGGAGAAGGAACTAAATACAATTTTAGTGTGTGGTCCCACAATTCAAACAATTATAGTTATAAATCCATGCAAAGGATACCCCCACAAAGAAATGTGAGTAAAAATAAACATGCTTGGAATCAGAGAACATAATTAAGTGAATTTCCCAGAGGTTTTGATGTTCCCCAACCTAAAGTACTCAAGCTGATTTTCTTTATAGCCAAGAGCCCCTTATGTTCCTGCCTGTGCCTCACACCTCCTCCCCAACCCATCCTTTTCTGGTTGTGATTCTGAAACACACACAGAGTGCATACACACATTCAAAAACTCATGTTTAAGGATGATTGCATGTGGACTGTGATGAATAACAATGCCCCAAGTATGGAAAAATTGTAAATACAGCTTAGTTTAGGCCAACTATATGATCCGAGGCTAGGCAAAACCTATCCCACACCAACAGTTAGTAAACAAGTGCATTCTAATAATCATCTTTATATTCCAAGCATGGAGACTTGTACAAGATAATACACAGAAGAAAAAAAAAAGCAACCACTTCAGACATACATTTTTTTTTTTCTGGTTTACCTTACATTTTCAAAATGGAAGTACAATACAAAACACAGTACCATGTAAGCAGAGAGAGGTAAATGTACCCCAAACTAGACTTTGTAACTTGTTAGAGGAAAGAACTACACCATCTAAATGGGGAAGAAGATCGACAGTGGAAAGGAGCTTGAAGACAGACCCAGGTGGGACAGGACAAAAACTGATCTTGGCGTAAATGAAGCTATCAGGGAAGCGAGCATCTATGTTGGTGAAATTAGACAAGAATTAGATATCTTATTTCTCCTGATGTGTGCATAAATATACATATCGATGTGATGAAGGTTGTTTATGAACTGAAGTAGAATGAGTGTTTGTTGACTTAATTACATACCTGTGAATAAACAAGTCTCATTTCGATGATATCTCTGGGCCCATTTAATAAAACCAGGTAAAACGAGGGGGAAAACTAATGGCAATTTCTCTCTTGATTGAAACCAGTTTATTCTGGGTTTGTCAACTTCCCTCATTCCATTTTCTCACTGTAAAATGTAGAGATGTATTTGAAACTGAAATCACTAGCAACGTGAAAGCACATTTTACTCATGAAGTCAGTATGGTGATTCTGGGATCCACATATTATTAACGTCTGAAAGTCAAAAGACACATGGTATATAATTTTCCCACATCACAGAGGGTTGTGGAAACTTCTGGAACAGGCCATATGGTTCTTCCTCCATTTACAAGCAGAAATGTGGTTTAACTGCTTCCCAGACAAATTATTATTAACTGCCCCCCCCCCAACAAAAGGACAATCTCAGTAATTTCCCCACCAAAAATCTCTTACATGGTCAAATTTGAATCTGTCCTGTTTAACTTAGTTTCATGGTCTCTTGTTCTAGTTAGGGTGGAAGAATATCTTTCCCATCAGTAAATAGCTATTTTCAAAATATTTTCTTATCCCATCCATCAATAGCTGCCCAAATGATTAATTCTTAACTGCGACCCCCCCCACCAGCCAATCCCAGCCTTAGTGGTTATTTCCAATGAGCAGCCATCTCCTCTCACCCTCCCACCCACCCCACCACATTTTTCATAAAAAGGGTAGTCCACACTGAAATTCATACATTATAAAAATGTTGATTATCTCATAACACAGCTGCAACTCTTACATAGAAGCTCATTTCTTTGAATCCCATATTTCTCATTTTATCGTTGACTTAAAATCATTGCTGAAGAGCCCGAATGGATAACACTGGCTTTAATTTTATAGTAACACTTTAAAATAATTTATGCTCTAAGTGCCTAGGAAAGGTATAATGTACATATGTAATTTCCTATTGGATAATCTGATCCTTGGAACAGATTTCCCTTTATTTCATATGTAATAACGGCACATGATAGAACATTTATGAAATACTATACATCTTAGAGATCTAAATCTCTGACTGTAACATCTGACACAAAAGTCAGAGAAGTTGGCTCAAAACGAGAACTCATCTGTTGGTGATTTCAGAACTTCATTTAAAATTATCACAAAAGGGGGCACCTGGGTGGCTCAGCCAGTTGGGCATCCGACTCTCTCTCTCTCTCTCTCTCTCTCTCTTATTTTTTTAAATTAACACATAATGTATTATTTGTTGCTTCACGGGTACAGGTCTGTGAGTCTTCAGTCTTACACAATTCACAGCACTCACCATAGCACATACCCTCCCCTCAGCTCAGGTGCACTTTTTCTCATTTTATTTAAATTCTGTGTTGGGCTCCACACTGGGAGAGGAGCCTACTTAAAAACGTGCACCTCAGCACAACAGCTGTTCACAGGTCTTTGACCTCAAATTCTCTCCTCTTCCCACAGCATTAGCAGATAAGTAACTGTGATAGAAGTAATTTACTACCTCAGCTTATGCCCCTCTATTTCTAATTTTCCACCCTTTATATCTTCAGTCTACTTTCTGTTCTTCAGCCCCTAAGGAGAAAATGATCTTTGAAGATCTTTGGTATGTTTCTGCTCTCTCCTCTACTTGGACACATTCTTCATCTCATATTTAGAAACATTCACATCTCTTACCACCTACCTCTAATATTTGATAAATATACACTTAATGCTTCTTTCTTATTACCCTGTCTCTTTCATTTATCTTCAAACTTACAGAATCATTTGACACTCTCTGTTGCCAGTTCTCCATTTCCCTAACCCATTACCAACTTCTGCCCATGTCACCTGCACAAAGTTGTACTCGGTATAGGTAGTCAAGGGCATCTTATTCTCTGAAGTCAGCAAAAATTCTCAGTCTTTGTTTTCCTTTGCCTTTAGCAGCAGTGAGACTTGCTCATTAACACTGATTTCTATGTTCTATCATTGTCTCATATCCTACATTCCAAATGCAGAGATTTCCAGGGGTTTGAAATCATCTCCCTTCTCTACTTCTGTACATCTCTCCCTGGTCATCTTAACCACTCCTTTGGCAGTGTCTCCTTTTTGCAAATAACTCCCACATCTCTATTCTTAGCTCTGGCCTCCCTCAACTGCCTACTTGATAGGAATGTCCCATGGACAATTATAATATCCTATCTCTCACTCAGAATCTGCTTGGTCCAAACTTAACATTTTTTTTTTCCTTGAAATAAATACACTCCTCTGACTTCCCTGTTTCTGTGTAGGGTTTTTCTTTTTCCAAGTTACCTAAACTCAGAATTTTATTTTATTTTTTCAAAAATTTGTATTTATTTGACAGACAGAGATCACAAGCAGGCAGAGAGGCAGGCAGAGAGAGAAGGAGGGGAAGCAGGCTCCCTGCTGAGCAGAGAGCCCGATGCGGGGCTCCATCCCAGGACTCTGGGATCATGATTTGAGCTGAAGGTAGAGGCTTTAACCCACTGAGCCACCCTATACTCAGAATTTTAGAACATTTCATCGGGCCAACTAGTTTTCCTATTTGTATCCCATCAAATAATCTTATTTCCTCTGCATATTCTTTTTCATTGCAATTTGTTTCTGTACTTCTTTTAGATTATGACTTCTGCTTAAAAATATTATAATAACTTTTTATTTGGTTTTCCCAAGGTGGCACCTTCTTCCAACTCTAATTTCCCAAATGCAACCCACATTCTTCATTTCAAAATATGAATGGCCATTCAAAATTATCACTTTCATTATGTCATGCTGTTCAACATAATTCTGGAATACAAACTCCTAATTCTTGATATGGCATCCAATGCCTTTCTTCTGGTTTTATCTTCATTTCTTGTTCTATTTTCCCCCAGTAGTCCTCTCTGCCCCTAACCCCGGACAATATAAGCTATATGTGTCTGCTTACTATTTCTCATGCCTAGTTCATGTTTTCTCAGCTCCATGCCCTTATTCATGCATAGGTCTCAACCTGCCAGAATTCTATTTTTTCTCCTCCTCCTGCTAAAATCTTTGCCTACAAACAGTCTATCATTTCATGACTATCTAACTTTCCTACTCTGACTCAAAGCCTTCTAGGATCAATCCAACTGAAAGTAATTTCTCTCTCCTGTACACTTTTCTAGCACTACCTTGTATCACTCACAAAGTACTTATTATATAGCATTATTTACTGCCCTAAAGTGTGAGGATTTGGATCCATGCATTCTCTCCTCCACTGCCTCCCCATATTAGATAGTACAATTTCTCAAGATCAAGGGTAATTTTTCATAACTTTGAAATCTACTTTGAAGCCACTGCACTTAGCATAGAGTCTTATACAATGCTGGAATTTGATTAAAAAAAACAAAATGAAATGAAATCAGACTAAAAATAATAACATCTAGAAAAATATAAGATATATAGACCTGATCATTAGTAATTACCCCTCTCTAACTTCTAGAGTTCACTAAAAGCCAAACACAAGTCTTGGGTGACTTTGTATTATGCAAATTTCCCGTTCTTCACATTAGAAAAAAAATTAAAAATCCATAAGTTAATGCAGAATTTGGCTTAATTCCCAAAGGAGGAAAAAAACTGTTTCATTTAAATGTTCCCTCTAGTCCTCAGGAGTCAGCATTTTTTGATGTGCATAAGTGAGAGAGAAGACAGAGTTATCTTTTTAAAGTAACCTCCAGAGAGAAATCAGTTTTATTTACACAAATGAAAAGGTAAAAGTGAAAAACTTAAAAATAGCAATTTTGGTTAAGAGTCTTTCCATTATAAAAATATTTTAGTGTAGTACGAGATTTAATGTTAGATTATTCCCTCCTACTCACCAAAAAAATCAACCAAATAGGATTAAAAAATGTAATGGTGCCATTTTAGTAATAAATATATTTCTCTAACTGTATGCTTGAGTAAATGACAATGTATTAAATATCTCTGATGAAGAGACAATATCATAATCTAACGGTGAAAATTACATGCGCTTGCTAATTTAGACTTTGATTACTTTAGCATTTGATCACTGGAATTCTTTGTATTTAAAATGTTCCAAGAAGTCCATTAGCAACTTTAAAGCAAACTGTATGAAAAAATATGGCTTTTGTAGAATAGAAAGAAATGAAGAAATTAATTATGGATGTACTAAAGAAACAGAATAGGTATTTTATTAAGAGAGTAATATATTCCACGGATAACAATGTTTTCAATATGATGATAATTAAGTGGTAGTGCACAGGGTTATAGCCACAAAATTTACTTTGGAGAGTCACGATCTGACATGAACATTGCTATAACACCCACAGGGTCTCCCACACAGAGCTCCTGATTGTCATAGTTGGACATTCAAAAAACAGAAGAACATGCCTTTTGAAAAATAAGATTAGACTACTGTATAGACAAGAAAAGTATAAAAAACAGTGTAACTACTGAAATAAAGAAGGAGAAAGGAAGTCTGTTTACTAAGTTCTTTTGCAAGCAGGGAACTGAAATTTATTCTATGAAAGCACAGAAATAACATAGGATGTTCTTAAGACAAAAGGAAGAACAGTTATGATCAAGACAAATGTTAGATGGATGCTTTAATTTGGACTGGATGCTAACTTCTAATAAATTGTTACATGGACTATTGTTTAAAGAGGTCTCCTTGGTTCAGAACACAACCTTCTATTATTGCCAATGTCTTTATGAGTCTTGCCATGGTGGCAGCCTACTTATCTAGATTACTTACAGAGAACCAAAACCCAATTCATAAAACAGATTAGGGAAAGACCCCATTTCTTGACCCATAATTGTAACAGCATTTACTTACTGTTAAGTTTGATCTTCCTATTCTATCTAATCCATAAAATACTTAATTTATTGTTACTAGATAAAGGAAGTAGCATTTGAATAAACGTATTTTTCAAAAACAGGCTGCAGAATGTTTATGAAGAAATTTGGGGGGTTTCAGAAAAAGTGGCATTAAATTGGGAGATTAAATATTGATTTTATGATTTGGCCAGCCATTTAAAATAAACAATCTCATGAGTCTGGCTTAAATCTAGGATATCTCAGTGTCTTTTTCATTTTTTTTTTTTTTTTTAGGTCAAGTCAGATTGCTCAGCTAGTTCTTTTCTCACTAATCCATTATAATGTGCTGAAGAAGACCATTTGATCAACTACTTAACAAAAAAAACCCTGACACTTAAGTGACTGATACTCAATGAGTAACAGTTGAACTTAACATTGTACTTATTATGTGTGTTATAGGCATTATATTAATCAGTGTGAAGGGAAAAAAAAAGAAAGAAAGAAAAAACTCTGATTCTTGCCTTCAGTGAATGAAGCTATATAATGAAGATCTCAGGGCACTTGGGTAGCTCATTCCTTTTAGTGTCCAACTCTTGGTTTCAGCTCAGGTCATGATCTCAGGGTCTTGAGATCAAGCCCCAAATTAGGCTTCATGCTCAGCTTGGAGTCTGCTTCTCTGTCTTCCTGTCCCTCTCCTTCTGCCCTCTCCCCACCTGCACATGTGTGCACATGCACGCTTTCTCTCTAAAATAAATCTTTCAAAAAAATTAAAGATCTCATATTCAACCACTATAAACACTATACAAAGATGGTCATCTCAGGCATTTACAAAGCTACACCTCCTAATGTCTCCTATGTCTCCCCCTGAGCCTCCTACTTCCCTTTTCCTGATCTGTTTATCCACAAGCACTTATCACTGTCTGACACCATATATGTTTTACTTATTTTTCTACTTCACCTTCTCAGACCAGACTGTCAGTTCCTAACAGGCAGGGACTCTGGTCAATTTTGTGCACTTCTGCGTATCCAGTGCCTGGAATGGTCCTTGGCATTTAACAGGTACTCAGTAAATATTTACTGAATACATAAATGAGAGGACCGTTACTATTTTCATTTCCTAATCTCCTGGCTTGCATTGCCTTCAATATGCTGCATTTCTCCATCAAGCTCTCTGTTACGCACTGAGTAGCCTGGGTTACAATGTGATAATACTTATCAACTGCGATACTGAGTGAGATATTAATTTCTCTGGGCTTGGGCAGAATGGGGAGCACAGACATATCTGTGGGCTGTTGTGAGAAATGAATGAGAAATGAATTCCCATGAAGTACTTAGCACAGTGTCTGACGCATAATCAGTGTGTTCAATAAATTTTAGCTGTTATTGTTCTTACCATTATAACTATTAAGTTATTTTCTTCTGTTGCCAACAGCTCACCAATTCTTGAAGTACCACATAATTAATGTAACTGGGGACATCAACATTCTGGGCTAAGGTTACATGTGGTTGTATCTGCTTAAAAAACAAAAAAAACAAACAAAAAAAAACAACTCCCCCTGTGTGTTGCATTCAGGGAGCATTAATTCTCCTCTTTCGTGCTCCTACAGGACTGTATATACCTCTGTGTAGCAATTGCCACACTGTATTTGAATCAGTTGAGTATCTTCAGTGTTCTCCGCTCCATTATGTGGTCTTCTAGGGAATGAAATCTCTGTATCCTATGGCAAAGCAGGCACTCTATAGATGTTTGCCCAATGGATGAGTTACTGTATAGAAATGAGACTTATCCCACTATCTGTAGTCTTATCACATATGCACTTTCATTACTGTTTCAAAATTACATTTCTCGACAGACAGTCAAGACCTAGAGAGGAAGGGGAGAAGGCTTTAGCATTGGAGGGCAATGCCAGGCCGTGTGCATGAGAATGAAAGCAACACGCTGGAGGTCAGTGGTGTGCAGCGAATAAAAAAATGCTTAGAAAACAGATATAAAACTGGTTCTTATTTTCTCATAAATGATTCCTCCATTTCAATAGTAATGATCTAATTTATATCCATCCCACTTTATGGAAGTGTGACTACCCAGGGAAAAATTCTAATAAAAACATACTTGATAAAGTTGAAAAGCACAGTTATTAGAAATGAGGACTGTGCAAGAGGCAGCGGCACAGCTCGAGGTCTGAGTGTATGTAAAGATCAAAAAAAGCTTATGATGTTAGGAAATCCTTAGGTATTTAACACCATAGCAAAAAACACTTTCAGGGAACTGATTTTAAAAGCAACCAAATGCCAAGTATTTGATAATGCTAAAACCTGTATTCAAGTGATAAAACCATACAGTATGGTGCTTTACACAGGATAGAAACCGCAATTTGTATCTCTGCAAAAAGAAAAGAAGCTTGAGACTGGGAGATCGGATTGTTGAATTAGCCATTTAGTGAGTATTCAGAAGAAGCGATCAGAGAGAAGCAGCCCAGTATCATGAGGCTTCTATGTCTAAAGCTATCACATGCTGTGACTCTATCCCTTTGAGTAATATTTCTCATTAGGAAGGTACTTACATTAGGTCTCAGTCTGGCTGCCAGATCATAATATTTCTCGGCTGCTTCATTGAGGCTGGCCTGTCTGTTAAAGATGAAAAAAAAAATCAAACTATATCATTTATTTTAAAATTTCAGAGAAGTGAACCAGAATCATTATGCAGCAAGATAATATTAACTTTTAAAAATATTACCATCATACCAATCAAACTGTAAGTTGCCTAAAGCAGATAAAATACATTAAATTGAATGCATGCAATATACTTATTGTCTTTAAGGCATTACAAATAGTATCTCAACATAATCCTTTTAGTAGTTGTTATTAGTTTAAATTTACGTATTGAGAATTAGAAATGTTATTTTTATTTTCCAAGCTAACCCAGATAATGTTTTAGGGTTGGGATTCTCTAGCTTCAACTGGATATCCCAGAGAAATCTTGATTTTTAAAAATAAAATGTCAAAAAATTCTCTATCTACAAGTCAATTTGCTTTCCAATTTAGGTGGTGAACCTTCCATTGTGTGCAACCTACAGGGAAAAAAAAAGGCGAGATTCTTCCTCTCCTTGCTGTCTGCACCAGCGTGCACCCATGACACAGCCTCGGCTCATTGTATATTCCTGCTTGAGACTTACATTTCCGAATGAGAGACAGAAAGATGGCTACCTTTACTGACAATGGTGGAAATAATAGGCTATATCCTGGTCAGACTCTTTCTGTAAAACAGTTGCTATCACATGTCCTGTCTCTTCCCCCTTCCAGGGCTACCTTTTTTTCCTGCTGATTCAAGCTATATTCTCTGGCCTTTAGTGAATTCTGTCATCCTTGAAATAGCCAGTTTCTCTTGACTAACACCAAATACCCTGAGTGAAGCTGTTGACTTACACAAATAAGATACACACTGAATTTTAATAAGTTTATGCATTGTCTGCTTTTGCAATTCAAGGGATACTCCTAGGTTTAGCCAACTGGTTAGCAGGAGAAATAAAATCTCAGGGTCCTGAGGAAGCCTGGCCAGTTAACCATCATAAACACAGTATGTTTTTCAATCATACCATGCTGCTTCATAAAACCCTCAAAGATGGCAGGTAATAAAGGCTGGAAGTTCTTGCAGTTGTATTGTAACTGGTGACTCTATTTGCAGAGTATGGAAATGCTATAAAATAAGTCAAATTCAACTTCCAAAGATGCATACAGCACACCTATAATGTGAACAATAATAGTAAATGGCTTAGAGTCTGAAGTTGAAATGGAGTAGTTTCTTTTGAACCTGTGATGTTAAGAAGCTTCTGACAGAATTCAATGGAATGTTACTCAGCCATAAAAAAGGATGAGATCTTGCCATTGGCAACAACATGGATGGATCTAGAGGGTAAAATACTAAGTCAGGGAGAGAAAGATAAATACCATATGATTGAACCCACCTGTGGAATTTAAGAAACAAAAGAACAAAGAAACAGAGACAACCACACCCCCATACACTTAAATACCTTTAGAGAACAAAGGTGCTTGCCAGAGGGGAGCTGGGTAGGGGAAAGGTGAAATAGATACAGGGGATTAAGAGTACACTTATTTTGAAAAGCACTAATGTACAGAAATGATTAATCATTATATTTAATCGCTATCTTGTACACCAGAAACTAACATAACACTGTATGTTAATTATGCCTGAATACAAAATAAATGAATTCCAAAACAGGGCAGGCAGGAGTGGGGGGAAGGAAGAAGTTTTGAGGTGAGAAGATGACAGAGAGGTCAGGAATAAAGAGGAGAAACAAAAATTAACTCCCTCAATTAGAAAATCACATTCAGGCTTTAAAAGAGGAGGTACACTAGCCTATAAAATTGAATTTGCACTTTGGTCAAGTGCGAATAAAAACTATAAAGACATATCCTATGCAACCATATAAATAATAGGAATAACTGAAGATAACATCTCTCTGGAGACCAGGACATATTTTTCTAATTTTTAAAGGAAAAATAATTAGAAACACTGCTATTTTTAATGGGGTTACCGAGAAAGTAAAAATCCTTGACCTAAGGCTCTACTGGACTCATGACAGTTACAACGTGCTGTTGCAATTTATATTCTCATAAATGTTGGAAGTTCAATTTCAAAATGTCAAGAAAAGTACTTTAGTCTGGTATGAAACAGTAAAAATTCCCTTGCTAGGGTATTTAATGAAGGTTCCCTCCACCAAATTATAGAATCATTTTGGTTCAAATTCATTTGGAAATTTGAACCAGAATTCATTAGGTCATGCCCTGGAAGGGTTTTCTCCAGAGGAAAATAAAAGGCAGGGAGGTAGAAAATTAGAGTAACTTAATACTACAAAGAAGTTAAGTTACTTTGAAGCAAAATCAACCAATAGATGTCTAACATAGAAAGCATAGCAAACATTAATATTCATCTTTATGGATACCCAAATTCATCAGGTAGACACGGATCAAAGAGAAACTGAGGAATTCGCTAGATGACATGCCTTTAAAATAATAATCAATAAAACTAAAAAAAAAAAAAAAAAAGGTTTTCTCCCCCAAAATGTTTGCTCATTTTTAAAGTCTTCTTTGTCTTTAGTGGTTTAATTTCCAAGGGAAATATCTAGTTTAGAAGGCTTAGTTTCTTAACCTAGGAGTAGAATTGATATTCTAATGAAATAGAAAAAAAGTAGAGTTTATTAGATTTGTCATATAACTGTGAAAATTAATTTTCACTCTAGGACAGTAGGGGAAAGAGTATGTCAATTCTACCCACTGAATGTTCATTTACTATTCTTGTTTTATTTTCTAGATGAGAGAAAACTCATGATGGACTGTCCATGTCCCCTTTACAGGGTATGCTGTATTTTATACTCGCCTGCAAGAAGCATCACGGGAGTGCTTAATACATCTTCATTGCAAAAATGATGGAATCATTAATCAATATTTGAAAACTAAGGAAATTAACAATATTCTGTTAGTTGCTTAGGGGATTCTTGAACTCTCAAGAACCTCAACCACTGAATTGTTAGCACAGACCGCAGGACTCAGGTTGCCAAAACTATCAGGATAGAATTTATTTAGAGAAACTAATGAATAATTTTTCCTGAATATCCCTATCCTTTCTTTCTTCACTATCTCTTCCCTGAGACAGAAAACTTCTAAACCCTCTACCTATGTGTCACTTACAAAATACCAGGAATTGATTACTCCATGTTCCAAAAACACCATGAAGTAAGTACTATTACTATTCCCATTTTACAGATGGTTAAAATGAGGTTTAGAGGGGCTCCTGGGTGGCTCAGTGGGTTAAAGCCTCTGCCTTCGGCTCAGGTCATGATCCCAGGGTCCTGGGATCGAGCCTCGCATCGGGCTGTCCGCTCCGCGGATAGCCTGCTTCCTCCTCTCTCTCTTTCTACCTGCCTCTCTGCCTACTTGTGATCTCTGTCTGTCAAATAAATAAATAAAATCTTTAAAAAAAAAAAATGAGGTTTAGAGAGGTTGACAACTCCCCCAAGGTTACATAGCTGGAAAATGAGAGATCTGGGTCACAGACTCCACAGGTAAGTATCTGAACCACAGGATCGTGCTGATATCTTTGTATATACTAAGATACTGTCAAATGATATGGGATACATTGTTCGGTGGCAGTTTACCCCAACAATTTCTACATCAAATACTAAGAAAGGAAGAAAACATGCCTTTTGATTATAATGTTTAAAAGCCACAATTTAGGGGCACCTGGGTGGCTCAGTGGGTTAAGCCTCTGCCTTCGGCTCAGGTCATGATCTCAGGGTCCTGGGATTGAGCCCCGCATCCGGCTCTCTGCTCAGCAGGGAGCCTGCTTCCACCTCTCTCTCTGTCAAATAAATAACATCTTAAAAAAAAAAAAAAGCCACAATTTAAGTGTAAGAGATGAGATCTGTAAAGGGAAGAATGTGGAGGATGTTTGCAATAACAGGTTTTACTTCCCGCCCACCTCCATCCCCCATATTGATAAAAGTGCCCTTCACTAGACTAAATCAAGCAGACGATAGTTTTTTAAGAACAGAATGAAATACACTATTGTGGTTTGCATCGTGTACCCCAAAAAGGGGGAAAGGGAGGAACTGAGAGGAAAGGCAAAGAAATAGGGAATGAGGGAGAGTGAGAAGAGTGCTGGATACTCACTTCCTTACCCCACCATCTCCTGTTTTTAGGGAAGAGTCACAATTAGGTTTGGAGGGCAACCATAAGTTTCCCATGTGTCCAAGTAGAAGACTCAGAAAGTGGGTAAAGGGGAAAAGCAGTTGGCCTTGCCAAGAAATCTCCCAGGCCAGATGTAGACAACCTTGTGTTTTGACCAAGACACACTTTACAAAGCCAGGAATGGGAAAATGAGTTATACAAATTATTCATACCAGGAAGCTGCACTGGGTCCAGATGGGTGACTACTCCCATCTAACATGCCACCCTTAGGAGTTAACATAAAGTTATGTCTCATATCATCTACACCAACAATAGACTTATCAAGCAGAGATGCAGATGGGGGCTCTTATCTCATTGCCAACTCCTGCTGGTCATATACATAGGGCCCTCCCTGTCTTCACCCCTTCTGTGGCATCTCAGGACCAGGAAAGGTAAGGAAGTAGAAACAGCCTCCAGTATAAACTGGACTGTGATGTAAACCTTGGATTCCCAAGAAATTACTGAATTGTGCTATCTTTAAAAAGTCTTCATTTTTTATTTATTTTATGTTTTTAAAAGATTTTACTTATTTATGTATTTATCAGAGAAACAGAGAGAGACAGCACACAAGGAGGGGGGATGGCAGGCAGAGGGAGAAGCAGGTTACTGCTGAGCAAGGAGCCCGATGCAGGACTCGATCCCAGGACCCTGGAATCAGGACCTGAGTCAAAGACAGATGCTTAACTGACTGAGCAACTCAGGCATCCCTAAAAGTCTTTAAATTCAGTCCTTATGCTGTCCCAAAAAAGGTGTGTTTAGAGTGAAAACAGGAATGAAAGTCACAAACAAATGTTATTATCTCATTACTACAGAATTCCATTTTGTACCTGGGACTATGAAACTTTTAACTGTTAAAAATATAGAAATATATTTCATATATCTAATTCCCCTCCCTGGCATTATTTTATAATAGAAAAGTATCTTTTGGAACACAGGTTTATGGCCCAAATTCTTAAAAGAAAAGATATATCTAGGAAATTTGGGAATCAATGAAATTGTGAAGTAACAACTTAATACACTATGAAATGTTTGAGGGAGTGTGATTAAGAGAATCATTTATATTTAAATACATTTGAACACATTCTGTGAAAATTAAGGTTGCTAAATTCAAAATTACTTCCTTGAAAATATAAAAAATAAAAACTCTAGTTGCAGCTAGAAGACTACAATTATTATTATTGTCAATTTTATATTAAAAATTATTTCATATGAAAAAATTATTTCATATTGATAGTAACTACTGTTTGACTCATATAAAAGACAATATTTTATTAAAGTCTTAGTAATTATTCTAAGATAACTTATAGGTTTTCTTTTCCCCCACTCCTTCCTCTTCCTCCCCTTCTCCTTCTGCTCCTCATTCGTCCTTCTCCTCCATGTTCTTTTTCTTTCTTTTTTTAAAGATTTTATTTATTTGAGAGAGAGAGAGAGCGCACGCATGAAAGGCAGAGGGGCAGAGGGAGAAGCTGGTTCTCTGATGAGCAGAGGGCTTGATGTGGGACTTGATCCCAGGAGTCCAGGATCATGACCTGAGCCAAAGGCAGTTCCTTAACCAACTGAGCCACCCTGGTGCCTTTTTTTTTTTTTTTTTTAAGATTTTATTTATTTATTTGACACAGAGAGATCACAAGTAGGCAGAGAGGCAGGCAGAGAGAGAGGAGGAAGTAGGCTCTTTGCTGAGCAGAGAGCCTGATGTGGGGCTCAATCCCAGGACCCTGGGATCATGACCTGTGCCGAAGGCAGAGGCTTTAACCCACTGAGCCATCCAGGCGCCCCCCATCTTCTTTTTCTAACTAGAAAGCTGTCTGTCTTTATATCATGAAAGTAAAATGAACAGTAGCTGAGTTTTCCCCGGTTCTTGCTAACAGCTAAACTGAAGTGTAGCTTAAGTTACTCAAAGCAGCACTAAATTTTAATTCTAATTGATAAATGTATACTAGGAATAGAAGTAGAATTGAGATAAACAAGGACATAAAAATGTGTGGAAAATCTTAAAAGGGCAAAGCTAGAGTCACACACATGTATAAAAACAATGAAGTAGAAAAGATCCTTATAATGAAAGTCCTAGAAGATATTGTTTATGACCACCAAGCCATCTTAAGTGAAAACCTCTCTCTCAATACATCAAAAATAGCTTCATGATCTGTTGGTATCCATCTCAGTTCTAAACATAAAAGTTGGTGAGGTAAAGCAGAAATGTAGAAGTAACAGAGGAAAACACTAGGCTGATGGTGTAATTTCACAAAGGATTCCTCTGAGGTAGAAACTTCTTGATGCCCCATGAGAGTGTGAGCTCATTCTTTCATGGCCTCAAATCTTTCAGGGCTGCTAAGGACAGGTTAAGCCAATGTCTAAACAGAGTACAGAATGAAATGTACTGGGAAAATTGAAAGGGAGGAAATATTTATTGGCAATGCCAATTATTATAGTGTTCATATATAGTAAATAACTCTTTATGTTCAGCTGGTAATGCTTGGGTGGGAGAAAGAGTTCGACGGGGGCGGGTGTGGAAATAAGAGAGGCAAGATAGAACTTGCTTGCGGGGGTAATCAAGAACACACACTCTAAGTATCACTTGGGACTTGTCAGAAGTGTAAAACCTTAGGCATCACCCAAACATACTAAATCAGAAGATGCGTTTTAACAAGATCCCCAGGTGATCCACATACACATTACCGTTGGAGAGGCACTGGGTTGAAAGACACTCACCTTTAACCTCATCTATCACTGCCCTTTGCTTTATAGACCTTACAACCCATTAAAACCTAGTTGAAATAAGCCCCCTTTGGGCCAAATTTGAAACTAATAGACAATTTATAATTAAAAAACCCAATGACTTTTTGAGGGGTTTTAGGTAATTTTGGAAGTATTAAAAAAGAAAGGCTTAGAGAGCTTAGGGGGAAAAATATATATATCCAACTTGGGTGCGAGTGTGTGTGTGTGTGTGTGTGTGTGTGTTTGTGTACACATGTGTGTACACTCCCAATCTACCTTGAGAAATAATCTGATTCGGTTCCTTTTTCCCTTAAGAATTTACATTTTAAGTCACTTCCAATGGAATTTATAAAGAAATTAATATATTTAAATTCTTGATTTTAATATATTTAATTACGTAAGATGTGTCAAGCACAGAAACTTAAAGATAACAATTTTTTTTTTTTCATTTGTTCATTCTGCTCTCTAGAAGTTAGGGCAGCAACGGGAACCTGTTGGTGAAGTACAGTTTTGCTTTCTTTACTACCTTAGGGAGCAATGACAACCTGGGTTCTTAGCCCTGGAAAAACCATATAAGTTCACGCTTAGCTCAGCTATAAGTGTGTCCTTTGTCAGACACTGTACCATTCTAAAAACTTAATATCCCCTTGAGAGCACAAATGTCACATTCTCCCTCCTATGAATGTACATCTATTTTCTAAAATTTATCATAAAGAGGTAATTTAATAATATTGGAAGGATCTTACTATTTAGGCTTTACACGTTTGATAACCTATTGCTCTATAAATCCTTTCTCCAACAAAACATTCGAGAATCACAGCCTCTGGGTAGTCATCCAGTTAGGAAGACATAAGGGAGCCAATGTGACACAGTGAAAACAGTATTATACTTGGCCAGAATACACTAAACTCAAATGTCAGCTTTACCAATGGTGGGAGATATGGACTCTCTTTAAAATTCAGTATCTTCATATATAAAATGGAAATACTATTGTCCATGTCACATATATGCAGATATAATAAAGAGAATGACAGATATGAAATGCAAAATAATAGTACCAGACAGATAGATACTTAAATAAATGTGACTTTGTTCTTCCCTTAGTCTGTAAATGGATTAAAACATTTTTTTTTTTTTCTGCCAAAGCCCATGAATGCCATGAATCAGGTAAGGTTTGTTTTTAGTGACTCTGAAATTCCTACTGGTATCAAGGATCTTTCTGCTCTTTCTAGCTTCTAGTTCTAGGAGACCACTGAATAAATTCATCTGTACAAAATGCTTCTAACAGAATAATTGATTCAATACTTTCTTCTTAAAACTCTATAGCTATAAGTCAATTGAGTTCTAGCATTTTGAATTCCTTTGATATTTTCCTTTGATGATAACTGATGTTCTTTTTTATAATACTCTCATCCGGAAGCATCCAGTACTTTCCCCATTTTATTTGAAGTACTAACAATGTCATCACATATAGTTTAATGTTCATCATGGGAGGCCACTCAACATCTGTGATCACCCTCTCTAAAAGTATATTTAGTAGTTAGCTGCAATGTGGATCCCACCTTCCCAAGAAAGACACAAGCCAGAAATTCTCTCTTCTTCCAAACTTTATAAAGTAGCTGAGATTCCAGCACATGACTCACATTCGACCAATCAGATGCAACCTCAAGGGAATGGAAGCCAGAAGTAAGCCTAAGAGGGAGGCAGCAGGGTCCAAGAGAATCATCCAAGGAATGTGACTCTGCTTGGTTCCTTGTGGGTGACGGTGGTGGAGCTCGGGCCTTTAGAAGCTGCTAACTCCCAGGGAGAGCCAGATAGATGGTCGGTAATTATTTCTGACCATAAAGAGTGTTTTCAAGCCCAAGACTGAAAGTGTGGCTGCAGAACACTCTTTCATAAATCCTGTTCCTGCTTTAACTGGCAAAAGCATATTCTTTAGTTTACAACTAAACAGTGTGACCCATTCATGAGACAAGTTTAGGAGCAGATGCATTTTCAGCAGTTTTGCTTTCAATACAATCACTGAAGGCCTTCAATCTAGCTTCGAAATTTCCACTATTGTTGACAGCTGCTTATGTGTTCCATGATTGCCATCAGAAATTTCCTATTTATACTAACATTTATTTATACAAGTCCAAGTGAAACTATATATATATATGTATAAATGCTAAATATAACTACATACACATATACAGCATATAATTATATATACTTATTTACAGATATACAAATAAAACTACATATACATACTATATACCCACCACATATATACTTACATGTATATATACATACTTGTATACTATATATAATTATACTAACAATATGTAATTATTAGTGTGTATACAATATTCTCATTTTATCCTCTAATCATTTATCCTTTCAGTCATCATTTTGATACCTTTAGTACTTTACATTGAATTCTGAGAAGAGATCTATAACTTATATTTAAATTCTCAGCCTCTCAATTGTGCCCTGACTCCACTGTAATTATAAACTCAGAAATCCTGTTAATCTCTTAGGAATCTTTTCTAATGTCATATCGTTCCTCTTCCAAAGTACCTATTTCATTTTCCCAGATGTATTCTGTGTCAGAGCTAGGGTAGGTTACATTGTTGTAATAGAAACATATCCTACCCTCCTACACTGTTGGTGGGAATGCAAGCTGGTGCAGCCAATCTGGAAAACAGCATGGAGGTTCCTCAAAATGTTGAAAATAGAACTGCCTTATGACCCAGCAATTGCACTATTGGGCATTTACCCTAAAGATACAAACGTAGTGATCCAAAGGGGCACGTGCACCCGAATGTTTATAGTAGCAATGTCCACAATAGCCAAACTATGGAAAGAACCTAGATGCCCATCAACAGATGAATGGATCAAGAAGATGTGGTATATATACACAATGGAATACTATGCAGCCGTCAAAAGAAATGAAATCTTGCCATTTGCGACAACATGGATGGAACTAGAGCGTATCATGCTTAGCGAAATAAGTCAAGCAGAGAAAGACAACTATCATATGATCTCCCTGATATGAGGAAGTGGTGATGCAACATGGGGGCTTAAGTGGGTAGGAGAAGAATCAATGAAACAAGATGGGATTGGGAGGGAGACAAACCATAAGTGACTCTTAATCTCACAAAACAAACTGAGGGTTGCTGGGGGGAGGGGGTTTGGGAGAAGGGGGTGGGATTATGGACATTGGGGAGGGTATGTGCTATGGTGAGTGCTGTGAAGTGTGTAAACCTGGTGATTCACAGACCCGTACCCCTGGGGATAAAAATATAGGTTTATAAAAAATAAAAAAAAGAAAAAAGAAACATATCCTAAACCTCGTGAATCAGGACAATATTTCTCGCTTCCTTACTCAGGGTGGGTGAGTAGGAAGGTTTGTCCCCATTTGGTAACGTCGGGATCTATTTTCACAATTTTCAAGTCAGAAAAAGGGACAAGTACTGATTCTTACAGCTTTGGTTAAGTGACATACGTGGGGTACCTGGGTGGCTCAGTGGGTCAAAGCCTCTGCCTTTGGCTCAGGTCATGATCCCAGGGTCCGGGGATTGAGCCCTGCATCGGGCTCTCTGCTCAGTGGGGAGTCTGCTTCCTCCTCTCTCTCTGCCTGCCTCTCTGCCTACTTGTGATCTCTGTTGGTCAAATAAATAAATAAAATCTTTAAAAATAGAAAAAGTAAAAAAAAGTTTAAAAAAAGAAGTGACATACGTCATGTTCATGCATATTCCACAATTCAACTAAGAACCATGAAGTTCTTCAACTTGGAGGAAGGCAGAAAAGTACAATCCTATTACATGTGTTGTAGGTGGAGAGCCGACATATTTGGTGAACAGTGCTGATACTTCCACACCACATAGTGTTCTTGTGAATCACCTTGATAACAGGGATTAGGGATGTTCTAAGTGGCTCTTAGGTTTTAACTAAATCTCACTGCCCAAACGAGGGCTCCTTACTTGGATACACCTGATCTGTCATTCTTACCTGAACTGCCAATTTGAAATCCAGTATTTCCAAACTTTCTATGTGCTGATTCTATAGAGAAAGATCATTATCCACAACTGAGAGTTGAAATGGGTCTGTTAGAAATTTCTCAAATTTTAAGCCTCTTGAAGTTCACAGTAAGATAAAAATTTGTCCCTTTGTGGCTAGCCCCAGGAACTTGCCTCTTCCAGTTTGGTCTCATTTAGGTGGTATGACTTTTTTTTTTTTTTTTTTTGGTGATGAGTAGTTTTTCCTCATTGATAGATTCTTTGGGTCATTTTTTTGGGAATTAGCTAAGGAAAGGGGAAGTCAAATGTATATGTTCAAACCATTTCTTGAACTATGACATTTTCTAAATTGCTGATTTTGGATATAAGGGTAGCCATTAATCCAGCTAACCTAGACACAACCAGGGAGACATCTATTCTTTCCCTCATACTCTTTACCTCACCAAGCCCTGTCAATTTTATATCCTAAGTATCTTGCAAAAGAAGAGAGCTCTGAGGGAAGACTATCAAAGTCAATTTATAATAGTTTGGTATCCCCAGAGGAAATTACATGTAATAATAAATAAGCAAGATCTTGCCAGCTAAGGATTTTGATGAGGTTGCTTTCAAAGCAAAGCAAGTAAACTTTCTTACTCCTTTCAGCAAAGTCCTCAATGCTCTTGGTGAATAAGGGAAGAGGTTGAGCACTTGCACAGTAAGTGCTCAAGAAATACCTGAATTTAATAAAGTCAAGAAACAGAAAAACTAAGTGAAAACGTTCATGGGGGCTGCCACCAAGTGGAATAGGATATAGTCAGGCTGCTGCGGTCATAATGGCAATCAGTATTAGGAAAGCGCTGACTGACTGCACATTAATGAGGAATGCAGACTGCAGAAAGCTAGAAAGAAGGTTCTGAAAAATAAACCCTGAAGATTTCCACACTGCCAATGTATAACAAAAATTTTCCGCTGGTTTCTAGCACTATGGTAACTAAGAAAAAGTTGGAAGTGATATATTCAACAAGGACCTTATTTGTATCTTTCTCATAATGGGTTTTCATTGGTAGACCTTGAAGTTCAGATACTGATTTAGTATGTAGCAAAATACCTTGTTGAGGAAAGTATCTATTAAGATTAAGATGCATTAGCCTGTAGAAACTTGTGCATATCCTTCCTTGTAAATGGTTTACTGTGACTAAAAGCACAGTGTTTTATTCCTGAAGAAGAGACAGCCCTCTCCCTATAACAGCACCTACTCCTGTCATGCAAATGAAGATGTCTTTTTAAAAATTATCTTTGCATTGAAGGTCCATGAGATTGGCTATAGTTTACTTTTTTAAAGATTTTATTTATTTCTCCCACTGAGCAGGGAGCCTGATGCAGGGCTCAATCTCAGGACCCTGCGATCAAGACCTGAACTGAAGGCAGATACTTAATGACTAAGCCACCCAGGCACCCCTGCCTATAGTTCATTTTATAAATATACCATCAGTTGATTGAATGCTGATTTCTCTTTATAGATATCAGTTTTAGGAATGCAAAAGTTTAAATGTGGAGTGAGCACATTCAACTAAAACCTCACAGTATACTTCCTTCTCAAACAGGCTTTGAATTCCTTATTTAAAACTTATAAAAAGCTGGGACGCCTGGTGGCTCATTTGGGTAAGCATCTGCCTTTGGCTCAGGTCAAGATCCCAGGCTCCTGGGATCAAGTCCCACATTGGGCTCCCTGTTCTGTTGGAAGTCTGCTTCTCCATCTCCCTGCTGCTCCCATTGCTTGTTCTCTCTCTGTGTCTCTAACAAATAAATAAAATCTTAAAAAAAAAGTTATAAAAAGCTAGGTAAGGGGCGCCTGGGTGGCTCAGTGGGTTAAGCCGCTGCCTTCGGCTCAGGTCATGATCTCAGGGTCCTGGGATCGAGTCCCGCATCGGGCTCCCGCAGGGAGCCTGCTTCCTCCTCTCTCTCTCTGCCTGCCTCTCTGCCTACTTGTAATCTCTCTCTGTCAAATAAATAAATAAATCTTAAAAAAAAAAAAAAAAGCTAGGTAGGAAGCCATGTGGTTCTAAAAGGACAACACAAAGGATGCTTGTGGTATTGGAAATCGTCTATACTCTGACTAGGGTGATGGATACACAAACCTACATAGGTGTGATGAAAAAGCACAGAACTCAATACACACACACACACACACACACACACACACAGGTATGAGTAGAACTGGGGAAACACAATAAGACCAATGGATTGTATCACTATCAATATCCTGCTTTTGATACCGCACTGTCATTCTACATAGATCACCATTGGGGAAAGTGAATAAATGGTACAGGGGATCTCTCCGTATTATTTCTTACAACTGCATATAAATCTAAAAGGATCTCAAAAAGTAAACAAAACTACTTTTCTTGAAAAGTAGTGTTAAAGCTATTGAACTGTGAAGCCATTCCTCTGGTATTTTTCTTCCCTTGTAAGAATAATCTACATAATTACAAACCTATTCCTAGAGCCAAACACAGAGCCCATAGTGTGGATGTCAGTTTACGAAGCATTTAGGTGAAGATTTAATCAAGTGAAATTCACGTAAGAGAATGGGAGAAGGGGTATACATATTGCTAACAGAACAAACAGTCCTTTTAGAAAAACTGTATAAATCATTTGAGTTTCTTAAAACCACTCTCCTTTAATCTAAAACACCACTCATGGATGCAGTAACTTTCTTTTTATAGTCACAACAAAAATTGTTGATCTAACTTAATTGTTTTGCTATTATAATAATCAGGCTTCAGACTATCCTTCTGAAAATGGAAGCACTAACAGGTCTACAAAGATACATTGTTTCCATACATAGCAACAATGTTAAATACAGCACCATTGTGAGACTTTGCTAGCCCTTAGGTATATTTGTACTTGACAGTTCTCTCTACCACCAAACATAATAAAGTGCATTCACATGCCATATTCAATATAATTAATATAAAACACAAATACTGAGATGCAGTTGACCAACCAACATAATGTTTGTTTCAGACCTTTAAACAGTTATTAATTTTAATTTTTTGATTTTTTTTGAATTTTATAGTGATTTTTGAAAGGAAAGGAAAATGATTCTCGGTAATTTTCAGAGTCCTGAAGGCTTACATCCTCTACATACTGTGCACATGAACTGTAACTAATAAAATACTCCTGACCGACATTAGCGTGGTAAAACAGCATAACTCACTTCAAGAATGTGGAATAAGGGGCACCTGGGTGGCTCAGTTGGTTAAGCAACTGCCTTCGGCTCAGGTCATGATCCTGGAGTACCAGGATCAAGTCCCGCATCGGGATCCCAGCTCCACAGGGAGTCTGCTTCTCCTCTTTCATGCTCTCTTTCACTGTCTCTCTCTCAAATAAATAAATAAAATCTTTAAAAAAAAAAAAAAAAAGAATGTGGAATAAGGGAGTATGACAAGGGACTTAGTCTACCTAATTCCTTTCCCAAAGCTGCAGTGTTGGTCTTCCAAGGCACAGGGGCAAAACTCACCTGAGCATGTGCGCAGCACTGAAGACCACATCAAACTCTGTGCTGTCCAATTCAGCGGCTTTCTTCGCCATCTCAGCTGCTTCTATGAGGCGGGCTTCTTCCAGAAGAAACTGACCTGCAAAGTATAAAACCAGGTGAGCTTCAACTGGGAAACTACTGCTCTAATCCTGAGAAACAAATAAAGTCACTACAGAGAAAAATAGAGTGGTAAACATGATCCGAAGCTAAGATTTATGTGTGCTCCTCATCTACATCTCGTGACTTGGTCCTGTTTTCTATGCCATTATCTTCTTTGCAGGACATCCCAATGCATCTGTCTGGTATATTCACAAAGTTGTTTTTGTTGTTACTTTTTTTTTCCCCTTAAAAAACAAATCCTGTATAAACTATTGAACTAAAGATATATTACAATTAAGAGTTGAATTGATTTGTATTATTGGTCATTTAAAACAGCTTCTGTCTCTGATCCATATGTATAGACAAGGCTATCTATATTGAGATGTATAAACTTGTTATACTTAAGCAGCACTAAAATTATTGGAAGAACATATAAAGGTCCACGGAGCATTTACTTACTCTTAATTAGACTGACTAATAAACATGGAGCAAATATTAACACGTTCACATTTTTGAGATAACTTGAAGGTCAGTTTTGCAAGGTTAGAATTATTCCACACAGAGCCATATTACTCTTTGAAACTATACCTCCAGAACTGGCATGTAGTGTTATCCCCAAAACCCATAAAGACAAAAAAAAATAAATAAATAAAAAAGAATTTGGTCCAAGTTTTGGGGTGCCAGGGTGGCTCCGTGGGTTAAGGCTCTGCCTTCACCTCAGGTCATGATCTCGGGGTCCTGGGATCGAGCCCCCATATTGGGTTTTCTGCTCAGCAGGGAGCCTGCTTCTCTCTCTCTGTCTGCCTACCTCTCTGCCTATTTGTAATCTCTCTCTATCAAATAAATAACTAAAATATTAAAAAAAAAAGAGAACAGGCTGTTTTTCTCTTTATTTTATAGGAGGGGATTTAGTAACAGCAAAAGTAATGATGTTAAGCCCTATCTGAAAAGGAAATTCAAATGAAAACTAAATCAGTGCATAAAAGAGAGATGCTGAAATCATTCACGTAACTTTTGGGCTTGCTGAGTTGTGGGCTAATGATTATTTCTTTTTGCTTTGGGTTTCCTGTTTGCTTAAAGTTCAAGATTTTAACAATATGAGCAAAAGTTATAAAAATGATTTGCAAGTCCTAAGCTGCACAGGGAAAAACAAATTTAGAAATGGTAAATGGCGAATTTTCCCTGATGGTGGTGGTTTGAAGGAGCCCATTATTTACTGCTTATCTAATTCATATTACAAACTGTCTTCCAAACCAAAGGACTAGTCCTTAAAACACAAGAGGCCATTTTCCGTTTTAAGAATTTATAATAAGCCCCAGACTCTGGTCATATATAAACGTCAATTGCAAAGAAATGGTGAGTAACGATAAGCCGACTTTTAAGACCAGGACTTAGAGACATCTTAGCTATTTCTACAAATAATCGTACATCACTTTCTTAGTCTATCCCCTAACATTCTGTGCCTTTCTCAGGTCTCAAACATAATTGTTAGGTCAGAAAATTATTAAGAACACTGATTTGTAAATACAGTTGACCCTGGAATAACACAGATTTGAACTGTATGGACCCATTTATATCCCATTTATATGTAGGGTTCCCCCCCATAAATAGAGTACAGTACTATAAATGTATTTTCCCTTTCTTAATGATTTTCTCAACATTTTTTTCTGTAGCTTACTTTATTCTAAGAATACAGCATGTTAACACATCGATAAGATATGTGTTAACAGTCTATGTTATGAGGAAGGTTTCTAGTCAACAGGAGGCTATTAGTAGTTATATTTGGGGGGGTGTCAAAATTATACACAGATTTTTAACTGTGGGGATCGTGCTCCTAGCCCTCATGCTGCTCAAGGGCCAACTGTGGTTTCATTTATAAACAGAAAAACACATTACTTATGAAACTTGTGTGTACATTAGCTATAAATATATTGATACGAGATTCAGCTGAAAGTAATGCTGTTTAAAGACAGTGAAACAAGAATTAAACACTCTATGGCATAATGCAAAGTAATATCGCATCATATAAATCTTAGTAAAGGATACCAGACTAAACCTATTCTTCAGTTAATTACTCTGATTACAGGTTCCAAAAATTAAAACATAATATTAATTGCTACCTATCTTCAAAGAATAATGTCTACCTAAGTAAAAAAGCATTAATAAGTATGTTAATTAATTATGTGATATTTAAACAAAAGATAATGTAGGAGTTTATTGACAGTTACTTTTCCTTTCCAGACAGCTATTAACTCTGAAATGTGTTCTGTATTAATAGTAGGAAAATGCAACAATTAACTGAATAGAGAATAATGAAGGTTATTTAGTAAAACTCATTACTCCAGAGTATACAGGGTAAAGAAGACACACTAGCTCTGGTAAAAAAGAAAGAGAAAACAGGGACACGGTATCTGTACTGTCCACATAGAAACAGAGGACCATGACAAGATGCTTCCGTGTTGAAGATAATGAGGCTCAATGGCCTAAAAGGTCAGTTTATGTGCAATGTCCCAAGGGCAAAGCCTTTCAAGCCTCATGGATGCCAAACCCATCGTTAATGTACAACAACTTCAACAATGGATAATAACATTAACCAGTTGTATAAAATTGAATATACAATTTTTATCATAATTTCCAAAGCTTTCTTAAGCTTTGTCAGCTTTGTTGTCCAAAATGCAATTTATAGACAGTTTGCAAGGTCCCTAAACCACATGAAACACGTAATTTTTACAAAACAGTAACAGAAAAAAATCCCCATATGATCATTTTTAACAGAATTCATTCATCATATTAACATTCAGAAAAACAATATCACAACATATTAGTTAGGTATTTGCATAATTCCCCCCATTCTGTTCTCGGCAGGCCATAGATCTCAATATTCCAGCATTAGTGTTCTGCTATGATAAAGACATAAAATATTATGCAGCATGGACCTTTTGGTGTCTTTTTTTTTTTCCTTCACTAAACTTGAAAATGTGAACCGAAGTTGAAAGTGAATTATTATCCTGGTATGTTATATAATGATTGTTTGTTTGAAATATAGCCCAGAATTGATGGAAAACGGAGCGATAAGCATTTCAAATACAGAGAACCAACATAAATAGGGAAACAAAGACACACTAGGTTTCTTCTTAATAATGATCCAAAGAGCCACTCATGATATATTATTGGGGGAATAATGAGAAACAAAATCTGCTCTTACTTCTTCTGGAAGACTTTGCCTGAAGTCACTCTTCTACCAGCCCCATCTATTACAGTTACCACCAGACATTGCCTCCCTTAATGTAACCTGCTGTTTCACATCCTTATTTATCCTCAACTCTCAGGCTCGAAGGCTTCTCTTGTCCCATCCCAATCACCAGTCCGTCTTGCCTGCCTATTGTGACTGGGCATCTTTTGTTTTTAAGCCCTAAAACATTTCCTTCCTGGTGAATCTTTCTTTGACCGCTTCCCAACAGTATTAGGATTGCTTATGATTAGTTCACTGCAATATAATTTACCATCTAAACCAGAGCTCTTAAAAGAATAAAAGGGAATGGTATTATTCATGAGACAGGAATAAAGGGGGTATAAAGCAGAATTGCCTCAGTATGGCCTTCCGACACCCACATTCCGAGAGAGGATGTGGGTGTCAATCCTTTTTTTTTTTTTTTTTTTTTTTTAAGATTTTAGTAGGCAGAGAGGCTAGCGGAGAGGGGGTGGGGGGAAGCAGGCTCCCTGCTGAGCAGAGAGCCTGATGCAGGGCTCAATCCCAGGACCCTGAGATCATGATCCAAGCCAAAGGCAGAGGCTTTAACCCACTGAGCCACCCAGGTGCCACACTCCTCTCATCTTTATCACTACTGGATAGTGAATCATTTTATACAGTGTCTTTGAATGACTGTTGGCTGAATGTGATCAATAGTAACAAGAGAGACTAAGGGGCTCTTTACTGAAGAACGTACACATCTATGGAAAGCCCACCAAGTCGGAGCCACATGCTGAGGCTCAGTGGGTTGGAGCAGCTACTTGGCCTTTGATGGTGAAGGGAATTACAAGGAGAAGCCATGGAAGTATGGGGAGTGGAAGGGAAAGCGGGCACTTCAAGGAGCCCATCTACAGTGGCGGATTCTGGAAGGTGTGAAAGGTTACATTTTTCAGTGGCTCATAGCCTTACTGCACAACAGAATCATCTGGAAAGTCCGACAGAACAGAGCTAGGCCCCAACCCCAGAGTTTCAAATTCAGTGGGTTTGGGGTAGAGCCCATGATTTTTTTTTTTTTTTTCTTCAAGATAAGTGTACTCTTCAACCCTATCACCCACACTGCCCCCCCGCCCCCCACCAACCATCCCTTTCTGGTAACCATCACTTTGTTCTCTGTAGTTAAGAGTCTATTTCTTGGTTTGTCTTTTTCCTTCGCTTGTTTGTTTTGTTTCTTAAATTCTACATGTGAATGAAATCATATGACATTTTTCCTTCTCTGACTTATTTTGCTTAGAATTATTCTCTCTAGCTCTAACCTTCTTGTTGCAAATGGCAAGATTTGATTTTTATGGCAGAATAATATTATATATGTAAAATATATAAATATAAATAATACACACGTGTGTGTGTGTGTGTGTGTGTGTGTGTGTGTATAAAAATGTCACCTCTTCTTTATCTATTCATCTATCAATGGACACTGGGGCTGCTTCCACAGTTTGGCTATTATAAATAATGTTGCAATAAACACAGGAGCATATCTATCCTTTTGAATTAGTGTTCTCATATTCTTTGGGGAAATACCAACTAGTGTGATTACTGTATCATAGGGTAGTTCTATTTTTAACTTTCTGAGGAACCTCCATGCTGTTTACAACAGGACTGCATCAGTTTGCATTCCCACCAACAGGGCATGAGGGCTCCATTTTCTCCACATTCTCGCCAACACATGTTGTTTCTTGGGTTGCTGATTTTAGCTACTCTGACAGGTGTGAGGTGATAGCTCATTGTAGTTTTGATTTGCATTTCCCTGATGATAAGTAATGTTGATCATCTTTTCATGTGCCTGTTGGCCATCTGGATGTCTTCTCTGGAGAAATGTCTGTTTATGTCTTTCACCCATTTTTTAATTGGATTTTTTGGGTTTTGGCTCTTGAGCTGTATCAGCTCTTTCTATCATTTGGATACTAACCCTTCATCAAATATGTCATTTGCAAATATCTTCTCCCATTCAGTAGGTTGCCTTTTAGTATTCTAGATTGTTTCCTTTGCTGTGCAGAAACTTTTTATTTTGATGTAGTCCCAATAGTTTATTTTTGCTTTTATTTCCCTTGCCTCAGGAGACATACCTGGAAAAATGTTGCTATGGCCAACGTCAGAAATTACTTCATATGTTCTTTTCTAGAATTTTTATGGTTGCAGGTTTCACATTTAGATCTTTATCCATTTTGAGTTTACTTTTGTGTATGGTGAAAGACAGTGGTCCAGTTTCAGCCTTTTGCATGTTGCTGTCCAGTCTTCCCAACATTGTTTGTTGAAGAGACGTATTTTTTCCCCCAGTGTATATTCATTCCTCTGACAAATTCATTTGACAAATGAGGAATGAACATGATTTGCATTTTTAACAACTTCCTACTGATGCTGCTACTCCACTGTCCATAGTTTGAGAACCAGTGACTAATGGGAACAAAATAATTGTTTTGTACCATACTCTGGTACAACAGGACTGCATCAGTTTGCATTCCTGCAATGGGTGGGATTAGCCACCCTTTAGATTAAGCTCTTCTGGTTAATAAACAACATATGGCATGTCCTTCCCTACATTACAAAGAACAATGACCAGGTTACACATATGTGTGCAGATAGAAAGATACATCTGTATGAGTAAGATACATGCAATAAATACAAGTTTACTCTCACAAATTCTTAACATAAGGATATTTAAGAATTTTATCTTTCATATGTAGAACAGTTGTGAGAAATCACTTCTCTCTCACATACAGTAAACAAACACATTCTTGGTGTTCAATAATTGAGCAGAATTTCAAATAAAGAAACACGGAAATCTTAAGTAAAATACATTTTGTTCTCATGTATATCTTGTGCTATCACACTTTATCACTATTTGTTTGATTTATAATTTGTCTTACCCAAGTTAATTATCATCATCTTATTTAATTGTCTTCATTCAAAAGGAGAACAAAGGCAAAAACAAGACTAGAAATTACAAAGAAAAAAAAAAGTAATCTGAGTAGAGAAATACAGAAAAGGAATTTTAAAAAGAAAGCATTTCTAGAGGTCCTGATTCAAAGAGTGTTAAGTCTCCCCATAGGCTAAAAAAGGAAGAGAGAAAAACGAGTTGATAGTGCTAGACTCAAGTGCTTCTGTATTACAGTTATACCATTTCTTCTCTGGACATTTCTCTAACTGAACCATTTAAACTACTTGGTGGATTTTTACCAACATTTCAATATGACAAGCTGGTGAAGATCAATCCTTCATTAATTCCTGGCTTTAAAAAACTGCCAGAAAGGTAGGAATCCATAACAATGTAAGCTGGCCTTAAGCCTAGGCTCAAATACTGCTTTGTAAAAGTTTTGCACATAAACTCCCTGGATTAGTTGGGATTGGCATTTCTTACTAAAATATATGAAAAATCCACTCTTGTGATCAATGCAAGTAAATTAAGGAGCTAAAACAAACTGTAATAGATGTCATGATGATACAATTCTCTCTGGGGGAAAAAAATCATTCATAGGTAGCTTTAAAAAATGTTCAAAGACAAATGAAAATCTTATTTATCAAATAACAGCTAGAACTTAACATCTGCATTAAAATAGTTCCCCTTGGCAGAAGACATCAGACCATCTAAGCAGATCCAGAATCAACGGACTCTTAACCACTACCACCTTGTCCTAAGCCATCATGTCACTCTAAACTGCAGCAATAACCTCCTAACGGGTCTCCATACTTCTGCCCTTGACCTACAGGGTATTCCCAAAATAGCAGTCAGAATGATCCTGTTAAAATGGGAGTCAGTGCCCATCATTCTACCCCTGACCTAGGGAAGGTGACTGTCCTTATACTGGACTATACAGCCCAATAGAGTCAGCAGGGTGTTCCTCCCGCAATCTCTCATCCTATTCTCTGACCTCATCTCCTTTGTCTCCCTCAACGCTCCCTCTTGGTCACTTATTCCATGTACACTTGGATAATGTTGTCTAACATGCTGGAGGAATAAAGACTCCTGGTATGGAGTATTTATTTGCCACTCCCTGCCCTGGAGTGCCCTTCCCCCAGGTACCACAGTGGCTCACTCTCTTACTTCTTGGCACACTGTGGGGATTTAGCCACTACACATTCACTAACAGGACTGAATTACCTAGGTCCCCATGTGGCTACCTCCTTCATCTGCAAGAACAAGACCAGCAAGCAGAGGTCACCGGCTGCTTGCCTATTCACACCTTCTCACCTTAGAGTGATTTTAGGCAGGGCTGCAATTAATGGCCACATGCTGGGTATTGCAAAATTTTCAAGGTTGCCTTTCATGGTGAGGTCTCTATGAACAGTGCCTCTGGAATATAAGCAACATGGCAGCCCTGGTTTAGATCTCGGAATGTCCCTTGGAATATGACAAATAATCCAGACATCAATCATGCCTTCAAAGATACCTTAATTCCAAAACAATCTAAACTATGCCATTTGGCTAGAATCTATTATATGCTATTGTACTGTGGAATAAATTCAATGGTCTGGGAAAAGGAAGAAACTACAGAATTATCGTATCCAACCCAAGAAATGTATACCGTGCTTAACACACATAAGATGTAGCGATACTTGTAGGAGAGGAGGGGGGAGGATGAATGCAACACTTATCCTTGAATCAGTTCCAACTTAACAGAGAAAAGAGATGATTATGGAGATAGTTTAAGCACAAATATATATATAAACTTGAGATATAAACTTTGAGGAGATAAAAACTTGATATAAACTTGAGGAGATGCAAGGTCTCACAGGCTAAGTGCATCATATCTGGATGGAGGTAAATGTTTGGTTTTGCACAACTTATAATTAAAATTGAGTATACATAGAGTAAAGGGGACAAGTAAGGGTACCACTTGAATTTTTACACAGTGGCTCCGGTCATATAATCAGCAGCCAGATCATAAAAAAGAATATCCAGAAGCACTTGTCTAAACTTTTCAAAGATTCAGATGGTTGGAGCAAGGAAAGAGCCTGGAAGATGGAAATACCTGGGCTGATTTTGGTGGTATCTACGGGTAATGAGACAGGTGGATCAGGTAGAACAGAAGTAAGCCCTTTAAGGAGTGTTTCCATTAAGGAAGGTGAATAACACACCCCTGATGAGACAGGGTAGGGAATAATGCAATGCTCAGGATTTAGACCACCTGTCCAAAGGAGATGCTGCTCAACAGAGGTTGTTAATGTATGCTAATTAGACCCAGGAGAATTAAAATGTGGAGGGGAATCATCTCTTTTGCTTCTCTGAAGGGATGCTTGTTGAATGTCTCTCTGAGAATCCCTTGCATTTTTAGGTATGTTCTTAATTCTTTTTTCTTTCTTTTTTTTTTTTTTTTAAAGATTTTATTTATTTATTTTTAGATAGAGTGCACGAGAGAGAGCACGAGGGAGGGGAGGGACAAGGAGAAAGAGAGAAGCAGGCTCCACACTGAGCAGGGAGTGAATATGGAGGCTTGATTCCTGTACCCTGGGATCATAACCTGAGCCGAAGACAGCCGCTTAACCAACTGTGCCACCCAAGCACACCTTCTTTTTCTTTTTAAAAGTAATCTCTATGCCCAACATGAGACATGAACTTATGACCTTGAGATCAAGAGTTATATGCTTTACCAACTGAGCCAGCGAGGCACCCCTGCTCTTACTCTTTAAAACCAGTCACTCTCAGGGCACCTGGGTGGCTCAGGCAGTTCAACAGCTAAACATTTGACTCTTGATTTCAGCTCAGGTCATGATTTCAGGCTCATGAGACTGAGCCTCGTTCAAGGCTCTGCATGAGACTGTCTCTCTCCTCCCTTTGCCCCTTCCTCCGGCTCTCACGCACGCATTTTCTCTCTCTCAAATAAGTAATCCTTAAAAAAATACATAAAACCAATCTCTCTTCCCTTCCCTTCTATTAGTTTTGTTGCTTTGTGTTTTTGTGCTCTTGGCAGCTTGACTTAATAACAGCTCTGGTTTATTGAGACAAACCCAATGTGATAAATGTGCAGTAGTTACTGGCCAAGAAAACAGGTGGGCCAGATGAACAGGGAAAGGATGCCCAGGAGAGCAATCCAGACTGCTCACTTTGAGGGTGGGAGGGCCCAGATCTGTCCCTATGTGAACATGAGACCAAAAATTTGCCCTGAAATGGACAGGTGGCAAGGAAGGTGTCTACGGCAAAGGAGATTAGAGGAACTGCAGGCCAGGGCTCTGTGCTCAAGCAGAAAGGAGGTCAGGAAGGCTAGGGATGCTTTACTGTGTTTATTTCTCCCCTGACTCTTTCCAAAAGGGTTATGAGATGCCAGGAAAACCACTGAGGGGTTAGAAGACTGTCAGATGGAGAGCAGGAAGTAGAGGGAGGCAAGGAGGACAAGAGGCGGGGCTGGGGAGGAAGTAAAGAGAAGACATTAGGGAAAGAAGCAGTGGGGGAGGGGCAGAGAGGGAGAAGCAGCATACCCCACTAGAGGCGTAAGTAATACATAGATTTAATAGCGATCAAGTGCACCATAGAAAGGAAAACAAGTCCATGCTAGGCTTCAAACAATCTAAAGAGTTTCACCATCTAAACGAAGGGCAAGACATAATCCAATGAGGTTGGGACCTACTCAAAGATACAGAGATGGGTAGTGTCATTTCTTAGACAAGAGCAATGCAAGGAAAAAGACACGACAGACGTGAGGGGTCCAACACAGGGAAAGTCAGTAAGGAAGGGAGTATGCCTCTGAGACGAACTTGGGGTGGTAATGAGAATGTGGGGAGGTGACCCCAAGGGCCAGATGCTCACATCCTCTTCCTCGGAAGACCTCCGCGTCTTCTCCTTGCCCTCCCACACCATCTCAACGGGCTCTTCTGACGTATTCATTTATAGACATGTCACTAAGGCACAGAAGAGTTAATGACAGGGGAGCAAACTTCAGAACAATTGCTTTCAATTAAGAGGAAGGCAGAACATAAACAAGAATCTCAAAGTGCACTCAATTGCTAAATCAAATAGCTAAGACGGGAAAAACCGTCTCTCTCTCTTTTTTTCCCCTCTCTGCCTTCCTTGCTTCCCCACTGCCCCCCGCCCCGCTCTGTTCCCAATTACTTGTTCCTTATAATATCCATCCTTCTTGCAAACAGTTACTCCTTTTCTGTCCAGATGTTGATGGATACAGATTCCTCTTTTTCTTAGAATCTAGATTTTTGCCTCCTCTTCCCCTAATTTCTGCCTCTTTTTCATATACCTTATTCAAAAATTTCTCTATACGATTTGTTCATTCTCCAAGATATTATTATGGGTTCTATTATATTTAAAAATAGGTGGCCATTGTTACAAGTTATTGAGGATATATGACACGCTAGTTCTTTTATAAAATTGTAAATGAATCCTCACAACCTGAGGCATTTGTAATCATCTCCAGATTAAGAATTTGAGGAACAGAGAGGCTAGCAAAAGGTACAGCATGCTCAAGGAGTAATCAACAGAGAGGCGAGGAGAGCCTCATTCCAAAATCCCCTGTACCCTCTACTCCCTAATCTAATGCTTAACTTAGTTCTTATCATCCTGCTTTTGTGGCTTCTGGTGTCCTGAACAAAGATAGATTCAGAAGAATGCATATACGTAAATTGTTGCTACAGTCTGAATGTTTGTGCCTCCTCCCCCTCCCCCAATCCTAGTTCAAGTTTTGAAATCAGGAGTCCTCCTGAATGGGATTAGTGTCCTGACAAAAGGACCCCAGAAAGCTACCTTGTCCCTGCCAACCATGTGAGGGCACAGTGAGACCATCAACGGGGAAGTAGGCCTCACCAGACACTGAATCTGCCCACAGTATGATCTGGGACTTGGAGCCTCCAGAACCGTAAAAAATAAACTTCTCTTGTTCCTAAACCACTCATATAAGCTATGTTGTTACAGCAGCCCAAATGAACTAAGACTGGACTGAACTGCATCACGTAGTTACAGTTTAAAACAAAGTGGATTCTAGTCCCATGCAAAAACTGGGAGCAGAGATGAGAAAAGGAAAGAGTAAAAACTAAAGGTCAGCAAATTCTTCTCTAGTCACTCTTTCATAGTAAAAATACTGATGGGCCATCTTCGTGTGGGGCACTGCAGCCCGCGTGGGACTCTCCAAAGCAAGGCCACTGTGTTTATTTTCATGATTCTTTGATTTTGAGCCACAGTCTGTTCACTTTGCAAACAGGGATAGCCTGCCTGTGTTATCAGAAAGAATAAATGAGAAAATGACAGCACGCTACGTGGGGTGAGGTCTGACGCCCTGTCTCCTCATTCTTCCTTTCACTCCTCCTTACATGGGCTCCTTCTCTCCCTCTCCCCCCTTCATGTTCTCTTGAAGACCTCAGGCTGCCCTTCCTTCCTGAGGCCTCTAAGTACATGATTATGAGAGCTCCATGACTTTCTCCACCACCAGTCTGCCAAAACCTCAGCCGTCGGAGGCTCTGCCACCATTGGGACCCACCAGGCTTACATTTGATAAGAGCATCCTTTAAAAACACAAGGCCTGGGTGGCTCAGTAGGTTAAAGCCTCTGCCTTCCGGTCCTGTCTCCCTGCCTTTTTGTGATCTCTGTCTGTCAAATAAATAAATAAAATCTTAAAAAAAATAATAATAATAAATAAAATCTTTTTTTTTTAAGATTTTATTTATTTATTTGACAGAGAGAAATTACAAGTACACTGAGAGGCAGGCAGAGAGAGAGAGAGAGAGAAGGAAGCAGGCTCCCTGCTGAGCAGAGAGCCCGATGCGGGACTCGATCCCAGGACCCTGAGATCATGACCTGAGCCGAAGGCAGCGGCTTAACCCACTGAGCCACCCAGGCGCCCCGATAATAAATAAAATCTTAAAACACACACACACACACACACACACACACACACACACACACACACACAAGGCAAACCAGAAACATATCACAGGCTGAAGAGTCAAAGGAGGGTTCAAATCCTTCCTTTGCCAACTTGCTGGGCCTTCAATATTGTCACATACACTCTTGATACCTTAAACCCCACATCTGTAAAACCAGGACAGTATTATTTCTGCACAGTGTTGGATTACCGCAACAACAAAAGATACATAAAAACACCCAGCACTGGTGCAGAGACATAATTGTTGAGCACTGAGTTTCAAAATAATAGCGCTAGCATTAATGAGGACAGATGTGCCCAGCATGACATCAAACGCTTTTCTTCATGTAAATTCTCAAAACGCTGGCGTCAGGTCATACCATATTACTCCAATTGATTTAATCAACCTTATATTGTGAAACATCTTATAATCTTTGTATATTTTATTTTTTTTTAAAGATTTTATTTATTTATTTATATGATGGATCAAGATCACAAGAAGGCAGGGAGGCAGGCCAGGGAGTGGGGGGGTGGGGGAAAAATGCTCCCCACTGAGCAGAAAGCCTGATGTGGGCCTTGATCCCAGGACCCTGGGATCATGACTTGAGCCGAAGGCAGAGGCTTAACCCACTGAGCCATCCAGGCGCCCCACGTCGAATATTTTAGAATGACAGAATCAATAGTATTTTTTTGTTAGATTTATGATAAAATATGGTGGGTACTATGGTCCGAATGTTAGTGTCCTCCCCAAATCCATATGCTCAACTCCTAACACCTAAATTGATGGTAATAAATAAAAGGTGGGGGAGTGGTTTTCAACTTTCAGTGTATCTGATACATATTTTATGTATCAATAAACCTACCAACAGAGCATGTAAGCATCTCTTTATCTCCTGTATTGATTAAGAGACAGTGCAGTGTAACATTCAGGAATACCTTGGTTCAAATGTTGCCCCTACTATTTTTTTTCTTTGTTTTTTAAAGATTTTTTATTTATTTATTTGGCAGAAAGAGAGATCACAAGTAGGCAGAGAGGCAGGCAGAGAGAGAGGGGGGATAGCAGGCCCCCCGCTGAGCAGAGAGCCCAATGCAGTGCTGCCCCTACTATTGACTGGCTCTGAGATCTTGGGGACTTTACCTTACAGCTTGATGACTTCACTTTCCTCATCTGCAAAATGAAGACAGTCTGGTAACCTCCCCACTTGGCTTTTGTGGGGATTAGATGAAAATTCCATGAGAATTTCTCAGGACAAAAAGGTCCTAAGTAAATGCTTTGTTACTGTTACATTTGATGAATTCATCATGAAAATGTGGTATTTAACAGAGAATTCAGGCAAGATGCCTTTTGCTTTTTATTCCTTTCTCATTTAATTTTTATACCTTAAATTTTACATGTTGAGTTCAGTTAAATAATTTTTGGATAATTACTTGTTTACTATAATTTTCTATAAACTATCTGAATGATAGTTTAAGTCACTAATTTTTTAAGATTTTATTTATTTTTATTTGACAGAGAGAGAGAGAGATCACAAGGAGGCAGAGAGGCAGGCGAAGCAGGCTCCCCACTGAGCAGAGAGCCTGATGAGGGGCTCAATCCCAGGACCCTAGGACCATGACCTCAGCCGAAGGCAGAGGCTTTAACCCACTGAGCCAACTAGGTGCCCCTAAGTCACTTATTTTTTACATTTTATCAAGTATATATTCCTTCATAATGTACATGTTAAAGAAAATATAAAATAGAAAGTAAGCCTTTCCCCCCACCCCCACACACAAAAAAAGGCTGCCAGAGTCCAAAAACCTAGAACAACTATTAACATAGCTTGTTTGGTTTTCTTTTCTTTCTTTCTTCTTCTTCTTCTTCTTTCTTGAGAGAGTCTGTGTGTAGAGTTGGAAGGGGCAGAGGGAGAGAGAATCCCAAGCTGACTCCACAACCAGCACAGAGCCTGACACCGGGCTTGATCTCATGACCCTGAGATCATGACCTGAATCAAAATCAAGAGTTGGATGCTTAACTGAATCACCCAGATGCCCCTTGTGTTGCTTTCTTCATGCTATAGTTATTTTGTAAAATTTAATCATTCTTCATGTACAGTAACATAGGTAGCTGACTGTTATTGTATGTTCTTTATAAATGTAACTTAGGATTTTAAATATTTCATCAAATAGAAATAACACTAATGTATTTAATCATTTTTCTTTTTCAAGTATTTAGATGCTTTTCCATTTTTGCCTCTAACAAATAGCAATATTGTGCTCCAATTACAGGCTTTTGTTGATAATCTTAAACATAGAAGAAAAATATTTATTTAACATATGTTTTAATGAGAATTATTGAGAATAAATGCTAGAGTAACTTAAGGGAATATGTTGTTATTTGAATGTGAATCTCTTTATTTCTAATGAAATGCTGTATTTACTTATCTTTTAAAATCTGTTATATTTCCTCTTTGGGGAATTACTCATTCATGTCCCTTGGTCTTTATGTTCTGTTTTCCTTGCAGGTTTACAGCTTCTCATGTCTTAAGTAGACGGATGTTTTATCTTGTGATTTTATGGAAATTATTTCCTATCATTTAACTCTTTGTCCTTTAACTGTATTTCTTTTGGAAATACATTAATCCTTTAATTTTTCCTCTATTCTTTGCTTATAAGCTTAAAGACTCCCTTTCCTGGTCTTCCTTTTCTATTCACGATGAAGTTTTAATTTTAAAAAGTGTTCAAACATATTGCACATAAAATACACACAGGTGTGAAGATTAAAAAGATTAAATAATATTAACCTATTAGACACATTGTAATAGCAAATTTAAAAATAAAAAAATCACAGGTAAGAAATGAAATAGTTTAGAATGATATTTAGAAATATCATGTTCTAATTATGTATCTGTGAGCTGTCTGTGCTGTCCTTGGAGCAATAAAGGGACACAAATACTGATATTTTAATAAAATATTTTGGTCTTAAGCATTAAACATAATTGCATCTCAATGAAATTTTGGAAAAGCTAACCAAAATCTATTTTCAAAAATGTATTTTAAATCAAGGCAATACCATTACTTAGTTCATTATTTAATTTTTAAAAATTACTCTTGGAGTTTATGAAGTGATTAAAATATAGAATGCTACAACACAATCAACCCCAGTTCATTGCCATCATTGCCATTCATTAAAGCTGTTCAGAACAGCTTTAATTACAATAATAAAAAATAACTACAGACCTCTTACCAATTCGACCTATCACATATTTTGAATTCCCCCTTTCAGTGTTCACTGAAAAAATATCAAATATGACATTTTAACAATTTCCTCCCGGACCTACTTTATTTTTTTTTTTAAAGCATTATTTTGTTATTTATTTGAGAGAGACAGAAAATGAGACAATGAGTGGGAGGGGCAGAGGGAGAGGAAGAAAGAATCTCAGGCTGACTCTGTGCTGAGTGTGGAGCCTGATGGAGGGCTTGATCTCACAGCCTTGAGATCAGGACCTGAGGCGAAACCAAGAGTCGATGGTTTAACCGACTGTGCCACCCAGGCACCCCAGGGCCTACATTTTAAAATGAAGTTTAAGAGCATCCTGAAGCCAAAGAGACTATAATATCTATAATTGAAAGTCCTGTGCTTAGAAGTTGAAAGAGCTGGACTTTTCAAGTTCTTTTCCCACTATGAACGTTGAAAATTTCTGACCTAGAGAATCACATGGAAATTCTGAACTTCCATTATTTCAGTCAAATGGAGTTGAGATCTATTCCTACCTCACAGGAATTACATAATGATTGAAAAAGATCGGGATAAATGTAGTAACACATTTTCAGGTTTCTAAAATTGAGAAGTAGAGCCAAATAATAATCTAGATAATCATAATTTTAAAAATTCTACACTTCTTTGTAGGTTCAAGAAAAAAGACAAAATGACTGTTCCTTTACATTAGAAATGATTTCATGGTTGCCCAGATCAGTCCTCTTCTATTACCAATGCTTCAATTCCCTCTATCATCCTTATAAACCCACAGTTGAAAAATCTTCAATGGGCATTCATTTCATAAGCTGATGGCTCTCATAAATTCTAATGTTCCTCCCATGGAGCCGGAACTATCTTCTCAGAGTTTCCAGCTATGGTCCTAATTCTGCCCTTGAACTATCTTCCAGACATATGCTGTGTCTTCTGCATCAAGCACTCTCCCTGCTTTATTGCTCTTCAATGTATCCTCTCGTATCTACAATTCTTTCTGGTGATCTCCTATTTATTCAAATACAGTTTATGTGTAAGTTCATCAGGCATAGTTCTCCTGCTCCCCAACCCCCCAAATCAAGGCCCCTTTATATTCCTTCATAAAACAACTGTAATTATAATTAAATGATCATTTTTACAATGTGGGCCTCCCTTACCAGTTTGGCATCTCTATTGGAGCCTGTCTTGTTCCCTGTTGTCTCTCTACATCTAGCTTGATAAATACTGAGTTGGATGAAGAGGTTCAGGACTCATCACTATATAGCTGAACCCCTAGAATGAACAACTTCACCCAAGATTATAACTGTAATTAAGAAAATAAGGCTAAGGGCTTAACTCTTAAAAACATACAGTTAGAGGTTGATAGAAAAAGAAACCATCCAAGGTCTACACAAAAGTGTACTTCTCAAGAACATTTATCACAGTCTGCTTCCTTTTCCCTTTTTTGTTTTTGTCCTTAATAGCTAATGAATTCCCATCCACCCAGATTTATACACAGTAGTTGTCTTATAACAAATGCACATTAACTTAAGCTGTTTTAATCTACATAAAATTTACTACTATACACATAAAGAAAAAATTGTAATAGAATTATTCTGTTTGATAAAATGGTTTTCCTACTAATTCTTCAAAAAGAAAAATAAAAGAGAGTGACTTCTTGTCTTCACTTTTATTCTTTTGGCAGAAGCTTTCCACTGGAGCCACTGGGAAAACCAGGGAGAATCCCTTGAAGTACAGGCCCCCATGGCACTTCAAGGCACCAAATTCTCATCTTTGAAATTTATAAACCAAATTCCATAAAAATTTCATATGATTTGTTCCATATGGGCATGGGATGCACTGTAAACTTGATGACACATGAATGTAACATTCTACTATTACTGATACCATGGTGTGAAACCTGTTTTCTACATATTCTTTAACATTTTTGATGCAAGATCACGTAGAAATTGAGTATATATTAACAACAACATGAAATCTTAGTATAGAAAAACATTTTGAAAGCTCACATCAACTCTTTCACATTTTACAGATAAGGAATCTTAATCCCAGAGATTACAGGTACCAGAAAGCCCTACATTTAACAAACTTATTGAACCAGTTTTATAAACCTATCCAGCTTTCTTTGTTGCATGCCATCCTGAAGAAAAAAAGACAATCTTGTACTCAACCCTTCCTCAAAAACACAAAACTGGTAGATTAAAAATACAAGTAACTGAGAGTAATTTTTAAAAAATACTTTAATTATTTATTTGTCAGAGAGAGCGAGAGAGCATAAGCACAGTATGAGGGACAGAGGGGGAAGAAGGGAGCAAGATGTGGGACTCGATCCCAAGACTGAGCTGAAGGCAGATGCTTAACTGACGACTGAGCCACGCAGGCATCCCAACTATGAGTACTTTTAAATACTGCCTTCTAATGATCATTGCAGTCAATATAAATTATATAATTAATTCTCTTTGTCTAGTCCCAAATGGATGGCATTTTCAAACTCATGTGTATAATTAACAAGCAAATCAAAAGCACATCAACATACAGGAGAGAGAATTTCCAATAGAACAAAACTCTCCCACGCTGACATTTTCATGGGCATTTGCAAAAGTATTGGGAAAAAAAAAGATAACAAAACAACGTGTATATCTTATTTAAATAAATAAAATTTTTAAGCTGAGGAAGTATTATTATTCATTCAATTGTGGGTATAAATATCCTAAAAATATCCATAACCAGTAAGTTGATGGAGAACTGATAGGAATCATACTATGTATCTCCTTGGACAAGAAATGCTAATGGAACAACCTTTTGGTCTATTTTGGAAACCACATTCAAGTCTAAAATGGAGACCATCTCTAACTGAGCTCAACCAACATTTATTGCACATTACCGTGTATAGGACAATATGCTAGATATTGATGTGCAAAAATGGAAATCATGGTCTCTCCATTCTCAATTGTCTTAGATATTTTTTTTTCTTAGATATTTCTAAAGAAGGTAAGTGTATTCTTTCAACAAAATATTTACATTTCCACAACTGTTCCCAAGTCTAATCTATCTTCTCTTGACTAAAACACAGCAAGAGTTCCCCTAGACCTTTCCCTAATCCTGTCTTCTCCACACAGTCCCCTCCTTTGCCCTAGGAAGAAAATGCAAACTCCTTAGCTTGATTGATAAAACCCCACAGGCTCTGCTCTGCTTTCTCTCCAGTCTCATCTCCTCCCACTTTCCAATTTGGTTCAATATGATCCAGTCATATTGGCTTTCCTTCTCTGCTGTGAACACCAGCTTGTTCTTGCCTTTGGCCTTTGAACTTTGTTTCTTCTATCTGAAATGCTCTTACCTGGCTCTTCAAATAGCCAGTTCACACGTAGAGATTTCAAACATCACCTTTTCACAGATGTTCTCCTTGACTCCTTGCTGCCAAGAAGCACCCTACTTCTCCCACATCACCTTCTTAAAATGACATCACACTATTTATTTCATACATAGCACTACTCACTTTCTGAAAATAGAATGGTACCTCACACCATCAGACACGTTGTATACACATTAAAGTGGATAAAAGTCCTTCCCTAAACTTTTTAAGCTGAATTATAATTATATGCATTTGACATTCTAAAACTGCATAGAAGGACCTACTAATTGAAAATACCTACTTATCTACCTGCATATCTGCTTGGGTATCTCCCCATGTTGTGAGAGAAATGGAACATACTTTAGAGAAGAAAAGTCAATGGCAGTTATCAAGAGACTCAAAGGTTAGTTACTTTTAACTAACTTGGGCAAGCCAATTTCATTTCTCTAGGCTTTGGTCTTTAGGCTTTATTTGTACAAGAGAGGAATTATATCAGAGCATTTTAAGGAATCTTCCGGTTCTAAAATTTAGTTATTTGAAGTAGATTTATCCCAAATTAAATGTACATTTTTTTAGAACATAAGCACAGTCAGACAGGAATATCAAGCACTCAATTATGGGCTTCCTATCCATTTGTAGGTTATTTTGTCTTAACTACCACTTCTTGATGCTTTATCCTGAGTCTTTTTCATTTCCTATTCCAGAATGGGAAAAAGTATTGAAACTATTTCATAAAATTATAGGACATTATGTACTCATTCCTCCCATTAAAAATACACATATTTTTAATAGTGTATATCGCTAGAAACTTTAAAATAATCCAGGAGTGCTGAGTCCGTTTTTACACATACAGTTACAGAATGCGCATTATCACTATTTTCAAGTAACCTTTACAATAAAGGATTTGTTACACTTTCTGTCAAAACTAAATCCAAAAATTTCTCACTAATACCGAAACTGGAAAAAAAAAATCAGGAGGATGATGTCATAGAAAATAATAATAAAACAGAAGTGGGTAAAGACAGATAATTCATAATAATGAGGAGGCAAACTCTTAAAACGAACACAACAGCTTTTTTTCTCTTTGCAATTCCAATGAACCAGTAAGGAAATATAAAGGAATCAACTATGAAAAACCTAAAGCATATAATAAAATTATGGAAACAAGATTAGGAGATTATTAACTGGAACTAGTTTGAGGTAAAGGAAGCATAGAAGGCAAGATCGGGGAAAAAAATTCTACTTCAAAAGATGCAATAAGAAGCACTCAGGGAAAATAATCATGGACCTACTTTAATGCACAGTAGGGGTGCCCAAAATAGTATGCATGAGAAAATCTAATTTAAAATAGTTCATATGAGAAATCCTGTAAAAATAAAATAAATTCTGCAGCAAACTTAAATTAGTTGACTGCCAACCCAACATGCAATAACACTGCATCGTGAAACAAAATCTGGACTAGTTATGTAACAGCCCATGTGAAATTACAGGCTGCGTTATGCTGGAAAGATAAAGCATCATGACCCGAGATTTATAAACATATCCAAAATGTAAATAAACAAATGGACTTGTGGTTGGTAAAGTGCATCTTCCATTTTACTTTTTCCATTTTCCATACTGACAGCCTCTCACTGAATTTTGTTTTACCAACTGTAAAATGTTAGAAAGAATAACTTTAAGAAGGGTATTAGCTTTATTCCTTCAAGATTTAACCACCGTCTATCTTTCAGTTCACTACTCGATAATAACACATCAAAGCCAAGAGCGGTCAAAAAATCATCCCCCCACCCCGAGAATCAGGAAAATTAAATGCTTTTTGATTCCTTGAAAGTCATGCCAACTACAAATCTGGTAGAAATAAGTACTCTTACCCAACACCAAACCAGCTATATACTTCACCTCACTTACCACATGACTCACTACTAATGACAGAGTGGAGTGTGACAGACTTGTTATGTAAGTTCAACTCTGGGCTGATTAAGGCCAATGCTAACCTGAATGAGAAAGACATCTTTTACACTATTTATGGTTTATCCTTGACCCCAGTCTCAAGTATCTAGAGGATTGGGTACATATTTTATTTTCCAGCAAGCTAGAACTTGTCGTCAAAATGTAAACCTCCAAAACTTCAAAATGATAGATCAGTGAATAATACATTATCATTTACAAGTATAAGAGAGCTAATATTCTGGGTCCATACCAGGCATCAGGCAAAGAGCAGGATGCTTTTCTGATGAGCCCTTATTTACAGTTCACACTGGACTTGAAAGAGACAATTGTGAAAATGCCTCTCCCCACTGAAGTCCTATGAAAATTACTAATGGAAAATGTAATGCATAGCCCTCGAGAACATGACTGCTTTGAATGAGAAGCTAAGACTACAGCATGGGGCGAAACCTGGAGCAACGAAGCCCATGCCGTCTCAAAATGCTCTTTGCTGGCAAATCCTAAATCTTATACCAACATGAACAGTAAATGTGGGGGATGTGGAAAAAACTATCAACCACTCACCATAATGCATGTAACAGTTTCCTTTCGTGGGATCCAGCTCAATAGCCTTCAAGAAGAATTTTTCAGCCTCACTCTTACGACCCTTAAAAAACAGAGAAAATGGATGATTCAGCAGTAGATCGTGAAGGACCATTTACCTCCTGGGCCCAAATGAAGTAAGTAGACTCATGCCTACTTAGCAATCATCACACACGCAAAAAAGTGTTTTGTTTTGTTTTGTTTTTTAAATTTTTAATCTAAACAAGGATGATCAAGGAGAGTATGCTGAGAGAAATGACTGAAGTCAGAACCCTGGGAAACACCAAAATTAGAAGAAAAGACAGTGAGAGTGAGTTCATCAAAGAGATCAGAGAAGAGGCCAGGAAGGCAAGAGAAAAAAGTTAAAAAAAAAAAAAAAAGGATTTCACAAAAACCAAAAGGATGAGATAGTTTGAAAGAATGGTGGGAAACATCATTTTCATTTTCTATTTTATTATCTCCCTTCTGTTGGTTTCCTCTTCACTTCTTCTTCCTGGTAAAGAATTTGGAGCATTTTGGCTTTTGAGATGATTTTGTCCTAATGGCTCGCTTTACATATGAAGAAGTAGGTCACAGTTTGTTGAATCTCACACAACTACTGCTTATCTTTCATGACTAAAATACTCCTAAACCAGGATTTAATCTAAAGCTAGTGCTTCTTCCTAGCTATGGTTTTAATTTTAAGTAAGAAAGAAAGTAAGAAAAGAAAATAAGCAACAAGCAGTGGGAAAGACTTGTAGGCAATAGACTGACTTTTCATAAAATAATATGATTCCTGGTAGATCCTAAAACTGTATGCTCTTTACCGTGTTATAGCTTCTGAACTGAAATGGCCTACAGAGTAACACAAAGGGGTGGCTTGAGATAGAAGAGCCCCAAGGAGAACTTTCCCGGCGCAACCCTGTCTTGCCCTGTAAGGCTGGAATGAAGAGTTCTGCTGTCTGCGTGGCAGCAAGGCACTGGGTGGTGGACATCTCCAGAAGTCATGGTCTAGAGTGAAGAAAGCTCATCTGATCTCCTTGCTCCTTCTAACTTATACACCATCTACCACAGCAACTTCAGGCAATGTTTTTCTTTCTTCAGGTACTTTTTTAAACCACTGCTACATAGATAAATCTTATAAAAGTATAGGTGTGTAATTGACCTACATTCCACCATTCAACTTTGACTCACTTCTCTGTCCACCCCTCCCTTTTTGTTCATTCACTCATTTAAAAAATCACTGTCCCTACATCCTCTATTCACCATTACTCTCCACAGTAGGGCCCAGCCTACATATAGTTTCTACCGTCTACAGCAGACGGCAGACAACTGACATCTTCATTTCTTCTGCTATTTCACTAATTCTACTCCAGTCAAGTAACTTCTCTTTAACTCACAAGTCTTGCAAAATACCCAATAATTAAAATTTTAATTCCCTGCCATATTTCTCATAACATTTTAACATCCAAGGAAAGAAAGGAAAGTACAGGCAAAGGCTCCCTACACATGTCATACTTTCATGAAGTTAGTAAGACTTAGCAAGAATCTTACAAAGTTACGATTCCATAAAATAATTAAATAACTGCACTGAATCAGGCCGAGTAATGTGTAAGTTTGGATCATAGGTTCTAGGCTGGTAGAACAGCTTCCCCATTGGTGTAGCCATGTGACCCTCAGAAAATTATATCATCTCGTAGCTGTAGTGTTCTCTATTACATAATTGAAGATAGGTAGAGCACAGAGAATTTCTGGGGCAGTGAAACTATTCTGTAGAATATAGAAATAATGGACACATGTCATTATATATTTGTCAAAACTCATAGACAACACTAATGCAGGTTGATAATGATAGCAAAACTGTGTAGGGTCATAGGAAGGTAAGGGAGTATTTGGAATTTGCGGAATTGGAAATTGCAGCTCAATTTCTTAAAACAACATTTTATTTATTTATTTGTGGGGGTGGGGAAGATGAGAATGGGGGGTTAAGGCAGAGGGAGAGGGAGAGAGATAATTCCAAGCAGACTCTACAGCGACTACAGAGCATGATCCTATGACCCCAAGATCACAACCTGAGCTGAAATCAAGAGACTGATGCCCAACTGACTGAGCCACCCAGGTGCTCCTCAATTCTTTTTTATAAACCTTAAACTGCTCTAAAAATAAAGTGTATTAACTCTAAAAAGAAGATATCAAATCTACTTCATAAGATCAGTAGATCACCTGAGACAAACTGAAAAAGTAGTTATTACGGTAACCTAGGTATAAGTTTGTAATACATGTTAACTATTACATATACACACATACAGTATGCAATAGAACACAGAATTCTAAATGTCAAAGAGTATTTTTTGTTATCTACACAGTCTCAGTAAGTTGTGCTCAGCCTTTAAATCACCATTAGAAAATGATGTACAAAGAACTCACAGAAGATAATTAAAGATACAAAATGAAAACTATTCTTGTAAAGTCTGTACAAATGTTATGTGCAAAGATACAGAGGGTTGTGAAGCTTCTTCCACTTAAGTTTTTAAGTTTTTCAGGATAGAGAAGAAACTGGCTCATTTATCAATGTCACAGTAAACGGGGTTATAAAATGCTTGTGTGTAGTCCACTGGCAAAACAATAGTATGTAGCGCTAAAAACATGCACCAGATCTCAAAGGACAGTGGACTCTGGTTGCTCAGTGGACCAAATTATTAAAGGCAATGAGTCCCAACGTCTCTTAGATGTAAAATAAACACATCAAAGGCCAGAACAATCTTTCTTGGGGTAGAGGGGAGTATAAAACCATCATGCAAAAACCTATCTTTCTGCTTGGATCACTATTTATTTAGTCAAGTGCCAAATAATGAGGAGGAAAATCAAATCCTCACAAGAATATAAGAAATCAAGTCAACCACATGCATAAACCCACCACACACATATATTACTGTGTCTTAGCAAGAAAGATGGCACCTGGGAGGTTAACACTATGCTTAATCCAATTTATTCTTTCAACTGTAACTGTTTTAGAAAGATGGTAGTTAAGGAAGTAGAGAAGAAAAAGTAATTTCTCAGCAGGTTTTTCTTGGTGCTTTTAGATTTTGTCAGCATTTTCTACAAGCAAGGACCATGGAGTACTTACTGGTTGTACAAACTCCCTGCATCTAGCACATTACTCATTTCGTATACTGGCTGATGTCTGAGCATGTGGGGTGGTTCAGAAAACCAAGTAAAAGGCACTGTGGTCAGCTGTGACAAATAAGGGAAATGTGAGTTGGGAGGCTCAGTTACTACCACCATCTCTGTGACTTGTTTATGTGCCTGTTCCTTTGTTTTTGTTGGTTAAAAATTATTTACTGAAGGCCTACTCTTTGCCCTGTACAGCTCTAAGTAACGGGGATGGAACTGTGAACAGCACAGCATGCTTGGCCTCGGGTCCTTCGTTGCAAGAAGCACATAACGAACACATAACCCAATAAGCAGGGGAATTAGTTACAGAGCACTGTGGGCAAACAATTTCTCCAATTCTCACTGAAAGAACTGGCCCAGAGACAACAAGCCTGTGTTTGAGTCTTGTTGAATCTACTTATTTAACAGTGAGAGTGACTTGGAGTATCTTTAGGAACACATCTGAGTCTCTTTTTCCTCATTTGGGAACGTAAACATAATTAATACCAATTTGGAGGATTGCTTAAAAAAAAAATCACAAGTTGTAGGGAAATAACTAGCTTCGGATTTATCATACAAAACTCGGACATTCTTTGATATTTTTTCCTTCTGTCTTTTCAAAAGAATCCTTCCTTCCAACTTCAATGCCACTATGTGGTTTTTACTTACCAAAATTTAAAAATCCTTTTCCAAATTTCATGTCATATAGAAAGTAAAAAATTTTTTAAAGATTTTATTTATTTATTTGTCAGAGAGAGAGAGCACAAGCAGGGGGAGCAGCAGACAGAGGAAGAAGCAGGCTCCCTCCTGAGCAGGGAGCCCAATGTGGGACTGGATCCCAGGACTCTGGGATCATGACCTGACCTGAAGGCAGACACATAATGGACTGAGCCACCCAGGTGTTCCTAGAAACTAAGTTTCACAATTTTTCTATAAAATGCTTCTCATTCCTGACACTTTCCCCTGCCTTAAGTCAAATCTCTTCTCATTTTGCCTCTAGAAGGACACAGATTTCAGACGTCCTGACCTAATAAACTTCATTTCGTCATATTAATTAATTTCTTAAGTGAAACTGTTTTTAGCTTATGCTCTTGCTCAGAAATATTTTAATAGCTCCTAGTTTCCATACGTTCTGTTTAATAATCAATTTAATTTTCAAAATCTTCCACAATCTAGCTCAAATCTTCCTGGAAAAATTCCCCTACCTTATCAGGCCAATTTCCTCATCTGCCTTATCCATAGCTCCTATGTCTTCCCTTAGTTATTTCTTCCAGTCTGTAATGTTGCTCATTTTTTCACTTGTTATGCATTTTTTGCCTCAAGCCTTAACTAAACACTCAGTTTTCTATAAGGCTTTCTGTGATGGCTGCAACTGCTAATAATTTCCTTTTTCTCTTAATTGTGATGATGTGATTACTTTTAAGAGTCCATACTAACATGCTAATTATATGACTTGAACTCTAAGATACTAGACCAAGTCCCTTTATATATAAAGTGCTTGGAGAGCAGATATTTAATTTGTACAAAATTGTAATTCTAGGTAAGTATTTACAGTTTGTACATGACTATTCACTGTACCTACACACAAGTCAGTTAAAACAGCAAAAACCCAGTATCCCAGAAAAAGGAGCAGTTGACAATGCAGGTGATTCAGAAGTCAAGGACATAAAACAGCTAGAGAAATTCTTGGCATAGTGCTAGACTAGACACTGTGCAGAGCATAGCGTCAGTCCTGAAAATTAACCAATTGGACTGTGAGCAGCACAGTGCGATCTGGGAGCAGTGGCTGTGGGATCAGAAGAGTGAGCAGGATGAGAAGAGAGAACCGACATTTCCCTGGACAAGGACAGAATCGATACCCAGGGATTAGAGCTTTGCGAGTATCAATATCCCTACATTATATTTACATTATATATTACTTGTAACACTATACTGAGTATTATAAACATAGACACAAGATAGCATTATTTAAATTTATGGAAAAATCATTAGGTCTTGTCAGGTCATCCCTCTCTTGACTGGCAGCAAGCAAACCTACACATGGTAGTTAAATAGTGAGTAAGGCTTATAGAGCCTGTTCCATGGTGTGGGAGTCACTTTCAGCTTATTTTGTTTCCTAATTAAACTGGATGCTACCATCACTGTTCAGAAACTGATGCCCACCCACATGGGTGTACAAGGCAAGGAGCACCTCTTCTGATGCCTGAGTAACACTGCTCCCCACTACAAAATATACAAATATATATTTTTTCCATTTATTTATTTATATATATTATGGAGGGGGGCAGAGGGAGAGGGGGAGAGAGAATCTTAAGCAGGCTCCATGCCCAGTGCAGAGCCCAACATGGGGCTCAATTCCACAACCCTGAGATCATGACCTGAGCCCAAACCAAGAATGGATACTTAGTCTCCTGAGCTACCCAATGCCCCTACACATAACTATTTTTTATATAAAAATATATACACTCCCACAAATATTCTTTTTAAAAAAATTTATTTATTTTCAGCATAACAGTATTCATTGTTTTTGCACCACACCCAGTGCTCCATGCAATACGTGCCCTCTCTAATACCACCACCTGGTTCCCCCAACCTCCCACCCCCCACCACTTCAGACCCCTCAGATTGTTTTACAGAGTCCATAGTCTCCCATGGTTCACCTCCCCTTCCACTTTCCCCCAACTCCCTTCTCCTCTCTAACTCCCCTTGTCCTCCATGCTATTTGTTATGCTCCACAAATAAGTGAAACCATATGATAATTGACTCTCTCTGCTTGACTTATTTCAATCAGCATAATTTCTTCCAGTCCCATCCATGTTGCTACAAAATTTGGGTATTCATCCTTTCTGATGGAGGCGTAATACTCCACAGTATATATGGACCACATCTTCCTTATCCATCCGTGTGTTGAAAGGCATCTTGGTTCTTTCCACAGTTTGGCGACCGTGGCCATTGTTGCTATAAACATTGGGGTACAGATGGCCCTTCTTTTCACTACATCTGTATTTTTGGGGTAAATACCCAGTAGTGCAATTGCAGGGTCATAGGGAAGGTCTATTTTTAATTTCTTGAGGAATCTCCACACTGTTCTCCAAAGTGGCTGCACCAACTTGCATTCCCACTAACAGTGGAAGAGGGTTCCCCTTTCTCCACATCCCCTCCAACACATGTTGTTTCCTGTCTTGCTAATTTTGGCCATTCTAGCTGGTGTAAGGTGATATCCCAATGTGGTTTTAATTTGAATCTCCCTGATGGCTAGTGATGATGAACATGTTTTCATGTGTCTGATAGCCATTTGTATGTCTTCATTGGAGAAGTGTCTGTTCATATCTTCTGCCCATTTTTTGATATGATTATCTGTTTTGTGTGTGTTGAGTTTGAGGAGTTCTTTATAAATCCTGGGTATCCACCTTGCAACAGCAATCAGACAACAAAGAGAAATGAAAGGTATCCAAATTGGCAATGAAGAAGTCAAACTCTCTCTCTTCAAAGATGACAATCATGATTCTTTATATGGAAAACCCAAAAGACTCCACCCCCAAACTACTAGAACTCATACAGTAATTCAGTAACATTGCAGGATACAAAGTCAATGTACAGAAATCAGTGGCTCTCTTATACACTAACAATGAAAATACAGAAAGGGAAATTAGAGAATCGATTCCATTTACTATAGCACCAAGAACCATAAGATATCTGGGAATAAACCTAACCAAAGAGGTAAAGGAACTGTACTTGAGGAACTACAGAACATTCCTGAAAGAAATTGAAGAAGACACAAAAAGATGGAAGACCATTCCATGCTCTTGGATCGGAAGAATAAACATTGTTAAAATGTCTATACTGCCTAGAGCAATCTATACTTTTAATGCCATTCTGGTCAAAATTCCACCGGTATTTTTCAAAGAGCTGGAGCAAATAATCCTAAAATTTGTATGGAATCAGAAGAGACCCTGAATCGCTAAGCAAATGTTGAAAAACAAAAATAAAACTGGGGGCATCACGTTACCTGATTCCAAGCTTTACTACAAAGCTGTGATCACCAAGACAGCATGGTGCTGGCATAAAAACAGATACATAGACCAGTGGAACAGAGTAGAGAGCCCAGATATGGACCCTCAATTCTATGGTCAAATAATCTTCAACAAAACAGGAAAAAATATACAGTGGAAAAAAGACAGTCTCTTCAATAAATGGTGCTGGGAAAACTGGACAGCTATATGTAGAAGAATGAAACTCAACCATTCTCTTACACCGTACACAAAGATAAACTCAAAATGGATAAAAGGCCTCAACGTGAGACAGGAATCCATCAGAATCCTAGAGGAGAACATAGGCAGTAATCTCTTCGATATCAGCCACAGCAACTTCTTTCAAGATATGTCTCCAAAGGCAAAGGAAACAAAAGCGAAAACAAACTTTTGTGACTTCATCAAAATCAAAAGCTTCTGCCCAGCAAAGGAAACAGTCAACAAAACAAAGAGGCAACCCACGGAATGGGAGAAGATATTTGCAAATGACAGTACAGACAAATGGTTGATATCCAGGATCTATAAAGAACTCCCACAAATATTCTTAACTCTCAGAGCTCTTAGGAATACTAAGTATGAGAGAGAGTTACACTGGGGATGCTTGGGTGGCTCAGTCGGTTAAGTCTGCCTTCGACTCAGGTCATGATTTCAGGATCCTGGGATTGAGCCCCACATCAGGCTCCCTGCTGAGCAGGGAGTCTGCTTCTCCCTCTGCCCCTCACTCCGCTCCTACTCTCTCTCTCTCACTCTCTTTCTCAAAGGAATAAATAAAATCTTTAAAAAAAAAGAGAGAGAATTACCCTATTAGGCTTTAGCTTGAATTGTTATAGTTGAAAAAGTAAACCATACCACAAATTTTGTATATACTTTTTTAAATAATAAATAAGCCATTATATCAACCCCCCCCGATAAAGTGTGTCTTAATCCTATAACTCAGAATTTACTGAATGACACCAAAAAACAGCAAGATTTGGCATTATTGCATTGCATTATATACATATGTGTGTATATATATACATATATATAGTATATTTACATATATAAATTATATAAATATATAAACATGTATATATTTCTTAAATTTATATATTTATACATGAATGTAATTAGTGTATTAATCTTATTATGAACTAAATTGCTCCCAGAAGACTTTACCTGTCCTTCAACAGTCATCCAAGCATTACATAAATAAAACCAGTCATAAAAGAACTAGGCTATCAATTTTGTCTTTATAGAACTTAACAGCTTATAGTTACTCCTTAGTTATTTAGTTCACATGCTCACATGTTTTCAGTAAAGTGCAGAGCTGTGAACAAAGTAGTAATTTCTCCACTTTACATCTGAAAACTTAACATGAACTATTTTCTATAAAATCATAAAGACAGTTCCTCAGGACAAGTCTAATTTGCAATCAAGTATTTATAATGTAGCCAGGGACTACCTGTGTGTGTCTTCAGTGTTGGTTGGAGTCCCAGTTAGGATAACTAGACAATTTCCCCTCAGTGTCCCTGGTCCTTATTTAGAGGCTGCTATAAGTTTAATATAGAAGCCTTTTGCAGTTGTGTGCCCACAGGCTACTTCTGGACATGTTAGCATTTACTCTTGGAACATGTCTGACAATTACGAATAGTGGTCATTTTCCACAACCAACGAAATTCACACCTTCATTTCACACACAAGTGTCTATCTGTAGGGTCAATACATAAGAAAGGGAGGCAGCCATACAACAAGTCCAAAATCTTAAGTGTAGCTTGGTAAATGTGTTGTTTAAACATGGATTGTGGTTTAATGAGTGCAAAAGGAAGAGCAAGCAACTAAAAATATACTCTTGAAAAATTAATTTGTGAAGACCACCACTTACCAATGGAAAGGGCATTATTTGATAGTCTATTTTAACATCACCACGTTAATGTATGAAGTGCCTTGAGGTAATAAAGGTGTTTCCTTCTCAAAAGACCAAAAAAAAAAAAAAAAATTCAAAAAAGCCTGATAATTCAACTAATTTTTACAAACCAAAATGATTGACATCAAACCATTTATTTCTCATACCCCTCTAGTTATTATATATTATCAACCAAAGCTAACTTGAATTACAGGCAAAGTAGAAAGATAAGACAGTGGTAACTTTAGTGATGAGATATTTCATCTCCATACCACTAAAATAGTCTTTCCCTCTTGAAGTGATAAGAAACAATTTGATTTGGAATCACTGGAAGTTAGATGGTTGATGAATTGGATACAGGTAGAACAAGAAAACAGGAATCAAAGATAAGTTGACATCTGTGGCTTGTAACATCTAGGTGAAGGCAGATTCACTTATTCAAATGGGAAAGACTTAAGTGTTGGTAGGAAGGTAAACACACAGTGGAGTAATCAAGTTCTACTTGATTAAGATGTTAGGGCAGGAGAGTATGGAGAACTAATTTAGGTAAGACTGACCAGATAGGAGGCCACAGACCAAGCACTGGTAGGGAGAGAGAACACTAGATACCTGGTACTGTGCTTTATAAGAAAGTAAAAGGAGAAAACTTCCAAGAATGCCAAGAAGGGAGGGGGGAAAATAAAAAGAAAAACAAAACAAAAAGAGCTTTTATAGGGACGCCTGGGTGGCTCAGTTGGTTAAGCGGCTGCCTTCGGCTCAGGTCATGATCCCAGCATCCTGGGATCGAGTCCCACATCGGGCTCCTTGCTCGGCAGGGAGCCTGCTTCTCCCTCTGCCTCTCCAGGCCTCTCTGCCTGTGCTCACTCGCTCTCTCTCTTCCTCTATCCCTGACAAATAAATAAATAAAATCTTAAAAAAAAAAAGAGCTTTTATATTATAATGTTTTCAATAACAGAGAAAATACATATCTTACAATAACTTTAACTTGGCTTTCATAAATATTTAAAATAATAATTCAAAAAAATTCTAAATTATATGTTGCTTTCTACACTGCTTTGATGTTATGAGTAAAAAAGTTAGATTTTAGGGGCACCTGGGTTGCTCAGTGGGTTAAAGCCTCTGCCTTCAGTTCAGGTCATGATCCCAGGGTCCTGGGATCGACCCCGGCATCAGGCTCTGCTCTGCAGGTAGCCTATTCCCCTCCCCCACTCCCACCCGCCCCTCCTGCCTCTTTGCTTACTTGTGATTTCTGTCAAATAAATAAAGAAAATCTTTGAAAAAAAAGTTAGATTTTAGGGTGTAAATACAAACAGCTAATTTCTAAAATGTTATATAACTGAAGGTGTTTAGCTTCAGATTTCCTGTTATATTACAAGTGTTCATTTCCTTTCTACATCTGTTCACTTGCATATTTTCCCTTCAAGCTTAAAGAGGTCATCCACACATACTGTAATAACATTTCAGTGGGAGATAATTAATTTGATAGGATACATCCACATCCCAAGCTCCATCTGGACAAATTGCTTCACTTGTTATACTGCCTTGTTATACTATGCTCAATGTCAAGTTAAAATCAACATATTACCATAATTCTTCTCCATCCATAATAGTTTATAAGAGTATTCAGATATTTTATTAAAATGTCTGATGAAGTGGTGGTAAAGTAAAAAATTTTATTTGAATCAAATTTATAATTACACTACAGATAAATGTCCTGTAATAGTTTACTTTACTAAACATTTTACTTTAATAAAATTTTACTTTTTTTTTTTTAAAAGATTTTATTTATTTATTTGACAGACAGAGATCACAAGTAGGCAGAGAGAGAGGAGGAAGCAGGCTTCCCGCTAAGCAGAGAGCCCAATGCGAGGCTCGATTCCAGGACCCTGAGATCATGACCTGAGCCGAAGGCAGAGGCTTTAATCCACTGAGCTACCCAGGCGCCCCTAAGATTTTACTTTAATAAAATTATGCCAGTCATTTTTGGGGGCACCTGGGTGGCACAGTCAGTTAAGCCTCTGATTCCTGGTTTTGGCTCAGGTTGTGATCTCATGGTCGTGAGATGGAGCCCAGCACTGGGTCCATACTCAGCGGGGAGACTGCCTGGAATTCTCTCTCCCTTTGCCTCTGCCCCCTCCTCTTTATCTCAGATAAATAAATCTTACACAAAATAAATTGTCAATCACTTTAAAATATTAATATTGTCTATTTTTATTATTAATTATATTTTTATTAACATGTAATGTATTATTTGCCCCAGGGTTATAGGTCTGTGAGTCATCAGTCTTACCTACTTCACAGCACTCACTATAGCGCAAACCTTTCCCAATGTCCATAACCCAGCCACCCTATCCTTGCCCCCCAACTCCCCAACAACCCTCAGTTTGTTTTGTGAGATTAAGAGTCCCTTATGGTTTGTCTCCCTCCTGATCCCATCTTGTTTCATTTTTTCCTTCCCTACCCCCAAACCCCCCACACTGCCTTTCAAATTCCTCATATCAGGGAGATCATATGATAAAAAATTTGTTATATTTAGATGTTAAGAGTAATGCATGTAATTTATCTTTAAATCACAAATAGAGAAATATCTGTTCTTAATTAAAATAATGAACTTTTAGCAATTCCTTAAATTTATTCACTGGGTTTCTTAATTCAACAAATATTTATTGGGTACCTATCATGTGCCTATCACTGTGTTATGCACCAGGATGAAAATGGTGAATAAAGACATAACCTCTGCCAAAAATAAGGGCTATGGAATTTCAGTTAGAACAGCTGACCCAACCAAGCTGAGTACTTGGAAGGAAAAGTTTTAAAAGGGAATTGCTGCTTGCTCTAAAAATCTGAAAGGTGTATATGATTAACAAGTTGAAGGGGAGAAAAAGTATTCTAAGTTGAGACACAGCAAAGGCAAAATCTCTGGGGCAGGAACACAAACTCACTGTATAGAGCCCAGGATGAGGGAGACAGAGAAAGGATGGGCCATTTGAAAACGCAAGGAACAGTAAAGCACACCTGGTTTATGGGTTCTAAGAAGCAAGCTGTCATTATCTGCTCTGTTAATACCACTCTGAGGGCAGCATGGCTTCTGGGTTGGAGTGGGATCAGAAGGCATGGGGGCAGATTCGTTGAGGCTTTTAAAAAAGCAGTGATGGGGTTGCTCATGGAGATAAAGAATACTGGACAGACATGAGGGATATTTAGAAACTACAGATAAAACTACCCGGTGGATAGGAAAGGGAGAGGGTATGATGAGGGGACGGAGGTAACAAAAATGACCTCTACGATCCTGACTGTGAAATCGACAGAAGGAAAAAGAAAAAAGCATATAAACAATGGAGGAAGAAGACTAGGGAAAGGCAGTAAGACTAGTTTTGAAAATTGTAAAGATCGAGGTACGTTTGGGACATATGAGATGCCAAGAAAGCAGTTTGTTAATAAGGCTGAATCAAAAGGCTGGAGGTAGAGTAAAATAGTCTTTCAGGAAAATAGAAATAGTCAATTAGGTCAAATGCTGAAAATCATCTACTGGATTTAATGACACAGAGATGACTGGTAACCTCAGTAAGGCATGTTTTCATGGAATAATAAATCCTGAAGCCAAAAGGAGGTGGGGTAAAGTTTGAGGGGTGGGGATGGGGACATGGATAATGCGCATAGACAGCGCCGTCGGCATGTATGTCTGGCTGTAAAGGAGCGGGGAAGCGACAATGTCAGTGGAAGGGGAGGAGACACACGGGGTGTTCTAAAAAAAGAACATAGAAATCAAAACATTAAGTCACAACCAGACATAAAAAAGAATGCCCAAGTTTTGTTGTTGTTGTTGTTGTTGTTTTTTAATCCTTAGTTTAATTGAACATTCATAGGGAAAATAACCCCAATCAATTTTTGGATATATTGGATAATTTTCCAATCATGGCCTTGGCCAAATTAAACCTGCCCAGAACTTTTACCCAAGTCCTTTCCTCCTGGGTGCTCTAACAATGACTTGATCCCTGCTTCTGTAGGGACACTTAACATAAATACTCTAATTATCATTTGTTATCCTCTTTTCTAATTGTGAACCACTTCAGGAGAATTGTTGGATCAACACTTAGCCAAGGGCCAGATGCATAGTAGGTGGTCATAAATGCATAAAAATGTTAAGTATCTCGGAAAGGCAAACACTAAAAACACATTTCTTAAAAGCATATTCTCATTGGGATTGTTGCTTCAGTGATAAAAGGACAGAGCCTCCAGTGGGTAAATCTGATGAAATCATGAGGCCAGACTGATACCCAAAACGTCCCTACGGTCATTATTGTCAACACCTCCATTATACCAGGGAGAGGAAAAAAAAGAAATCACAACTTTTATCAGCATTCTGGGGTCCATAAGATGGCACCAGAAGTTCATAAAAATTGGTTTCCAACAGGAAACTTGACTAGGATGGATAAACTGGTCAATGTGATTTGATCTCCGTTTAGACAATTAGGGCAACTGAAACGTCCCTGAATCTCAGCTCCTCACAAGTCCAACCATTCAGCTGGGCTGGTTTATGCACAGAGTGCTTCTTGTTTGTGTCAGGACCCGTTTCAAGAACATTGGCTGCATCACTCCCTCCCAAACTCTTTAGCAATAGCATGGGAAGCAGCTCTGCTGCTTGCCCCCCCACCCCCCCAAGGCAGCCTTGGCTCACACAGCCGAGTTGACACACTTGCTGCAGAAGCTTAAATCCCATGGGGATGGTTAGGAAAGCAGCCTTGTGAGAGTGGAAAAGCAGGAGCCTCAACACAGCTGCTTTGCAGCTGGGTCACAAAGGAGAGCAAGAAATCCCTCGACACCATAAAAGGTAGCGAATGATGGGAAGGCAATCTCAGCGCGTCCATTTGTCACTGGCTGGGAGCCACTGGCTCTCAAATCCACATGCTCTCACAGGAGGATAAAGCCAGATGTAAATAATTCCCTAATTTTATACTTTTTTTTTTTTTTTTTTTTTTGTAGAAAGCTTCAGCAATAAAGGAGAAAGAGAGTTATTTGATTTATTTAGACCCAAAATTTCTTTGATGAGTTAACCAGGGTACTGAAGAAAACACTGGATTCAGTAACAGAAATCTGAATTCTAGTCCAGTTCTGGTACCAAAAAGGTGAAACCAAGGAAAGCCACTAATTTGAATAGGTTTCATTTTCTTTATTTGTTGGTCGAAGGACCCAGGCTAACCAAACTCTATTGGCTACAACTCCCTGCTTAAAAAGTGAAATTCAATTCCGGGACTCAATCATTAGTTTAAAATTCAGATTAAAGAAAAGCTGAATTCTTAATTTTGCTTCCACTGCTTTTCAGTCTATGAGAGGGAAGAGTAATTGGCCCTTTTGCCCCAGAGCCAGTTAGCTAACACTGAGGTCGGGGGTAGCAGCTGAGACTAAAAATCAAGTGTAGCTTATTCTACGTACTAACAAATGAAAATAAATGGAGTTTGGATAAATGATCCATTTATCTTCTTTTAAAAGTACTTTCAAGGGAAAGATGCCTGTCAAAGGTGGAATGTTCTAGAAAAGTTCTTCCACCAACCAGGACACATATATATTGGAAGTATATACTATACTTGTAAGTAATTCCGGTTTGCCTGAAAATACCCTGTCTATACCCACTGTTCTAGAGTATAAAACACATCACCCCCTTCCTGGTTTGGACAAAAATTCTATAGTAAACCTGATTCTTTCTTAGTCTCTCACAAGCGTTCACCTAAATTAGAAGAGTCAAACCAGGGCCTTTGTACGCCGGCACTGTCCCACCAGAGGGAACCTCTAGGCTCCATTAGCAGCATCCGTGAGGTCTCACGGTGACCTCGGCCTCCCATTCCTCAACACGGTCCTAACAAAGAAGGCATTAACAAAGATATCCTTTCACAGCACAAGACCTTGGGATATTTGTCAGGCATAATTAAGTTTCCATTCATCTCTGCTTCCCAAAACACATTTTTCAAGTAGTCTGTTGTCTCAGCACATTACAATTCTGCTTTTATAAGTTCTAGAATAAGAACAGAAACATGACAGAACGGCTCGCTCTGTGCCCGGCACTGTGCCAACCGCTTCCCATGGATTATCCTACTCCCTCAGAGATAGTACCAGTATCTGTTTTATGAAATAAGAAACTGAGGCCCAGAGAGGTTAAGTACCTGGCCCCAGGTACAAAAGCTACATCTGGCTGAGCTGCGGTTCAAACAGAGACATTCTGGCTGCAAATTTTGTGTCCTTACATTATAACCTTGGTCGGGAAGTCAATTAACAGGAATCATGGTGCTATTTGAAGATAATCTCTGCAGAGCCAGGGTCCACCCATCCATCTCTTCCTCATGGTGTATTCTGAGAGTACCTACCACAGGCCTACCACCGTGTCAGGCACAGAATAGGGGAAGATAAAATGATACCACTCCTGCTCTTAGAAACTGAGTAATATCACGGTGACTCTGGAAGCAGGCCCTCACCAATTGCAAGATAATACTTAAAAGGGCTCTTGTTAGACATATGCTTAGTACATAAGGAGAGAACAGAAACCAAGACATCTATTCTGCCTGCATGAGTCAGGGGAGGTCTCAAAAAGGAGGTGGTATACTTCAGCTGGCTCACAGATGGAAGAAAAGTTGGCCAGAAATCAAGACAACTGACTATCCACTCAGTCCAAGTGCTGGTGGCTTAAAAGTTCTCTTTATAAGATCCAAGTAAAGAAAATTATTTCAAAAATCAGTCTAATGGAGAATTTTTTCCTTGATTTACCACCATTCAAAGGACCTGTAGCTTACAAAGGTTCATTTGATACCAACTCAAAACACATCTCTTTGATAAAATAAGGTTATTTGACAACAACCCTTAGCCAATACCTACTTTCTGTCAGGCCAGTGAATCTTGGGCAACCTTCTGTGAATAATAATTTTCTGTGACTTACAAAAAAGATCTAATGCAAACCGCATTGTTTAATAAACAACGCTCTTTCACTTTAATTTCCAAGAGTGTGAAGGAGCCAGAGGTAGTACATACAAGATTACAAGAATCTTTAAACTAGGCGGGAAGGGGAAAACATACACACACATACAAGCAGCAAATGGTCAGAAGCTGGCACATTACCAGCAGGAAGGTTTGTATATATAAATGCGCATGACAAGCATATCGCTGAACTGGCTCATTCCCAAGTCCTAGCAGTACAGTGTGCTAGTTGACAAACACATGGATTTCGGCATTACTGCAAAATAAAATTCTCTTTCTTTCTTTCTTACAGTATGAGAAAAACGTGTAAAATCACAAGAAAATATGGGCCACTAATAGGAAAATTTGAGTAGAGAGGTGGCATGGAGATGGGAGAAGAGCCTGTCTGAACTTCTTTGCCTCTAGATGGACAATTTAATAGTAGTTTAGCTCAAGGCGAAATGATCACTGTCAACATCTCAGAGCCTCTTGACTTTGGTAGGAAAAATAGGTGATGAAGGCTGCAGAGAACTCATTAAGCATCAACCTCCAGAACTGTCTTCATCACATTCTGAAGTTTGACATCTCAGCTGGCAGGTGTATCTGTGAGATCCAGGAGGGACTGATCTGACACATCAAATCATGAGAGCATTTTTAGCAAAGCAGTGCAAAGGTATATAGGATGGCAATGTAGTCAGCTTGACACCATTCCTTGCACAACTGCTATAAATACAGAGGAGGTGTTGCAAGAAACATACTGACCTACTCAAATGCTGGAAATGGAATGCATGTGCACTTTGGGGGTACATGACTCCAGGCCATGAAAACACAAACATGGTACTCTGAAGACTTGGGGAAAGATATAAGCTATTAAATCACCTAACCATTTAAAGCAGTTTTTATTTAAAAATAAGCATAGATGTGTTATAGTGGACACCTGATGAGATCAGTCAGTAGAACATGTGACTCTTGATCTTAGGGTCATGAGTTTAAGCCACCACATTGGGCATGGAGTCTACTTAAAAAATAAAAAAAAAAATTAAAAAAAAAAAAAAAGAGTGAGGGAGAGAAGCACTGACAAAGAAAGAGGGATACAGGCTTGGAAATAACATAGATCTGAGTGTAATCTCCTCAAGAATAATCCCTAAATAGCTGGGCTACTTGAGCAAATTCTTTAATGTATCTAGAAATTTAGTTCCTTGCAGGGATAAGAATGATACTTCCTGATGAAGCTCATAACTGAGATAGATCATGCAAAGCTCTTAAAACAGGATGTGGTATACAGTAAGTGATCAACATATGTTAGCTATCATGATGTCTGTATAATATGAATACCAATAGCTACTGTTCAGTATCTTAAAAGGATTAAGTGAACTAAAATATATTTTAAAAAGCATAGCACTGCAACACATTGTAAGCACTCTAAGAAAAACTTAATTCTATTCTTAACTAGAACTTTTATACTTAAATCCATTTGTTCAAAGGTAAGTCAGAGAAAAAGAGGATTTATTTTTCAAGTATTTTACATAGCATTCTTATAACACACCCACATGAAGAACTTGGTGACTCAAAATACTGTTATCAACCAAATTGTCTCTTGTTCTGAAATGCCTTAGAATGTCGTAGGCAAAATCCAACTTTGAGCTCAGAGAATTTGAAGCAAAGACAAAACAGAGAGAATACCGAAGCTCAAAACTGTTACAGTAAAAATAAATTAGAACCACTGTTGATAAAATTGGGAAATCCATATAAATACCAGTGACAGTTTAAGAACACATTTCCCCCCATCCGGAAATATGTATTTTCCAAAAGGTCCATTTTCGCTTCTTAAATCCTGCCATGATTTGGCAAGGCCAGGCTGAAGTAGCTGGCATGGTTCAAGCTGCTACTGATCTTAGAATGATAAGTAGGAGAATTATCATTGACTCTCAGTATTTCAATATGCAGATGCCTGGTATTTCATGGAAGGAAATTTTAATCAAAATATAATTCTCTTCAAACCTGTCGTGCTTCACACTTAGTTTTCTTTCTTTCTTTATTTTTAATTGTGTTATGTTAATCACCATATAGTACATCATTAGTTTTTGATGTGGTGTTCCATGACTCATTGTTTGCATGTAACACACAGTGCTCCAGGCAATCTGTGCCCTCCTTAATACCCACCACCAGGCTTACCCATCCATGCATCCCTCTCCCCTCTAAAACCCTCAGTTTGTTTCCCAGAGTCCATAGTCTCTCATGGTTAGTCTCTTACTCTGATTTCTTCCTCTTCCTTCTCCTAATGTCCTCCAGGCTATTCCTTTTTTTCCACAAAAAATGAAACCATATGTTAATTGACTCCCTCTGTTTGACTTATTTCACTTAGCAAAATCTCCTCCAGTCCCATCCATGTTGATGCAAAGGTTGGGTATTCATCCTTTCTGATGGCTAAGTTATATTCCATTGTGCATATGGTTCCCATCTTCATTATCCATTCATTTGTTTAAGGGCATCTTGGCTCTTTCTACATTTTGGCTATTGTGGACTTTGCTGCTATGAACATTCGAGTACATATGGCCCTTTTTTTCACTACCTCAGTATCTTTGGAGCAAATACCCAGTAGTGCAATTTCTGGGTCATAGGGTAGCACTATTTTTAATTTTTTGAGGAACCTCATCATTGTTTTCCAAAGTGGCTGCACCAATTTGCATTCCTAACAACAGTGTAAGAGGGTTCCCCTCTCCACAACCTCTCCAACATTTGTTGTTTCTTGCCTTGTCAATTTTTGCCATTCTAACCGTTATTAAGGTGGTATCTCAGTGTGGTTTTGATCTGAATTTCCCTGATGGCTAATGATGTTGAACATTTTTTATGTCTATTAACCATCTATATGTCTTCTTTGGAGAAGTGTCTGCTCATGTCTTCTGCCCATTTTTTGACTTGATTTTCTGTTTTTTGGGTGTTGAGTTTGAGATGTTCTTTATAGATTTTGGATATCAGCCCTTTGTCCATAGTGTCATTTGCAAATATCTTCTCCCATTCCATTGGTTGCCTCTTTGTTTTGCTGACTGCTTCCTTTGCTGTGCAGAAGCTTTTGATCTTGACAAAGTTCCAAAAGTTCATTTTTGCTTTTGTTCCCTTGCCTTTGGAGACATGCCTTGAAAGAAGTTGCTGTGGCTGATGTTGAAGAGGTTATTGCTTATGTTCTGCTATAGGATTTTGATAGATTCCTGTCTCACATTGAGGTCTTTCATCTATTTCAAGTTTTATCTTTGTGTATGGCATAAGAGAATGGTCGAGTTTCATTCTTCTTTATACAGGTGTCCAATTTTCCCAGCACCATTTATTAAAGAAACCGTCTTTTTTCCATTGGATATTTTTTCCTGCTTTGTTGAGGATTAGTTGGCCATAGCGTTGAGAGTCCATATCTGGGCTCTCTACTCTGTTCCACTGGTCTATGTGTCTGTGTCTGCACACTTAGTTTTCAAAGTAAATGGCTCCAGATATCTGTGTCACTATTTCTTTGTTTTTAAAAACAAGCAATAAGAAGCACTAGAGAGGCAATGTATAGAGAACTAGAAGGAAGTACACAAATCTAGAGAAGCACTAGAGAGGCAGTGTATAGAGAAGTAGAAGGAAGTACAGAAAACTTCCAGAGAAGTTATGACCAAAAGCAGAGAGCTTGCTAGAAAAGCAAGGAACAAAGTGGAAAAGGTATATTTACATGTACCTAGATTAACTAGATTAATGACCAAATGATTAGATTAACTAGAGTAAATAAAGTTAGAAAAGAATGAAAAGTCTAAGCTATGTGTCTACACCAGGCTCAATTATAATAATTCATATTATTTTTAAGAAAGATTTTATACAACAGGATGTACCTTTTTTTTCAGAGATAGTGACTGTTTTAGATGTTGATGGCTTACAAGAATACTACTAAATCCATTCATTTGGAAGATATATGGAGATGTTCACTATCATTTAAAAAAATTCCTCAGTTTTACATCAAGATCTCTTAACTGTCTTTTAATACAAGTAAGTTATTTTAATATTTGTTTCAAATTGAGTGGTAGTATGTTAATGGAAAGTTAACACTTTCTAAAGATCATAAATGAACTCCAGCAAAACTGTAGTGAAAAAGAAAACCTTGCTTCTTCTATAATCATCATCAGTGTAAACTCAATTTAATCACTTCCAGTAGGGAATTTTTCATATTGGTTGCCATCCTATCAAACTTACATGTCAAGATAATTCTTTAAGAAAAATGTAAAAATATTATGATAATTTCTATGAAAGATATTATTATTCCTGGCTGCCATATATCATACTTTTAAAAAATAGAGGATTATCTGTATTCTATTACACCTGTCAGAAGAACACATATTCATTATCGTCACTACCACTGTTCATGAAATTCTACACATTCCCTCTGAAATGAGTGATTTATATTATGCACTCTTCTGAGATTACATTCCGATGGCTATCAGAACAAAATATATGGCCAGAAGATCATATCCCACTATGTTATTAATGGGAAAAAAGGAATACAGTCAATTTTGCATTTTTTCATTCCTATCTTTCAATAATGATAATGATTTCTATATTCAGAGGAATACCATATCTTTTTACTGAGACCAAGAGAAGAAAAATTATTTTATACCCCAAAATGTTGTCATCCAACTATTTGACCCTTTAAATTCACTCTTCAATCCCTTTTTAACCCAGAGGATCTTTGACATATCTTTTTTCCATTTCAAGTTTCTACTTAAACTTCATTTAGTTAACATATAGTGTAATATTAAAGAATTTAGTGATTCATCACTTACATACAACACCCTGTGTTTATCACAAGTCCACTCTTTAACACCCATTTCCCCCTTAAACCATCTCCATGCCCACTTCCTCTCCAGCAACCCTCAGTTTGTTCTTAAAAGTCTGTTTTATGGTTTCCCTCTTTTATCCCCAAGTTCAACTTTTTTGTCTCTTAAATTCCACATAAGTGAAATCAGATGGTATTTTCTTTTTCTCTGACTTATTTCACTTATCATATACCCTCAATCTCTATCCACGTTGTTGTAAATGGCAAGATTTCATTCTTTTGATGAGTAATGTTCCATTCTATACACAGATAGATAGATACCATATCTTCTTTACTCTTTCATCAGTTGATGGACATTTGGGCTCTGTCCATAATTTGGCAATTGTTGATAATGCTGCTATAAACATCAGGGTTCGTGTGTGCCTTCGAATCAGTATGTTTGTATCCTTTGGGTAAATACCTAGTAATGCAATTGCAGAATTGAGGGTAGTTCTATTTTGAACTTTTTTGAGGAATCTCCATACTGTTTTCCAGAGTGGCTTCTCCAGTTTGCATTCCCACCAACAGTGTTAATTAAGAGTGTTCCCCTTTCTCTATATCTTCACCAACATTCTTTCAAATTGCTAACAGACAGAATGGAAGAAAAATATAAGTTCTATTTTTTACTTACTTTAACCTACTTCGAACATTTTTTCATTTCCAATTACTTATATAAAACACACTGTTGCCATTTATCTTTTAAAATCTTCATTCTTCCTTCTTTCATTCTTTTCTCCCACCATGCAACACTAAAATAACTTATTTGTTCAACAAATAGTTATTGCTGTACAGAATCCTCCCTTGGCATCTTAAAAAATGAGAACAACTGAATTGATATCCTAAACTAGCTCTCATTCTAGTGGGGAAGACAGACAAGAAAACAGTTAAGAATAATAGACGGTGACAGAAATGCTTTCATGGGAGCACAGATAATGGAAGAATTGAGTCAGCAGGGAAGGGTAGTGATGTGTCAGTGTTATACCCTGACAGAAAACTTTTATGTTAATTGGCCAATATCTGTTTCAGAATCATTTCACTTACATCCATTCAATAAATATTTATTGAATAACTATGTGCTAAGCACCAAGTCAGTAACAATAATGAATATCCAGGGCCTCTATTCTTACTGCCTAAAAAAAAAAATGATAGTAATACATTAGTATTCAGTAGATACTCATGCACGCATGCAATAAGAACTCTGGAAGAAAAGCGTTAAGGCCGTCTGGAAGAATCAGTAACCACTTTATGAATGGTAGTGTTAAAGACAAGACTGGATGGATGGGTAGGACTATGCCAACTGGAGACAGGAAAAAGATATTGCTGCTGCTGGGATTCATATGCCGTGGCCACAGCATATCTGGAAGAGATAAAGAGTGAATAGATGTAACATACTTTGGGAGCTATCAGAAGCTTAATGTTGCAGGGGTAATTGCTGGTGAGACTGAACAAGAAAGACTGCAGCCAAATAATAAACAAAATTCTATATCACACAAAGACATATAGATTTTACTGAATAAGAGTCATGCCATTGTTCTTTCTGCTAACGGTGACATTTATTTTGTCCTTATAATATGCATACCAGGCAGTGTTCTAACTGCTTTTATATACATGCATAAACTCATTTAAATTCTGACCAACCTCTCAACAAGGGAATCTTTTGCTTTCATTATGTATACATGTTGAATGACATAACAAGAAATTAAATAACTTGACCAAGATCACAGAGCTGATAAATGGTAGAACAATCTAGGCAATCTAGAGGCAGTGTTCATATAAGTGTATCCCCTCTAACATGACAGAATGCTAATGGAAAAGGGAAACCTGTTACATCTTCAAATGTATTTTTCAAAATATCTGTTTCTATAATGTTGAAATACTAAGAATATATCTAATGAGCATTTGCTATATACAGTATGTTATAGGAAAACAAAAATATATACCACATTCCATAAATACCTGTGATTCCCAATATATCCACACATAGATAAAGACACAGACACAGACTGAGATAAAGAAACAGAAATAGAAATAGAATCACAGCTAAGATGCGTTTATCAGACACAGAAACCCCTGGAGCCATAAACCCGTAGGCAAAGTGTACTTTTAAGTAATTCTGATGACTTGCTGGAGGTTGAGTGTGAAGTAGCTCATGAGAAAGAGATTCCCAAAGGCCACAGAGCTTAATGGGCTCCCAACCTTTCATGGCCTTTACTTCCAAGAACCCAATGAGGTTTTCATAGTAAAGAACCAAAGAAAAGATCCTCTCCTGTAAAGTCAGGGAAAGGAGAGTAATCCTTGTAAATTATACGCAGAGCCTTCTCCACAACACAATCCCTCCTCTACAAAGTAAGAGACTATACCAGAGCCTTTCACAGAAGTGAGGAGAAATGGCACTCTTACTTCATCTTCCTATCTCCTTTTTGTCTCATGGAAGGTGGTGAGAAGGGAGTAGCTACATAAGCAGAAAAAATTGTGAAGGTCACAGGACAGGGACACTGGCCAAATGAAAGACTGAGATTTAATTGAATGATTAGAGAACATTTCCCCCTCCATCAAACCTTACCACCATCACAACAGTACTCTAGTACAAAAATAATGGAATATGCTTAAAAGCTGCAAGGCACAGAGTCTCTCTGAGAAACAGTACTGAAGATAACCTAACACCAAGAGAGAAGATAAAAGGACCCCAGAAAAATTTAAAGCCTCCAGCTACAATAGCTAAAACAAACACTGAACTATGCTTAACTATTAGTCAGATTAACATAAATCCTCACATTAGAAGCCTATTAATTTGGATTCCTATTACCAATTCAACATGTCTGGCATTCAACAAAAAAATGACAAGGCATGCCAAAAGGAAAGAAAAACATAGTCCAAAAAGACAAAGCAAGTGTCAGAACCAGACTCAGATGTTAGAATATGAAACAGATGGAATTGTCAGAAAGGGAACTTAAAATAACTATGATTAATATGTTAACAACTCTAATGGAAAAAAAGTAGGCAACATGCAAGAACAGATGCATAATGTAAATAGAGAGAAAGGAATTCTAAGAAAGAATTAAAAGGAGATGCTAGAAATCATAACTGAAATGAAGAATGCACATGATGGGATCATCAGAAGACTCAGTATAGCTAAGAAAAGAATCAACGAGCTTGAAGAGAGGTCAATATAAGCCTCCCAAGCTGAAATACATCATTACACAAAAATGAATGAAAAGTACAAAACATACAAGAACTGTGGGAAAATTTCAAAATATGTAACACATGAGTAACTGAAATATCAAAAGGGAAAGAGAATAGAATTGAAGAAATATTCAAAATAATGAGAAATTTCCAAAATTAATAACAGACACCAAACTACAGATTCTGAAAACTCAGAGAACACCAAGAAAGATAAATTCCAAAAATAGTAAGCCCAGGTGTATTATATGTAAACTGTAGAAAACCAAAAGCAAAGAGAGAAACTTGAAGGAAGTCAGAGGACTTACACCTTATACATGGAGGAACAAAGTTCAAAATTACATTGGCCATCTCATCAGAAACCATTAAGAAGTGAGTGAAACTCTCAAAATGTTGAGATAGAAAAACAAAGAAAACCACAACACAAACCTAGAATTTTATATCCCACAAAACTATCCCTAGAAAGTGAAGTAGAAATAAAGACATTCTAGGCAAATAAAAACTGAGGGAATTCATTTGTTCCTCTCATTGATATAAGGAAAGAATCTCACAAAATTCTGTGCTTTTTCATGATAAAACACTCAGAAATCTAGTAACAATAGCATCAAAAAGAATGCTTAGGAATAAACTTTGCCAGGAGGTAAAAGACTTGGGACACTAAAAACTATAAAATATTGCTGAAATAAATTAAAGAAGACAGAAATAAAGGAAAGCCATTTTGTGTTCATGGCTTAGAAGACTTAATATTGTTGATATTGTTAAAATGTCCATACTACCCAACACATCTACAGATTCAATGCAATCCTGACAAAAACACAAAAGGGTTTTTTTTTGGGGGGGGGGAGGGAACCTTCCTAAAATTTATATAGAATCTCAAAGAACCCCAAATAGCCAAAACAATCTTGAGAAAGAAAAACAAAGCTAGAGTTCTCAGACTTCCTGATTTTAAAACATTAAAAATCATAATAAAAACAGTGTGACATGGGCATTAAGATAGTAAAGACAGACCTTTAGACAGTGGAGCAAAAATAAAAGCCCAGAAATAAACCCTTATGTATATGGCCAAAGCCATGCAACTGAAGAAAGGATAATCTCTTCAACAAATGGTGCTATAGGGGCGCCTGGGTGGCTCAGTGGGTTAAGCCGCTGCCTTCGGCTCAGGTCATGATCTCAGGGTCCTGGGATCGAGTCCCGCATCGGGCTCTCTGCTCAGCAGGGAGCCTGCTTCCTCCTCTCTCTCTCTGCCTGCCTCTCCGACTACTTGTGATTTCTCTCTGTCAAATAAATATATAAAATCTTAAAACAAAACAAAACAAAACAAAACAAAAAAAAACAAATGGTGCTATAGAAACTGGATATCCACGTGCAAAACAAAGAATCTGGATCCTTCCCTTAAACAATAAATAAAAATTAGCTAGGGGTGCCTGGGTGACTCAGTGGATTAAGCCGCTGCCTTCGGCTCAGGTCATGATCTCAGTGTCCTGGGATCGAGCCCCGCATCGGGCTCTCTGCTTGGCGGGGAGCCTGCTTCCCCTTCTCTCTCTGCCTAACTCTCTGCCTACTTGTGATCTCTCTCTGTCAAATAAACAAATAAAATCTTTAAAAAAAAATTAGCTAAAAATGGGTTATAAACCTAAATATAAGACCTGAAACTATAAAACATCTAGAATAAAACAAGAGAAAAGCTTTATGATAGTGGATTTGGCAGCAAATTGTTGGATATGACACCAAAAGAAGAGGCAAAAAAAGTAAAAATAGACAAATGAGACCACATCAAACTTTAAAAAGTTCTGTGTAACGAAAGAAAAAAAAAAAAAAAGAACAAAAATGAAAAGGCATTCTATGACACTGGAAAAAATATCTGCAAACCATATATCTGATAAGGGGATAATATCAAGAATATAGAAATAACTTCTACAAGTCATCAACACCACTAACAAAATGCAAATAATGTGATTAAAAATGGGCTAAGGACTTGAATATAATCCTCCAAAGAACAGGTATCCAACAAGCATATGAAAAGATGTTCAACATCACTAATCATTACAGAGATGAAAATCATAATCAGAGTAAGATGTCACTTCACACCTGTTAAGTTGGTCACTATAAAAAAAAAAAAAAGAGAGAGATGATACAAAAAAATAGAAAACAAGTGTTGATGAGGATGTGGAGAAACTGGAAGCCTTGCATGCTGTTGGTGGGAATGGAAAATGGTACAGCTGCTATGGAAAACACTTATAGCCATTCCTCAAAAACTGAGAACTAGAATTACAGGATCCAGCAATCTCTCTTCTGAATATAAGAAAAAAAACTGAAAACAGGATCTTGAAGTGCTATGTGCAGCACACCCATGTTCCCTGAAGCCGAGAGGTGGAAGAAGCCTAAGTGACTACTGACAGATGAGCAGATGGGGAAAATGTAGTCTATACATACAATAAAGTATTATCCAGCCTTAAAAAAGAAGGAAGCCCTGTCATAGTCTAGAAAATAGATGAACTTCGGAGACAATTCTGTTAAGTGAAATCATCCAGTCACGAAAAGACAAACGTGGCATGATTCCCCCTGGATGAGATATCTAAAGTAGTCAAACTCTTAGAAACAGAAGATAGAATGTCAGAAGCCACAGGGATGAGAGGAGCTATTGCTCGACGGATAGAGAATTTCACTTCTGTAAGATGGAAAATTTTGAGAGATCTGAATGTGCATATGGTTAACACCACTGTACTATTTGCTTAAAAATGGTCATGATGGTAATTTTATGTTATATGGGGTTTTTTGACCACACAAACACCCCCTGCCCCTCCCCCACAAGAGCAAGGTAGAAAAAAAGTAGAGAAGAAAAAGAAGCCTCGGAAATACATAAAAAATGGTTACAGGGGCGCCTGGGTGGCTCATTGGGTTAAGCCTCTGCCTTCAGCTCAGGTCATGATCTCAGGGTCCTGGGATTGAGCCCCGCGCATCAGGCTCTCTGCTCAGCGGGAAGCCTTCTTCTCCCCCTCTCTCTCTGCCCGCCTCTCTGCCTACTTGTGACCTCTGTCAAATAATTAAATAAAATCTTTAAAAAAAATGGCTACAAACATGGCTAACATTAATTCAAATATAACAATAATCACTCCAAATGTGAATGGTCTATGTATATACCAATGAAAAGACAGAGAGTGTCAGAGTGAATAATAAGAAGAAGAATAAAAAGAAACCAACTACATGTTTACAAAAAACCCACTTTCAATATAAAATCTGATAAATAAAGCAAAGGGATAAATAAAGATAAAGCATGCTAACGCTAGTCAAAGAAAGTTGGGCTATTACTTTCAGACAGAGTAGAACCGAGAAAAAAGGAAAATTATTACACAGAAAGAGGAGCCTAATGAGAAAGTCAGGAGATACCAGGATGGAATACAGAATGTGACAAAAGAATTATAATATATGACAAATACATGAAACAAGCTGACTGAATGGGGTGAGGAACCAAGGTGCTAATCTATGTTAAGTCAGAAAATGAATGAAATGTGTAAAACAGAAGGGAAAAGAAAGAACACATAAGAACAGTCCTCTAATATAAAGCTCTTTCCCATGGCACTACAGGTGAACAATTCTAAAACAACTATATGTGAACAGTAGAATATGAACAGATAAGAAAATGCATGGTGGATGGTAAAAGCCAGGTTTCTCTCTGTTGAAATGGAAGTTACAGATAAAGAAGAAAAGGAAACTTTAAAGATTTGTACGGTAATGGATTAGAGCTGAAGGCATCAATATGAACTTGTGTTTATATGTAAATGAACATATATATATATATATATATATATATATATATATATATACACACACATTTATATATGAAAATATATAAAAGAATCTATATTGGGGCGCCTGGGTGGCTCAGTGGGTTAAGCCGCTGCCTTCGGCTCAGGTCATGATCTCAGGGTCCTGGGATCGAGCCCCACATTGGGCTCTCTGCTCGGCAGGGAGCCTGCTTCCTCCTCTCTCTGCCTGCCTCTCTGCCTGCTTGTCATCTCTCTCTGTCAAATAAATAAATAAAATCTTAAAAAAAAAAGAATCTATATTTGTATGAACTTTTGTTTAGCATAAAACAGATACAGTTACATATAGAATATATATTATCAATGTATATACATTGGCTAGTAGACTGACATACATTTCTGTCACCTGAGAAGAGCCCAGAAGCAACAAGAGCCCAGAAGCAGAAAGTACACCTAATAAGTACATCTCGGTTCTAAACCATTCCCAAATAAAAGGAACCAGGACTCCTTGGAAAAATACCTGATTCTAGGACTTGGGCCATAAATATTCAAGATGAGTCTGGAGCATGTTTTAGTGACAGAAAGTAAGAAAGTTCCCAAAGGAAAACAGACACGCATACACACAATGAAGTATGTCATGGGGATGTCGAGGCCTATGGAAAGAGTTTCTATTTGTCAAAGCTGGGAAAAAGAACTAATCTGAGCGACAAACTAAATAAAATAGTATCCTGTTATAATCCAATGTGTAAATGAACATAAAATGTCGAATGATAACTGGCGAGAAGAGACAAATCTCTCACGCAGAAGAATTCCAAATAATTTATGCTGATATTCTCTCCTTAAGGACATTATTTATGGACCATACATAGCCACCTCCTTTCAAAGACTAGAAGGTGGAAAGAGAGGGAAAAAAAAGAAAAAGTCTTTACACAGGAAAATCTGATAAAAACTACCTCAGGACAGGTCATCAAAGTTAATATAAATAGTGATAAGTTATACTGATAATATATGAATATCCTTGATTTGATATGATGGGAAGGATACTTTATCTCTATCATCTTCCTCCTCAAAACTAGTAATTCCATTCTTTTTTTTTTTTTTAAAGATTTTATTTATTTACTTGACAGAGACAAATCACAAGTAGGCAGAGAGGCAGGCAGAGAGAGAGAGAGGAGGAAGCAGGCTCCCCGCTGAGCAGAGAGCCCGATGCAGGACTCGATCCCAGGACCCTGAGATCATGACCTGAGCCGAAGGCAGCGGCTTAACCACTGAGCCACCCAGGCGCCCTAGTAATTCCATTCTAATGACACAATATCAGCCAAAGACTCATTGAAGAACATTCTACAAAATATATGACAGGTACTCCTCAAAAACCAAGCAAAGCCTGAGAAACTCTCGTAGCCAGGTAGAGCTAAGAAGGCAAGTCAACTAAATGAAATGTAGAATTCTTGGCACAACAAAAGTTCAGCAGGGAAAAAGTGAAGATACCCGAATAAAACAGAAACTTAATTTAATAATAATATATGAGTATTGGCTCATTAATCATGATAAATGTACCATAGTAGAATATGAATTTAATAGAGAAAGTCAGTTTGAGGGCATACTAGAACTCTCTGTACTAACTTGATAATAATTCTGTAATCTAAAACTGTTCTAAAAGTGTTTACTTAAAAAATTAGTTTCTTAAAAATCTAATGTAAATGCCACAAAATTTTAGCCTTTGGCTTACTTGACTTGAAAATATTTGTATTGTATTTGTTACAAAATTCTCTTCTACTATATGCTCAAAATTGTTTGTAAAAACAGCAAGTTCATAAGATAAAAAATATTTTTAAACACCTATTATGATTCCAACTGCTAAATGGGAAGATGAGATTATTCTAGGCAAAGGAAAAAACTCAAGGAAAATTGAAACTACTTCCTCCATGTATTACGAAGGATTTAAGTATAAGCATTTAGTACAGGCATGTCAGCAAAAGATTGTAACGCACAAATTAATGAAGTGAATTTCTTCTTTCAAAATTACAGCTCAAATTTAGTGAGCATAAAAACAAAGTTGTTTTTCTCAGCTAGTGTTCTGGAGATTCCAAATGCATCCACATTATAACATTACCAACTGTAGTTTCATTCATTTTGGTTTTGAACTAATTTAGACAAATAGCTATTTTTTGAGTAGTCCTAGGCCCAATGCGAGTAAATGTTTTCTTTCAAAATGTTGAACTTGGTTATAGCTCTATCCTGATTCTTTCCTACTAACTCTGTCTACCCATTTTAGGGGAAAGTGATGAACTATACTCAGTAAGTATTTAGATGTTTAAAATTGAATGATTCTTTAAGAAAGAAATTACCAGGTTAGCAATGTCTCAGGTGTTCTGGCTCCAATTCATTGGTCTACCAGGTAAAACTCAGTGCCTTTTCCACTTATGCATATTTCTAGAACTTCTGCACTCTCTCCGTCCTGCCCCCTTTCAATTTGGCATACTATGTATTTCCTCAGAGTTCATTTGGCAGAATATTCTTTTCTCTGGATGATAAGAGATTCATATTAAAAGGAAGGAATCCATGACAAATATACTAAGTAGGGCTTTAACTATAAAAAGACTTTCAGAGCCTTTAATAGATAGTATGAATGTTAACATATATTAAGGAAATATAGTATGCAGATTTTTCCCACACTAAAAAAATCTTTTAAGCAATATCTAGACAGACTAATGTATGGAATACATTTTGGGCCTGACATTTTAACAGAAACTATCAAAACAATAATGACAGTGGCAAAATTTTGGCACCCTTAAGTTTCATTGTATTTGAAATCCCTGTTTTTATTATCAAATAAAATCCATCCTTGCATGTAACATTACTTGCTTAATCAACTTGAGTTAATATTTCTAGTCATAACAAAGTTAATCAATACATGTCACATATATACATACGTGTGTGTGGATGTGTATACCGAGCAAGATATTGGTGTATTGCTGGAAGTAGGGACTGGGACAGGATGGAAGACCCATCTTTCACATAAGTGAAAATAGAGTGTGGACGATAATTGCCAGTTGGGAAGAACATGTACCCGAGGTGGAAAAAAAAAAGAAAAGAAAAGAAAAGAAAAAGCAGATAACCTCAGGAAACTATCTTGAACTAAAATAACAGATTTCAGCTAAATCCTATACCTCTGCTGAGGTAATCTCTGTGAGGTATGCAAAGGTATCTTGAAAATATAAGAGTGCAGGGTTCTGATTAGTAATTTTCTGCTTGAGGTGAGTAAATTTCTGATTCAAGCAGACAGAAATGTTGTTCTTTTAACAATTAATGTTTCATCTCAAGAAATAAGAAATAGAAAAAACTATATACTAGGGATTATCTTCAGGTTCTGTTTCTCGGGAACAAAAATTTCCCAGACTATTAAATCTAACAACTATACTACCTATTTCTATCATTATATGACATCATGATACACACAATACATGGTCTGTGCCCACCTTACACCCAACGCCACATGGCTAATAGCAAACTGACCCAAGGGTCCTATGTATGGGTGAATCCTATATGTTGCTGTCTTCCACCTATACTATTACTACAATGAACATGGGCTACAATGAACAGTCAAGAATGTACCTCGTCACTTTTGACAAAGAGCCTCAATTATACCTTGGAAATGAGAGTCCTGCAATGTTAAGCCTTTAGAAAGAATTATGCTTCCCACTAAGAGAAGAAATAAATATCTGGGCAGATAAATCTCAGGTGTTTTGGCTCCAGTTCAATGTTCTACCAGGTAAAGGTCAGCAGTCATGACACGCAGGCACCCCACACTGTCCTCCCTTTCAGTTGGGAATATCACAGTGCTTCCTTCAAAACCTAAAATATGAGAGAAATTCTGTGCTATATATGGTATGCCATATACCATACAGACCATATTTAAATAAAAAAATGTGATCTTCACTATTTACATGCATAGATACCTGAATCCATTTTACAATTACCTGTTAAAATTCTTTTTTATTTAACAATTTACACAGAAAGTATCTTTTCACTCCAGAACTGTATTACGAGAAAAATCTAAAAACTGAATGAAGATTTGTTTTAAAAATACATTTTTGTGCATTTGGAAGTTAAAACATTTATGCACATGAGGCACTGTCTATGCATGTTTTATCATAATAAACAAAAGTCTGGAGATCAATTGAAATTGTACAGCTTTCAGGAAAATCTAGGTGTGGTATAATCCAGTAAGCCTTGGACCTGATCTTGATTGAACCTCTGTGAACCTCAGTTTCCTTCTGTATAGTAGGTATGTAGATTGAGGCATTGTATGAGGACATATTGGAATAGCATATGTAAAATGCCTAGTTCATTGCAGGGTAACAAGTATTAGTTACTTGCAGAAGGTACCCTTCAAACATAATGTGGGTAAATACAAGGAGAAATATGACAACATTATGGGTTTGTGAACATATCCATGGTCGGGCTGGTTTGAGCCTATTTACAAGACTGCAAAAATGAGAACCTTCACATCTTAGAACAGATGTGGCCTCCTCTGTGTGTGTGAGAATATTTATGGAATATATATGTCCATATCCAGATGTCACAGGCTGAAAAAAAAAGGCATTGTTCTTTTGCAAAAATAATGATCTATCAACAACTGGGGAGGATAGCTAGCTATTTTTGAAAATGTATGTTGTGGGTGCCACCTTTCCTAAAGATGAACATGGGCTTAGAACAGGATGAGGTTCTAACAAGGAAAGCTACTTCAATTTCCTATTAGGAAAAAAAAAAAAATTACCAAGTGAGGGAAATATAAAAACAGAATAGAAAGTGTTTCACTCACAAAAGGTTTCCGTGCTGGGTTACATGACAGGAGAGTCAAAGAATAACAAGCTGGAAGTCATGAAGCATAATATATGTACTATAAGAACACATCACTGAGGCTTATTTAAGAAATTAAAGAACTGTAAAGTGAAAGAAAAATGCCTACCAAGTGGTGTGGAATCCCAGGCCTACAATAAAAATTAAAGAGTAAGAAAGTAAGATCAAGGTACCTACATAATTGTCCCCTCTGAAACAAAAGCCAGAAGCATGACAGCCCACAGCTACAGTGGCTATGGACGGTCTGGCTATGATTTTCTCCTAAACAGAAGATGATGAGGCTTTCTTGAGGTGAAGGAAATGCCCTACTGGTCTTTGTACCCCCACTGTTTACTATGGAGCATGAAATGAAGTTCAGGCTCAGAAAATTTGTGTAAAAATGTCGATTTTTATGAAGGATTGGTTTTTTCTTCTTAGACTCCTGCAAGGAAGCCAAGGTATATTTAAGGGAAATACCACTTCTCCATCTCCATCATTCCAATAATGTGGGATGCCAGAGTACAGGGGAATTATGAGGTCTGAGCCTGCTGAGCTATTTAAATTGCACTAGATGATAACTATAGACCAAATACAGAAATCAAATCAACAAAATAACAATGCAGTGCAAGTTGGTTTAAAAGCGATATAACATTATTTAACCCTACAGAAAAAGTTCAGTTTTTTCAAACATAGCAGCATGTATATGCAGCTATAAAGCAGCTAGAATTATTTTGTGTGACCTTTAACGCCGGAGAACTTGATCATTTTAATTTTTTATGATTCTGCATTTTAATTTTTATGATTCCTAAGACTACCTGGCAAAAGAAAATATCTCTAACAATGACTTCTACTAAATGACATATAAAATCAGAATAAAACTGGTGTATTTTCAGATATCTGGATTCCTGTCACTTAGTGGCAGTAAGTAGAGTAATTGTAAGATTGATTCTAAATAACAAAATGCATATCTTGAAGTGAGTGAGTGGTTTCTAAAAAAAGCAAACTACCAGATTCATCATGGTTCACAGTGAAAATAATACAATGGTAAGTATACTATCTCTAGAAACCTCTTACGTTTAAATGAGGTAACTCCATATAAAATACTGATCTGAATTTGTACTGTAAACTAAACTTTCTTCTACCTATATCTATCTTTTTAAAAGATTTAAATTTATTGACAGAGAGAGAGAGATCACAAGTAGGCAGAGAGGCAGGCAGAGGGGGTGGGGGAAGCAGGCTCCCTACTGAGCAGAGAGCCCCATGCGGGGCTGGATCCCAGGACCCTGAGATCAGGATCTGAGCTGAAGACAGAGGCTCAACCCACTGAGCCACCTAGGTGCCCTTCTATATTTCATTTAAGATGTCAGTAGTATGATAAATGCAATATTATGCCTTCTCTTTTCATGGAACAAATTTTGCAACTTGAATTGAACATCTCCATAAGAATCATTCAGTCAGAGTCACGGGGAATTTTGTCCCCTCTCCCTCCAATCTCAACACGGCTGGGCAGTGATTGTAATAAAACAAAGCAAGCCAAATGCTAGCCAACATACAAAATGAGAAGAGCTTTGCGTTAAAGAGAACCAAATGGAAAAATAATCTCGGGTCTAAACAGCAATAATTATTACAAAAGACCCAAGGAAACACACAGCACTGCCCTTCCAGATGGACTACCTCGACACCATTGTGGCCTTGGGGAATGGAACTTTACTATGGAACCTCAAGTACTTTCACAACTGGAGTTTTATGTAGCCCAATTAACTTTGGCGAGACATAGAAATCTGGCTCAGTGCTTCCATGCAGTAGCCAAAATAAAGGTTTTCTGTATCAAGAATTACTGCAGAGTCTCCCATATCCTTCCTTCTCTCTTACTAACCCAAACCTGAAAAATAAACTAACAGCTAACAAGCTTTTTTTTTTTTTTAAAAAAACTACAATTTAAGTCAATATTAATTTTACTGGCTCACAAAAACCACAAAATATTTGGCTTAAATAAATTGAACAGGACAAAAAGAGAGGAAGACCAAGAAAAATTAAAGTAAGGATGTGCACACAAATAGAGAACATACAGCTTTAGAAACAACTATTAAAATCATCTGAAATACCAAAATAATAGAAATGTTATTCCTTCCTTTCTCTCTCAACGCATGCCCAATTTTAAATTCATGGCATTAGCCCTAGGTAACAAAGTTCAAACAAGGAATAAATCACAATTCTAAGGAGAGCTCGTGTTTAGTATTTTAATTGGACATGACATTAGTATGAAAGTTCCATATATTTTAAAGAGATGTCACCTGGGCTCAACTATATTTAAACATGGAGGGTACCAGTGACCCTAAGGCAGAGCTATTCCCCATGGTATCCTGGAAAATTTGTAGTCTAGTTACAGTGTCGGACCTAAAAGTACCAATAGTCAAAAACAGAAGTCTTAAGTTCACGACCTATGATGTCTAATAATAAAAATGTGTTTAAGCACTCAAACTAAACTAGTATTTAGAGGTGATATTTAAAAATAAGTTATAAAAATGGGGAAGTATGAAGTGCTGGCTTGTTTTTAGAATCTCCAATCAGGGGTGGCAAGGGGTTCAAAAAACAGACTCTACTGTTACAACTATTTAATATACAATGGAAATTACTGATGTTCAACTGAGAAAACCCTGAGGTTATGTCCAATTCTACTATTTAGTAACTAAGTTATTCCTGGAGATGTTGCTTAAATCTTTGAAGCTGAGTTTCTTCATTTATAAAAAGAGGATAATAGGGGTGCCTGGGTGGCTCAGTGCATTAAAGTCTCTGCCTTCGTCTCGAGTCATGATTCAGCACATATCATTGGAAGACAAGTGATGCCTAGAATGCAGGAGTTTCAATACACATGCTACCCAAATGAAGGGATGCATGCGGAAACAAGCTTCAGAACAGGGAAACAAAAAATATTAAAAAGTCAGTCACGTACCCAGACCTTATATAACTTAAAACTGGAAGGTACAAGAGACTACAGGAATAATTATACCAATATAGTGAAATGGACATACTGAGATTAAAAAATAAATAAATAAATGAAAAGTTCGTTCCTCCTCTGTGTCTACAGTCAAAAGATGTAGATTTACATCTGCCATCGATCTGGGAAGTGCTCTTCTTATAGAGATACTGAAACCAGTGCTATGAAAGTACAGAGAAGGAAAAATAATTGCTTGAAAGACTCAGGCAAGACTTCACAGAAGTAATAAAACTGGGAAGAGAGAGACAAAGGACATTTTTCAGGGGAATAAAAAAAAATTTGCTCTATGGAATTTGTCAAAGCATTCTGGGAAACTCAAAATTGATTTGAACTTTTCTAAATACCATAAATACTTACAAATTCTGAAAGAAAAATTTGTATAAAAAACATACGGGCGGTAATTAAGCCACCAAAATCATTTCCTTTTAATATAATTCTTATATAAATTTTATACTACAGTCTTAACGCTGATTTAGCTGCATGTCACTTTTACATATTTTGCCTGTGGTTAGTTTTGACCAAACAGCAAAAATACCACACCCCATTTCTATTCCTCTTCTCTTGAGACTAATAGCCAATTCCACTTCATCTTATATTTAAAGCATTCAGAAGTCAAAATGTGTGGCATTTTCCACCTTGCCAATTCCATGTTAAGTCAAAGGCATATTACCAGCCAACAAACCCAAAATTAGACAAAGGCAATCCATTGGGATAAGAAATTTGCCAAATCTCATAATTCAAAAAGAAACTGCTAAAGATGGTTGTGGGGGGTTGGCACTGTGAGTTTAAGCTTTTCCATAATAAGGCTTGTATTTCATCTAATCAGCTAGTCGGAAACTATAAAAGTTTTGTTGGTGGGGGGGAATTAAAATTTGGATTGTAATGCACGAGTCTTTCCTTCCCTTCCATATGTTTCAGTAAATTAAAACTTCTAAATCCTGTTTTTTTAAAGAGATGCCTTCTAGAAAATAAAGCAGCCTGTAAAATCATATTTTTGGTACAGGAACCTTAAAATATTCAGGCTTGAAATGAAGAAGAAAAAAAGAACACATGGTTTCTATATCCAAAGCAGTGTCACGGTCTAGGTATATTCAGAATTAAGTACATTTGCGCTTTCATCTTTTTTTCTTTGCTAGATGACTTTAAAAAAAAAAAAATCAGGCATCTTAAACTTTTATAGATTTTTTTTGAAGATGGCCATTTATCAATCTAATTAAAAATGTTTCCATTTGAATTCTATAAGAATATCTCAAAGACAGCATTTGTAGTAAGAGGTAGATATGAATTCTGTTCTTAAGTGCAACTATGTGAATTATCATACTGTTAGAATAGGAAATGAAAAGATTTTTATATGGTAAAACAAATTTTTTTTCCAATAGTGATCCTATTAATGGCAGAAATAGCAACTTATACCTCCCAATTCTGAGTAATGTTCTCCTCTCCCTTTGTTCTTTCTCTATTGGGCCTTCATATTAGCTTCTTTCATTTCTTCTTTCATATTCTTCTTTATTGCTTCATTTTTTTGTATATGGAAAGATTTCCCCATCTTTATTTAATTTAATTTAATTTTATTTTGTATCTCTATACCGAAGGTGGGGCTTAAACTCACAACCCCAAGATCAAGTCCCATGTCCTACTGACTGAGCCAGTAGGTGCCATGTTTTCCTATCCTTTAAATGAAAATTGTTTGCCATCATCTTTTTAACTACTAAAAGCTGTTTCCTGTTTTTTTTTTTCATTATTTATGTTTTTATGGCATCCTACTTTATAAAAAACGCTATATTACCATTTCTAAGGCTTTATTTTTATTTATCTATTTTAAAGATTTTATTTATTTATTTTACAGAAAGAGAGCGCAAGCTGAGGAAGCGGCAGGCAGAGGGAGAAGCAGGTCCTCCACTGAGCAGGGAGCCCAATTCAGGGCTAGATCCCAGGAGCTGACCTGAGCCAAAGGCAGAGTCTTAACTAACTGAGCCACCCATGCATTCTTCCATTTCTAAGGATTTAAAAAAAAAATCTTGTTTCCTCCAGTTTCCTTCTCCTAATAATTTGCTTCAGCTCCAATATTTTACAGTTGAAATTTTCTAAATATGATTGACAATCCTTGTTTGCCCATTGTTGTTTAAAAGCTATTTAATAAAAGCTGAAAGGAGTTCCTTAGCTATAGGTGTGCTTCCCAGATGGCAAAGATTCACTTTGGTGCATCTGGTTTGGGAACTAGCCATTTATAGGTGGTCTTTAAATGTAGGTATATGGATTTCTTTTCTCTATAGTGATTCAGTTTCTCCAGATAAGAATTCAGACAATTTCTTGGACAGTAGGGCGTGTGTGTGTGTGTGTGTGTGTGTGTGTGTGTGTGTACAGTGCTGGGTGAGTGAACTCTGGTATTACTGATATCCCGCTTGTGGTGGGGGAGGGGTACTGACAATCTGGGCACTCCACTGGAAGACACTGAATCAATCTTTTTAGTCCTCTTTGCATTTCACCTTTGATTGTGCAAGCTGTCCTAATCATGAACCTCTCTTATTCAACTGCTGTACCACTATAAGCTTTTCCCCTGCCTTGGACGTTGAGTATCCGGTTACTGGCATTGCACACACAGAAGAGACCTGACTGTTCAAAACACAGATGACAGCTGATTATCCCCTTTAATAAAAATTCCTTAACTCACTGTCTTCCATGCAAACTGCCTTCAAGTCTTGAGTCTCTCTGGGTTTCTTTTTGAGTACATACAGACCTCTTTTTAACATTATCCCAAAGTCTCTTCAGATGGTGGACTCTGTTCTGACAAACCAATTTCCACTTTCTGACTTCCAAAAATCAGCTTAAATTTCATTTGCCCCACCATTCTGATTGTTCCTGTGGGGCTATTTCTTCTCAATATTTTATTCAATATTATAAATATTTATTATAATATTTATTATGATTCTTTACCCCCATGATCACCATTTCTTTGTCCACCCTTCTTTTTGCAACATACTCAGCAACTCCTTCCAGATTTGGGATCTTTTGAAGGACATCTTCAGTAACTTCTTTAGCAAGAGTTTCTAATGGCCTGATTTTTATTTAATTTCTTGGTCTAGGAATTTCATCATCATGCAAGTAAATTCAAAACTCAAAACCTGATAAAAGGAGGGCAGTAGTACAAACTCATTCCTCCTCCATTCAAATCCCATGCTGAGATAGCAAACCTTCATGCTGCCTTCTGATATCAGTAAACAAACTTATTTTAGATTATTCTTTCACTGAAGGTGTGAATTTTCTTCCATTATTTAGGAATCTAATCCCTAGCCTTCCATTGGTCCAAAACTTTATCTCTTACTCCAGCAAAAATGAAAAACAAACAAAAAGTCCATTCCCTCCTGTTACTGCAACTGGTAAACTCTCCCAAATCAGCTGCAAATCAGCCAACTGTTTACTGTTCTGGCATTCAGTTACCCCTTACTGCTAGCCCCTAGGAAACTGTCTCACTACTTTTTGAGCTCACTTATGCATAAAGAGTGTATCTATTTATTAAGCATATCTAAATGTATTTTAGTAGTGTATCTTCTGGCTACTGAGTCTGCCTACATAATTTCACTAATAGCATTTTAGTGGTCTCTTCAAATGGCTATGTAATAATTTTAAGTATTTAGTCTACCATCTTTGGTAGAAAATAAAACATTATTTCTTCTATATAATTATAAGATACTTCTCTATAAATTCATGCCAGAATTAGTCTCCTGACCTGCTCTATGCTTTTTTAGGAGTCATTTATTTTTATTAATATTGAAGAGAGATTAGGTGATATAACTAAAATAGCACAGATAATAGATTCAGTTTAGGATTGAAGGCTAGTTCCACTACTTATTATCTTATTATCTGGATAAACTCAGAAAAATTTACTTAAATAGTATGAACAATCCCCTCTAGTGCAAAATAAAACATTAAGATTACTTTGTAACACATAAAATGACAATTTTTCTAAGTCAAGTAACACCATAACCACAAGAATGTGGACTCCAAGGTTGCTTTTCACATAGGGGGTGGCCAAATGATGGCTCTGCTGCTCTCATGGAATGATTTCTAATTAATATGAATTCCAGGTGACACTAATTGACACACATGCAAAGCCTTACATAACGCTGGCTATTTGGAAAGAATCAGACCTCATTCCACAGTGTAGCCAGTTTGGGGCCAATCGTGGTTTACAGAACATAATCTTTACACAAATATTGTTACTGTGACAAATTCATTATGTAATCTATATTTGGGATTCACTATTTCTATTTTTCCATTAAGTTACATCAAGGATCATGACATACCACATTTTATCGATGGCAAACGCTACAGAAATACATTTGTCTACAGGTTCTACACAGAGTTCTGACAGTGATAACCATCTGACAGTGGTTACCTCCTAAGAGTCTGAGTTAACTGACTGAGGCCCAGGACCTTAAACTCTATCCACCTCAGTCTGCACGGAGAAAACCAGCTTCTGAAGGGTGAAGAAGGAAGGTAGTTACTCACTGTTAGAGCTAGCAGTTTCCCATAGGTAAGGTGAGCAGGGATGTGGTCCGTCTTAGATCTCAACGATTCCATATACCAATGCTCTGCTTCAGGGAGTTTGCTTAATCGCATGTACGCTTCACCTGGAAAGAAAGTCATGAACATTAACCTGAGGATATAGCTTTCCAACAGCTGCAATGGAGTCACATCATGTTTCCCTTCCATAAAATGTCAGATGTTGTGGCATGGACTTTCACTCATTATCTCATCTGAGTCCCCAAAAGTCATCAGAATTTCCATTTTACAAATAGGAAAAACTTGTGTTCAGAGAGATTAAGTGAAATACCTAAGTTTAAAAATTTAGTAACTAATAAAGCTTTGGTTTTTAACCTAGTAATGCTAGACCACAAGCATAGGCTCTTTGTCTTTTTCTTTTTCCTAAAGACAGGTTTGGGGGTGCCTGGGTGCCTCAGCTGATTGAGCGTCCAATTCTTGATTTCAGCTCAGGTCAGGATCCCAGGGTTGTGAGACTGGGCCCCGCACTGGGTCCCGCACTCAGCTTGGAGGGGGCAGTCTGCTTGAGATGCTCTTCTACTCTCTGCCTCTCCCCCCACCCCATGCTCTGGTTCTCTGAAATAAATCTTTTAAGAAAAAGATAAGTTTGCTCTTTCTTATGTACAGTTGTTCTTTTTTATTCACATTTATTCCTTTAGAAATTCAAGTATTTATAGAATAAATACTAAGTAGAGAGAAGTATGAAGACCTAGACAAAGAGATTAAGGGCCTGCCAAGATTTACAACATTGTTGAGAAAATAAGATTAGTTGGAGGAGTGAGAAATATTTTGTATTAAGCATTGGTGCTAGATTTTTTTCAGAAATCATTTGCAGGTTATATTTTAATAAAATTTCTGAGTATCACTTGGAAAATCCAGTGACTATATAACAATTATTCAGCATGCCCAGTACTATGTACAAAGCTAGTCTAAAGACTTTAAGCCATCCGTTATTATTTCCAAGTTATGCAGATGTTACCTGTCAAAGATCATTTCACTAACACAAGCAAGAAAAAAACAAAAACTAAAAAACTGGAAATAAAGCCAAAAGTCTATCAGTTCTCTACTTTTTATTACCCTTCTCCCCTATTTGCTTATAGTAAGGAAGAATATTTACCTGATGAGAATATTATATTTTAAGTTGATTTGTGTATTTAAGTTAAGCATTATAGTTTTAATAACCACTGCAAATATAGATGGTACCTCAATTTCTAAGAACAGGTAATAGACTGGTAACCTGAATTATTTGCCAAAAAAACCATTTATAGCTTAACTAATCATAATGATGACAGCTTATTCCATTTAAAGGCATAATCAGAGGCTTTTCCTAAATATATTACCCACATTGGCTATACATCTTTGCTTCAAAGGGAGAACTAGCTTCCTTTTATTTAAATCATTTTCTCTTTGTTTTACCACAGTGCTGCCAATACAGATATGTTTCATGTACTGTTGATTTGAGTCTCCTGACCTTTTGAGTGCCCTTTGCTTGACTTGTTAGTAAAAAATACTGGTGGCAAATCTGTAATATGCACGAAATTGTATATACTACTCACACACATCAATGTATTTCTAGTTCTTGGAACAGTTCTTAAACTCTACTGTCATGAAAATGATAGTTGGAAATGTTTTCCTTTAATCTAAAACTTAAAATATGCTAGCATTTAGGAATTCGATTAGATTAAACAGAGTACTTGTGTGCATGGCAAGAAATACTGAACCAAAGACCAACAGAATGGAATACACAATAATGCTTATGGTGGTGGTAGGATTAGGCTTGAATTTTTTAAATTTTATATTTCTGTTATTTTGTATTGTTATTAAAGTATCTCTATAAAAATGAAAACACTGCAAATAGATTTTTTTCTTTTTTGCCATGTTGAGCTAACAAATGTTTCCCCAAAAACCCAAACAGTAATTTTTTTTTTTTTTTTTTTTTAGGGAAAGCAAACCATTTTTTCATACTACAAAAATACTAGGTATGATTTATGTAAAAAAATGCAATAATCCCTAAAGTATTAATAAATTTAAAGCAACTAATGGCAAGTTATACCTAAATATTGATCTCTACAGTGGATTCTAAAGTAGTAGAAAACACAGACTAAAGTCAGAGTTAGAATTAAAAGATGGGAGGGATTAGAGATTCTGTCTGGAATCAGCCTGAAATGCCCATTTGGGTCTTCAAGTGCTCACAGGTCAACTTATAGAAGCTGTACCATCATTACCATTAACATAACTTCTACTTTTCATTTCTAAAAATTCAGCTAATTTGTAAAATAGGAAACAGTAGGTATTCTGTACAAAAAAAAGGTGAAAGAACCCCAATTCCATAGTGTTTTGAGACTGAAATGTGTATATTTAAATTGTTGTCTGAAGATCATTTCACAAAATGTTCTATTTTTCCCAAGTCATAAATCTATTATTAAAAGCTATTTTGAGATGAAATACTAACTTGCTAAATAATTAGTGGCTGGCTCATTTTCTTCAGTAATAATTCACATTTGAAAAACTTGTAAGATGGGGAAATATGAAAGGGCTACAAGAAATATAATGTAATAATGCCTCATGGCAGTATATGAAAAATGTAAATGACCAGCCTACTTAGGTACTACCCATTACCTCTCAGAAAAACTTCACATAATCATTCACTGTATCTCAGTAATAACCATGATAATCATTCACTGAATGTTTATTATGAGTTACGGTAGCAAGCCATAGGGGGCGCATGCCTGACTTATGAGCACCTATTCCTCTCAATCTCTATCTTTGGGCATGCAGCCCCACGAGGAGCCTTCACACATTACTCCCATTCAACTACCGCTAACTAGCTGTTCAGACTTCGTTTGCAAGATGAAATGATTTCCAATCTCTATATTAGTTGCTTTATACACGAATCTCATTTTTTATTAGTGAATATCTTTCCCTGGGTTTTACAGATGAGAACATTCAGAACCTGGGTGGCTAAATAAAACACACCAGGTCCTAAAGGTTGAAAGTGGTAAAGCTGGAATTCAAACCCAGGATGACCTGACCTCAAAGCATGCTGCTTTAACCTGCTGTAGGGAACAATCACAAACTTGTCAATTTCTCGGCTCAGGGGAAAAGTATACTCTTTCTCACTCCTGGAAAATTGTTTTCTAGCTTGTGATACATTCCCCATCCAGATAATTTCACTGTGCCTTGGGCTTATCTACAGAATTAAAGGAATAAGGAAGAACAATAACAATCTATAGATGACCTTTAAAAATGCTTCTGCTGCATATGTTACTCAACTGTTAAGAATATGGATCCTAGGAGATGCACTTGAATTCTACGGCTAATCTTAACACAAAAGCAGCCTATAAAAGTGGTAATACAATCAAGATGCAAACCTTAAAATGCAAGAAAAAGATAATGGATGAATTTAAATGTGTTTTAAAAGTGACTCAATAGGGGCACCTGGGTGGCTCAGTGGGTTAAGGCCTCTGCCTTTGGCTTAGGTCATGATCCTAAGGATTGACCCCCGAGTCAGGCTCTCTGCTCAGCGGGGAGTCTGCTTCCCCCTCTCTCTCTGCCTGCCTCTCTGCCTACTTGTAATCTCTGTCAAATAAATAAATAAAATCTTAAAAAAAAAAGTGACTCAATAGAGATGTAGAGAACAAACAATATATTGACAAGAACTGGATACGTACCTACCACTGAAAATGTAGAAGCGTCACATTTCTCACTTCTAATTCGTACTAGGGATTAGAGGACTCATTTTATGGATGAGGAGGAAGGCTCAGGAACTACAAATGACTTGCTCAAGGACAGTTAATAACCCTATTCTAAAAGTTTTGAACGGCTCTAAAGCCCATGTTTTTCTCCAAGGCATCAAGATGCCTACCATACAAAGCTGATTATTTATCAAATACCTACTAATGTCTTAAATATATTTATACTTTATTATCCCTACACTGTAATTAACATCAGTCTCATTTCACAAATGACGAGACTGTGGCTCACTGAGATTAAGCAACTTGTTCAAGGTTCAAAACTAAACAAATGCCAGATTCAGGATTCAGATCAGGGTTCTCTCTAGCTCCTTCTACTGTACCATTCTGTCCAAATACTATTAAAAGAAATAGAGAGGAGATAAAATAACTGCAAACAGTGCCATCAGTGGATTCAGTTTTAGAAGAGAAGGATATATATGTAATCCCTCAAGCTTGATTAAAATATTAAAATCATAAAAATCCCATGAAGAAATGGCCACAAGAAAAGAAAATGTTACATTCAATAAGGAAGGAAGTGAGAAAACTTGATCAGGAATAGAGTGGGGGGTGTAGCCTTAATTTAAGTCATCTTCTCTGGTGCTGTAATTCTTCTTAACTTAGAATAATAGAAAAAATGTTTATAGTACCCAGGAGGAAAGAAGCAACGAGGACTATTTTTCCTTCTCATCCTGAAAAAAAAAAAAAATTGATATAATAGAGGCACTTTCATAAGAATGAGAAGATCTGCTGTGATGATGTAGTGATCAGGTTCATCACCCAGATTTATCTTCAATTCACTTGCAGACAAAAGGGATTTGGATGTCTCCAGGCTGGCTTCAAGCAGGTATAAACCAGTTTCAGATGTAGAACAAATAATGTCACTCTTCCTCCCTAAAAAGCCCTAGGTCTAAATAACACAGGAAAAAGCTAACTCCTTAAAGGGAAGAATGCTGGATTATTGATGATGTAATAGCCCAGATTTCACTGATTCTCATGTTTCAAGTTACTGGACAGCTCTGGCTTGCAGATAAAGAATAGAGTATGTAATGGGACACACTACCTATACCTGCTAGAGTTACCTTCTGTTTCCCTGGTCTCTGCTCAGTAGTATATTTCTGTGTGAAGACTCAGTTTAGATTCTCTATTTTTTTTTTCTTCTGGCCATTTTACTGAGATATAATTAACATACAACCCTGCCCAAGTTTAAGGTGGAGAGCACAATGACTTGATTTCATATGCTGTGAAATGATCACCACAATGAGTTCAGTTAACATTCATCATCTGGCATATAGTTTTTAAAAAAGAAAAACAACACTTTCTCTTCCTGTGATAAGTACTTTCAGGATCTGCTTGCTTAGCAACTTTCAAATATGCCATACAGTGGCATTAATGGTAGCCATCAGGTCGAACATCACGTTCTTTTACTGGAAGTCTGTACCTTTCAACTGTTTTCATCTAATTCTCCTATCTCCCATTTCTTTATTAAAAAAAAAAAAAACTAATAAAAATAAAAATCCCCAACTTCTGTGACCACGTTTACCAAAAGTGATCATGCTTTACTCAAAATTTATAATAATTGAGTAGTTGTAAATGTTTCTTTTTACTCTTCAGTGCTGTCTCTCACACCAATTTAGGGTAATCATCATGGACAATGCATATGATGGTAAGCATAAAAATTAATTAATTAATTAATAATAATTCATTTCTACCTTCATGGTACTTACAGTCGAGTGACAATGAAACGTGTTTTTTAGGTTTCCAAAATTTGATGCTCAGGGCACATCAAACAACACAAAAACTTTCTAGTACTTATACTTCATTTATTTTGTGTTTAAAAAGGTAATTTCAGGGTGCCTGGGTGGCTCAACCAGTTAAGCATCTGCCTTTGGCTCAGGTCTTGATTCAGGGGTTCTGGGATGGAGACCCATGTAGGACTCCCTACTCAGCCCACCAAAATACGGTACCAATTTCACTTCCACAGACATTATATAAAAAGAACAACTTCCTAAGTCCCCAGGAAAATGAGATTGTGATACATTTTTAAATGTCCGTTTGAAAAAGAAAAAGCACTATCACTTCAATTTTATTTAATTCCTACATTTTTACAAATTTTTTCCACAACCTATTGGCCATGAATATTTTTTATTTGCAGGTCCTTGTTTTTTTCTTTTTTTTTTTGATAGTTTTAAGCCATTTTTCAACTAAGATATATACCTTTCCCTTTTGATATGCAAAAGAAGGTCAAAACGGTTTTTCATGTCAGACTACTTTAACTTTTATTTATGCAAATTATTTTCCTTTGTAGTTTTGTCACTGCCTTTTATGCATAAAAATTCTTTATCATAGGGACATATATTCTAATTATCTAGCTTTATTATTAAAGTTAGCTACTTATTCCATATGAAATACATCTGTCATGTAATGTGAGAGAGGTCTAATTTTATTTTTGCAAGCATCATTTAATCAATTGTCCCAATCAACTCTGTTTCCTCACCAACATTTAATTTTACATTATCTAAAAAAAACCTGTAAATTCTAATTGTGTGTAGTGTGTACAACACTACTCTAACTACTACAGGTTTTTCTGATACTTTCATATTGGGTAGAGCATATCTCTCCCATTATTTTTTCTCTATCCTTTCTTGGCTCTATTTTTCTGTTAAGTCTACCAAATAAACTTTAGAATCATTTTGTCAAATTTTTGATAAAATTCTTTCTGGAATGTTTATTGCTATTAAACTATAGTTTATGAATCAATTTAAAAGGGAAATTTTTAGAAAATTGAGTTTCCCTATCCAAGTACTCAGTTCTACAATGTATTCAAGGCTCCTCCCTTTAATTATTATTATTAATAATAAAATGTTATTTTTATAATATTCCTGATCTCAAACCAGACTGGGAGATGTGTCGAGCCAGACACAAAATCCTACATTTCTTCATCTGTCCTCTATCCTAAGTTCAGAAGCCTCTGGTTCCAAAGAGTCTTGATAAACACCTGAAAAATAATTGATCGAATTATGTACCAACTTAAGATTTAGATGTGTTTTTGCCAAGTATGTGATTGAAGAGAAATTTCCAAGTAATATCTTTTTCTAGAATCTGTGATCTGACAGAACTGTATGACATCAGGAGCCTATTACATCAAGGGTTTAACTTGCTGTGATTTTAATTCTCACTTTTTACTTCACTGTGTTGGCATTAACAGAGAAGCCTTAGGGAGTCTGACTTTTTTATTTATATATGTCATAAACTTGTTATAACAACAGGTTGTCAAATTTTGTGAATCTTTTACACTCCCACCCCAGTCCTTTCCTCGGCCTGATCTTATCCTTGTAAAATACTACAGTCCAGTTGCCTTAAATACATTAGATCTGATGGGAAATGCTCAGTAGCTACTGTACAGAGCAGGAAAAGATAAAGAAAGAAATTAAAGTGGTTACAGAAATTAGAGGCTGTTTTGTATTTGACACCAGATTTCAACAATTATCACTTTTTCCACTGGGGTAAAGGGATTAGAAGTAAAATGAAACAGGAGTCTAAATTAAGGAGGGTCATGAAAAGGTTCAACATGTTAACGCTTCACCAAGTCCTACTGCATCAACTTAAGAAGAAACCTGTAAGCCAGAGAGGTTTAGTTATAAGCAAAAAGAAGAAATGCAGGGAAAAAACTGAATACACATCTCATTAAGTTAAAACAAAAAAACAAACAAACAAAAAAAACAAACCCGAATCATCAAGAAAGCGTTTAAACCTCAGTGAAAGTTAAAAGGGTTCCTAATTTCTAGTGCTAAGGTCATATACAGGAAACATCTGATATGCCATCAAAAGTTAACTTGGAAAAAAGCCAGGAGCCTGTGTCAATATTTCTCTACATGCAACTGGGGATCCTGGAGTTGCTTAGGCTAATCAATCCCCTTTATGTTTTCAGGGAAATAAATCACTAAAAATAATCAACAAATATTAGAGCCATTCCTTTTTAATGCTGAGAATTTTCCAAAATATAGAAAATGAGACTGTGTACGTTTTCATGTGCATGTTGGTGGAGGTGATGATCACCTCCCCCAAAATAAATACTGTCTTCAAAAAAACTACTGGAGTAAGTAAAATGGCTTAATACAACTAAAATAATTAGGAATCAGCAGAAATACAAGGAAGTGCTAAAATAGGTTTTAAAAATCAAAGTTTACACTGGAAAATGTTAAAAGAATGAATAAATGTTGTACAAGCCTTTAAAGAATTAATGAAAATAATGGTATTTGAAGAAATAAGACTTGAATATTTACAGGAAGATGTCAGAAGAGTATAATTACAAGCATTTTCAGATTTACACTTATCTTCTTGGGAATGTATTTCATAGGTATTTCTGGATCAAGCAATATGTCTCTACAATATATAATGAATAATTTATTTTATACTATCTTTTTTATATGAATAGCACTTGCTAAGATATGTCAGGAACTTAAAAATTCACCCTATTTGTAATGATTATTTGAAAATAAGATTCTAGAACAGCTCAAAAACTCCATGACCATACGTAACATGTTGGCAAAAAAGACTTGCATTCTGGAAGAAAACTTCGTATGCTCTTTTTAAATTCTTTATTAAATTTGAGTATAACAATAGATTCTATCAGTGTAGATAAAATTACAACTAAGTAGCAGCTCATTTGGGAAGTTAAATGATTGATTTTTATGTAGAAAACAGTTTTTCCCTACCTCTTAGGAAAAACAGATACAAATACATACATAGCAAAGTACATATAATTACTAATATATTTAGTTTCATTTATTTTTAAGTATATTTATTTATTTTTAAAGTAATCTGTACACCCAATGTGGGGCTCCAACTCACGACCCTGAGACTAACAGTCACATGGTCTTCTGAATGAGGCAGCCAGGCACCCCAAGTAATGTTTAATTTTAAACTTTATTTGTATTACTTGACAATTCTAAATACATTCAACTTAGAGTTTCCTTGACACTGACTTTCAAAATTGTATCCTTTATAACAAGATTTTCTTCTTACTCAGGATTATACCTATTTCACCTAAATGTTATCAAAACTGGCATCTTTTAAGAATGGCAGATTTTGAAGTCTAATTTCCCAAATATAACATAACATCACCTCAATTTTTTAAAGAATAAGCTAATACCTATTTACTTCTGAGTAAAAGATTCACTTCATGGATATTGCCCAATAAAAGAGTAAAATATATGTGTTTTTTTTTTCCCATCATTCCTACTAAAGCATCAGAAAACGTTTTTTTTTTTTTCAAGGAAAAATAGTGAAACTCTGGAAATCAGAGAATAAGGATATGATTAGGCATTAATTTGAGTGTATTCATTTCCTTATAACTCAATTTAAAAATAAAGTTTTGAAACTTCAATCTTTTCCTTTGCCACTAAACTGGCAAAAGTATGAATTAATGTAACAGGTGGGCTCATGTGGTTTTAATAGCAATGAAATATAATCAACTGTCTCATATCATATTTCCAGGAAAGCAAGTGACATCTAGACCAAGCATGATTCTTAGCAACTCTACTACTGGCATGAAAGTGTTCAAACTCCCCATAGGGACCATATATCTTCTGGTCCTGCATTTAATTGAAACTTTAAACAAAATATATTACCTATTTAATGCAGCTGAACTAGATGCTGGCCTCTGTAGTGTACAGACTAATGCCTTACAAATTAATGTCTGTAACCATTGCACATAATGTAGAATCTGTACCAAGAGTGAATGGTAAAAAGAAGAAAATTAAACCACTACAGTTTTATAATGTAAAATGAACTTTGAGAAAAAAAAAATTTACAGATTCTGAACATATATTTTATATATTTATTCTTTTGTGATACACAGCCAAAAGTTCATGATATCCTTATTTCCTTATCTTATTGGTTCCATATCTAAAATTGCTCAGGTTTATATTTCACTTTTCTGGACTCATAAACTACACACCTAACACTGATCTCCTGGTCTTGTCCTTTCTGACAATGAAAAAAAAAAACAAAGTGCTATAAAGAGACTTATCTTAAAAACTAGAAGTACATAATCTTTTGGGAGGTACATAGATCAAGGCTAATCCAATTATATGGTCATACTCATATTTGTAGGGCTGACTCACTAATTTTCAAGAGTGCCAGTGGAAGCAATCATAGGAAAATCACCAGAACTCAAAACAGGGGAAGCAGATGGTATAAAAAGCTTAACACTACCAGAGTGTTAATGCTTCCACACTTGAAGGATGTGAAGTTCAAATCTGACACAGTTGAAAACCATTTCTTTCACAGTCAGCATGCTAAATGCCTTGAGCAAGCCACTTAAGAACAGCCAGTCACAGAAGAAAACATTAAGCATATGAACCATCACGTCCAAAATCTATTCTGAATATCTTGATTCTAAATGGATTCTAAAACAAGGTGAGGTGCACACACACGCATTAGAATAATCCAGCAAAAATAAATGATTCAGTTAAAAAAAACCTAGACATACAGAAGGCTGAGAGAAAAACAGAATCATTTATAGCCATTCTACCAACTGAATTCAGCATGTAATGTACACTTATTTCAAGTGGAGTTAGGGTAGATTTTCAAGGGAGAATTTTTACATGTTGTTTTCAGGAAGGGCATTTGACATTTTGTGTGTCAGTTCTCATGTAAGAATAAGGAATCTGAAGATCACTAGCAGCCATTTATGACACTTGGCTCTTTTATTTCATAGGTCTCTTTCTTAAAAATATAGTTCTAAAGTTTGGACCAGCTTTTTGATCCCAAAATTGCTCTAATAAATTCACTGTGTTCCCTATTCATTGTTTCTTTCCCCATTCTCTCTGACTGGCTCAATAAAATTTAAGGAAAGCTCTCATAATTAAAGAGCTGGGGTTTTTAAAACAAAACTGAAAATTAAAAAGATTCCTCCCTCCTTACTAGAGAATATGAGGAGAAAACATCTTTTCAGTTTCAAATCTATACATGTAAGAGAGTTGTTAGTTATAGGCTGAAGGAGAAAAATATATTTCCTATCACTGAGCTGGGATTTCATAAGTAATAGGGATGTGTGTTAAAAAAATGAGAAATTTTCAGGAAGAAGAGAATCAAAATGGTAAGATCAAAATAAAGGGGAATAAGGCAATAGATACCAATGGATCAATATCCTGTCATTCCCATGGAAGAAAAGTACAATCTCTCTCTAACATAAAAAGCATGTTAACACTGTAAACACATTTTCTTTTAAAGAAGAGGAAAATATAAATATGTATGCAAATTGTGACAACTAGTGTCACATTAGAAATAAAAAAGAGGATTTTCCAGTTTGGTTGGTTTGGTCCAGACAACATGCATTGCCTAAAGTTATAGATAAAATATTCTTGAGTTGGGGTGCCTGGGTGGCTCAGTGGGTTAAATCCTCTGGCTTCGGTTCAGGTCATGATCTCAGGGTCCTGGGATCAAGCCCTGCATCAGGCTCTCTGCTCAGCAGGGAGCCTGCTTCCTCCTCTCTCTCTGCCTGCCTCTCTGCCTCCTTGTGATCTCTGTCTCTCAAACAAATAAATAAAATATTTTTAAAAAAATTCTTGAGTTAGAGTAATATAATCTTCCCTCTTATTTATAGGCATTAACATACTAGGGAAAGGTACTGAGAGCTCCAGCCCAACTGCGAAATCACCTAGAAAGTTTCATGAGAACAGGAACCATATGGGTTATTTCATGTCATACCACTACCACCTCTGTAACCTCCACCTAGCACTTGAGACCTAAAAAACATTTTTTTTTGCACACAGAGGTTATTCTGAACATACCAATTATACACTGTAATGGCAAGGCAATAATTCTAGATTCTCTCTTACTCCAGGCAACACATTATGCCCTTTTGTTCTCAAGATCTATTACCCAGATGAAATGGCCTAAATTGCTAATATAATTAACCCAACAATTACTTTGCATTGAGAAAGCCAAGTAATTTTATTTTAAATAGTAAATAGGCTTAAAATGACCTTTGGGATTGAGAGGGCTCAAAGTGATAAAAGTAATTTAAAGTTACAGTCTAATTTAGTTTTCTATAATCTCAGGAATATTCAAAAGCAATATTTTCATATATATAATAAGGTAAATAATTATAGAGAAAAAGGAAAAACTGAAGATGGTTAAAAATTATCCTACATTTAAAAAATTTAAATATCCTGCATATTTCATTTTTGTAGGTGTTTTACTGATTGTTAGTAAAAATGAAGAGATTTTTAATGTATCTGGACAAAGAATAAGACATATACATCTATAGATATTTTGCTGATATTAAAATTGGAAAATAAAAGCTATATTGACATAGTAAATAATGTGTCAACTTCAGTAATACACAAGGGCTAAATAGAAAAAGCATTTGAATGTGAATCAGGAAACTACCTTTCTGGGGTGCTGGGCTGGCTCAGTCATTCGGAGCATGCAATTCTTGATCTTGGGGCTGTGAGTGTGAGCTCCATGTTGGATATAGAGATCACGTAAAAATTTAAAAAAATCTTATGGGTGCCTATGTGGCTCAGTTGGTTAAGCATCAGCCTTCAGCTCAGGTCATGATCTCAGGATCCTAGGATCAAGCCCCAGGGAGCAGGGAGCCTGCTTCTTCCTCTCCTCCCCACTCATGCTCTGTCTATCTCTATCTCTCTCTCAAATTAATAAAATCTTTAAACAGAAAAAAGTTTTTAAGTCTTTAAAACCTACCCTTTTGGTTTCAACACAAACTATAATCCTAAAAAAATCAGCTCAACTCTTTGGGTATTAATTCCTACTTCATAAAGTAAAAGAGATTATATTAGGAGGACTTTTCAAGATAAGAATCTTCCATCTCTAACATTCTATGATCCTAAAATAAAATATAATTTGAGAAGAGGAAAAACCGAGATTCAATCAAGGGCTACAATGGATGTCAGAAAAAAAAAAAAAAAAAAGTTTTACAAAGTTCAGAGGAAAAAATATGTCTTGACAGGAAAGGAGAAGAAATCTAACCTAAATATGACAACTTTAATTTAAAGGGTGTACTCTATTAATGGAATTAAATCAATTGGGCATTAGCTGAGTATGCTGTTTCACTTCAGGTTAGCATAGTTAAGGCTACAAGATGGATTGTGACTGCGATTGCTGAGGAAAATGGACTTCATGAGAAAAAACCCAAAACTGTAGACAGGACAGAACTAAATGCAATCCTTGTTGAATGTCATCACTAAGACAAAATCTTATTTATAAAGAAATCATACTCACTTTGCTAAATATAAAAAGATCTGACAGAATACAACCAAAGACTTTTGGGGCTTACAGGCTTTCAGAAAAGACAGTGACTACAATGGACGGTAATATGAAACACCCACCATGTTGTGCATTTGGTCCAAAATGCTGTACTTTTCACTAAGATCGATCCTCAAACTAATGCTTCTATTACGGCCATCTTCTAGATAGGGAAGCTTCAGTTAAGTATTTTGCTCAAAGTCACTTATCTTAAGTATCAAAGCCATAATGTGAACCTATCTGACTTCATACCATAGCGAATCTTCATTTAACCCTAGCTATTGCCTCAAGAAGAAACTGAGGCCCACAGAAATAAAGTCATAACTGGCTAGGAGCAATTTCAACAGTTACTTTGTGATGTGATCTCTTATTTCATGTATTCAAATGCCCGGCCAATTACAAAAGCCACCTAGCTGAAAGTTTATTTATTTATAAAATAATACTTAGGATCTCCTTTATGGTTCTATGAAATCAGAGAAAAATGAAAATATATTTTAAATAGTTATTTTTTTAAGTTTACTTAGGCATTGCCACCAAAAAACAAACAAAAAAACAAACAAACAAAAAAAACCACAAAGAAAAAACAAAACAACACAGGATAAAATATAGAAAAATTTAAGTTGGGAAGCAAGTTAATCAAACTTGTTATTTTCTGTTAATACACAAACAGGAAAATATGCTCATTTCGTTTCAGGATAAGTAGACTACTGGCATGTAGCACAAAGAATAGAAGTTTTTCATAAAATGTTCAAAGGATGAGAAAATGCAAAGACCTAGAGAGTTTGGTTTTGTTTTTTTAAAAAAGCAACTGCAATGAATTGAGTTATGACACTAAAGAACATTCAAATATAGTTGTATTTTTTTCACATACACTCCTTTATTGCTCCTAACCTCCAAATAAACTAGAAAACAGAATGGAAAAAGGAGAATATTTGTATATATAAACACAAGTGCCTGGTTGCGGGGGTCTGGTGGTCATGAAAGTGTCACTGAATGAGCCCTGAGAAAAATGCATACTTACAGGCTGAATCTAGACAGACATTATAATCCATCACTGATCCCTAAAGGGCACTAATAATATGTAAATGTGTGAATTAGAAGACACATTCGAGGCTGTTGATAAACTTGATAGGATAATCAGCACATGCTGACAGACTAATGAAACTGATGAACTGATAGGGCAGCTTATCTCCTGGGCCATTTTTTCTCTTGTCAAATGGAGGCTAATCAAAATGTATTAGGAGTTAAAGCAAATACTCCGAGGATTTCACCCATTTGATTAGGAGGTGAACTCACTCTGAGAAAATTATAGTTTCGTGAACAATTGAAACTACGAAATCTGCTCAGCTGATAGACCCTCACCTAAAATTAAACAGAAGGCAGCCACCGTAATTACGGAAGAAATGTAGAATCTTAAATTATATTGGGATTCTCCCCTTGCAAATTGTTAGAGTGCTTTTCAGAGTCTGGGTGAAATGACCTCTTTCTATAATGAAAAATAAGACAAAAGACTAAGCAATAACCCCAGGGACACACTTATCCTTGGCTGCCTGTGTGTGCTCAGCATCTGTTAAACCATATGAGAGTCAGATCCCAAGGTACCAGCTGAATTTTCAATCAAATTTATTTGCATAAAATAATTGAATGAATTTTCTGCAATCACTAACTATAGTGAGTACCATACTTCCTATTAACAATAAAGATGCCAGATGCAGTCCGTTGCCAAGGAGCTGAGTCCTTTCCTCATTTAAAGAAAGACATCTTACTTGATAATTCAGGAAAATTGGGAAGAAGGCCCTCTAATGCATTCACCTTAAAAATAAAATCATAAATGAAAAGCACTGTGCCTCCTTAGAGAAAGCTAGAGAAAACAATCCTTCTAATATTCATTTTGACATGAGTAACTACCCAGCATTAATACAGAAAAGTTAATTCAACTGACAAATCTATACACTAGCACAAAGCTGGATAAATGGGCTGGGTAGATAGCTAGAGAGTGAAAGCTACTGCTTTAATTCTTAAGAGCATGATGGCAAAAGAACACTTAATGAAGCTAGATTTTAACCTTTTAGTAATTATACAGAAGAGAAAAGAAACCACAACTAAAATTACCCCAGGCCCTCTTCCACATGAGTGAAAAATCCCTCCAATGCTGTATGGGCTAACGGGGACTGGGATTCCCAGACACAAGAAATGAAAATACTGACCTTTGCCAAACTATGTTTTTTGTTTGTTTGTTTTTCTGTTTACAGACCTGTGCCTCATTCTATCTCTAAACTATTTCTGATTTTTTTCTTATTTAGGAAAAAGAGAAAGTGAGTATGTTTCCTAGCCATGTATTTTCTAGTTTGGGAAGGTGCGGGATTTTTGTGTGTGCTCAAACCAAACAGCTACTATCAATTTTCTCAAATCACAGAATATAGAATCATCAGTTGCTGGGTCATAGGGTAGCTCTATTTTTAACTTTTTGAGGAACCTCCACACTGTTTTCCAAAGTGGCTGCATCAATTTGTATTCCCACCAACAGTGTAGAAGAGGGTTCCCCTTTCTTCACATCCTCTCCAACATTTGTGTTTTCTTGCCTTGTCAATTTCTGCCATTCTAAGTAGTGTAAGGTGGTATCCCCAATGTGGTTTTGATTTCAATTTCTCTGATGGCTAATGATGATGAATATTTTTTCATGTGTCTGCTAGCCATTTGTATGTCTTTTTTGGAGAAGTGTCTATGCATGTCTTCTGCCCAAGTTTTGACTTGATTATTTGTTTGTTGGGGTTGAGTTTGAGAAATCAAAACCCACACTGAGATTCCACCTTACACCACTTAGGTGGGGGTGGGTGACCCTGGTGATGGGTATTAAGGAGGGCACACATTGCATGGAGCACTGGGTATTACAGGCAAACAATGAATCATGGAACACTACATCAAAAACTAATGATGTACTGTATGGTGACTAACATAACATAATAAAATTTTTTAAAAGTTAGCTTTCAATAAGATATTATTTTAAAAAAAAAGCATCAAATAATCTGAAAGATTACATAGTCTCATTTATTTTATATGCAGAGAAATAGTAAACAACTTAACCAAGTTTAATAAAAAAGGAAAAATCTGAGTTTGCAATTTGTGCTTTAGAGAAAAATATTTGATTTGAAGACAAAAGCAACTTTTTTTTCCTCTCCTTTATGTGGAAATAGCAAAGCTAATCAATCAGCAGGGCATTTTAAACTGTAGGGATTCTTTTCCAAGAGTCACATACTGAATAGGCAGTTTTCTCAGTGGTGTCTACTATCAAACAGATATGGTAACAATTTACTATATAATGCAGTCACAGAGCAATCACAGACGATAGATAGATAGATTATTTCATTAGAAATTCTAGATCCTAACCTCTTGCACCTAGAAAAATCCATGTCCTAACTTACATACTATCTGACTAATAAGACAACTAAACTAATTATTCAATGTAGAAAAGGAATGATGATAGTAGCACATTTACCTTCTTCACATACGGTTCTTACTCTAAAATAATACTCTGAAAAACCTACGGTGATCCAAAACCTTATCAATGAAAACCATACAAGTTGGTTCAGTTATTCTCATCTTTAAAATCATGACTCTCTACTCTCTTCTTCAAAATCATAACTCTCTATATCATACCATGTATATTTGGGGGGAACTTCTGATTAAGAAAATAACATTATTAAATATTATGAATTTGATTATTAAGATATAAAACTTTATTCACCATTTTCAATCTCTAGAGTCTAGCTAATACTCATTACCCAAATGGGTTTGTGAGTACCTTGCAACAACTCTGGGATCTGGCCAATTTGTTAAGAATCACCATGTTATGTTTTCATTAGCTCTTGTTAGAATACAAGTGCTTTGTTGGGGTGCCTGGCTGGCTCAGTCAGTAGAACATGCTACTCTTGATCTCTGGGACACGAGTTTGAGTCCCACACTGAGGGTAGAGTTTACTGAAAGAAAAAAAAAGATAATAATAAGGGGCACCTGGGTGGCTCAGTGAGTTAAAGCCTCTGCCTTCTGCTCAGGTTATGATCTCAGAGTCCTGGAATCAAGCCCTGCATCAGGCTCTCTGCTCAGCAGAGAGCCTGCTTCCTTCTCTCTCTTTCTGCCTGCCTCTCTGCCTACTTGTGATCTCTGTCTGTCAAATAAATAAACAAAATCTTTAAGAAAGAAAAGAAAAATTGTGCTTTGTGAAAATGTGAATGTATATTACCCAACTGTGAATAAGTTTTTCTGTACTGCGGATGAGGATTAAGGACATGAGTTATTAGAATTCTGTTTACAGAAGCATAGATTTTAATTTCTTTTAATTTCTGAAAAATAAATTAAAGTATTACATTTCACATACCCATCATGTTGTACAAGCTCTGTGGAGCAAACTGCCTCGGCATTTTCTGAATTGCTTCCTTGTATACACTAAGGGCATCCTAATTCAGGAAACAAAAAGAGAGAAAGTACAGGGATATTCACTACAATTCATATAATAACATCCTTCCAAAATCAAAACCTTTCATTGCTATTTCTAAATGGTTCATTAAAGGAAAATAATTGATCTGTCTTTTGATGTCATACTACCCCAATTTCATGAATGAAAATATTCACCCCAGTTAGTGAAGAAGACCATATAAAATTTTTGTTGAACAAGCAGTCAAATGGTGCCGAAGCTTATTTATTTAAATATAAATTTTCCACTTGACATAGATGATTCAGCTTAAAAAAAAAAAAACTAGTAAAAATCACATTTGAAAGTTACCCATACTCATCTAAAATCTATAGTTACTTTGAGCCGAACAACCAAATAGGATCTAAACAAAACAGCAACTAATAGTCTTCTGGCTACTGAGATCTACTGAGATTATAAAATGAAATTATTTAAAATACAGTATCTTTATCCTTATATTTAAGAGTATGGGTTTGACAGAGAGAAAGGTAAGGAGGAACAATATTCAATGTTAGAGAAGAAACCCATGCAGGTTTGCTTCTTGTGAGGGAAAGAGTACACACACCTCCCAGCTTCCTCTGCAACATCGCATCTCCATTACTCTTCTTCTCACCCCAATTAAAAAAATAAAATTAATTTTCATTTTATTACTATTGTAAAAAGAATCAAAATAAATGGGTATGATTAGCACCAAATCACTTCCTTAATACCCAAGTGTACAAACAAAGTATTTTTTTTTAACACCAAACACTGGAAATGAGATAATAATAATAACTTGTCTTGGGTCATAAAATCAAACAGACTAATAAGCAAATAAGTTTGAGACACAATGCATGTTAACATCCCTTTCTAGAAGAGTCACAAGTGCTCTGAGAAATTCACAGCAAAGAAATCTTAAGTTTTGTTTAGCAGAGGTTCTTTTCCAAATGAATTTCACCATAAAACTATCTGAGTAAAAACTCGTATTAACTTCTGAAGGGATCATAGTGTCTCTGCAATGAGATCTCAGGGTGTAAAATATGGAGACTCGGACCAACAACACCAGGGAAGGCAAAAGGCCGGGGTTTGGGCCTGACCTCATAGTGTCCCTGTTCATGGTAGAGTTTGCCCAGGTTGTAGAGACAGCTGGTAACTGAGCTCTTATGTGCATGAGGATCCTTTAGGTTTTCATCAGGGATCTCAGAACACTTGAGGAACGTGCGTCGAGCTTCTTCTGTCTTTCCTTGGTTCATGAGAATAATACCGGTGTTTAAATATGCAGCTGAGGGGGGAAAGAAGGGGAAACATAAATGAGAAGATAAGGTACCCTGGGACAACAATAAAGTTAATTTTATTCCAACTTAGTTTCTATGGATTAGTTTTGATCTTATGAGAAAATCAAGAGATCAATTCTCAGGGAACAAATATATATGGGGCCAACAATGCAGTAAGGACTACAGGTGTCAATGAAAAGTCTGTGGGTAGGCTTGGCCCTCGAAGAGCTCAAAATATTTTCAGCTTGAACTCTAGATGAATAAAAGTTTCATTATCTTAATATAGTAAAAAATGATAAATGGATATTAAAACTTGATTAAATGGAAGGGAGATGTAATTGGTAGAGGCTCATAATCTGATTGGTAAGTGTTCAGAAATAGAAATAGCATGTTTTTTTCTCTCTGAGGCTGTAAGTCACGAAGATAGTTTTCGTGGATAAAGAAGGGGGAAAAAAAAGAGGTGCTTTCAAAGAACTTGAATTATTACTTACAAGCCAGGGTAGGCCTGCTTCCGATCGCCAATTTGTAATAATGTAATGCTTCCGCAAACCTGCTGTTCTCCTGTAGAAGTAACCCTCTGCATGAGAAAAATAGAAATTTGGAGAAGGACTGTATTACTACCCATAAAACCACAAATTTGTATTTTACATTTCAAAAATAAAAATGGTCAAAGGGACTGTAAAAATGCTGACCTGGTACTATAAAAACAAATTCTTAATAGAAGGAAATGATTCCTCAGGAGAGAAAATACTGGCTGGGTATCAGCTACATTTATATTGCATTAGAAAGTATTAAGAGGTATTTTCAAAGAGCACTTTACCCCCAGTGAACTTTTCCCTTTCCAGCAGTTTTTCTCTCCCACTGGAATGACAAACCACCTGGATTTCTTCTTGGAGCAAGCACAGTTTTTCATCAGTTCATAAAGGAAACTTGTCTAAGGCAGTGATACAAACACACACACACACACACACACACATTTAAACATGAGAACATGAGGTCTCTCTCTCACGAACCACATTACCGTGACTGCCTGAAAGGCAAAAGGTAATCTGGGTCAACAGGATAAAGAGAGTCAGAATTTAATCAGATGCCATAAAGGAACAGAGAAAAAGATTGAAGGTTATCCACATTGTTATCTCCTTAGTTTCTGGATTCAGTCAAGTAAGTCTAAATTGTAGAATCACTGGGCAAATCTCACTGCACTGTCGTGAGACACATTTTTGCCTCCTCACCCTCAGACCACCCCGCCATGGGCCTCCTGAGGAAGTCCATTAGGCAGTGGCCACAGGGATTACCCATCATTCCAGACCCCACCCTTATGACCTAATCAGAATCAACTGTAGTCATATCTATGAAAATTCAGTGTCAGAGAGCTGGACTAAGTTTAGAAAGCTCTCTCAGCAGCTTTTTGGCTTATGTCTATTCTCCTGTAATCAGTGAGGATCTTATAGACATTTGGCACCTCTATTGGGCCCAAGTACTGCTCTTCTCAACCTTGAACTGCAGAGTCCACTTGCCAGCTACTGAGGCCTTTGCAAAATGAGCAGGTTCCTGATAAAAACTATCATTCTGGAGAATATTTTAAAAACACTCACCTTAGTATTTAATGGGCAGCACTGAAAATACATCGAAGAAAATCCTTTCAAAATTAAAGTTTGCCCACTCGTATCATTAGCAAAGATTAACCTAGTACTTTTTTTTTTCTTTCTCTTTTCCTTCGCTTTTGGGGGCAGAGGTGGTGGGCAGAGAGAATCTTGAGCAGGTACCATGCCCACTTTGTGAGCCTGATAGGGGGCTCGATCCCACAACCCTGAGATCAGGACATGGGCCAAAGTCCAGAGTCAGACACTGAACTGACTAAGCCACCCAGGCACCCAAACCTCACTAACTCTAATAGTTGTTTAAAAGTCACATGAACAGACCAAACATCACTTATGTAGAGATATAAATATACATTTCTATAGAAAGTTTTGAGCAACAATTTTTTAAAGATTTTATTTATTTATTTTTCAGAGAGAGAGCAAGCACAGGCAGGCAGAGGCGAGGGAGAAGCAGGCTCCCCACCAAGCAAGAAGTCCAATGTGGGACTCAATCTCAGGATGCTGGGATCATGACCCCAGCCAAAGGCAGCCGCTTAACCGACTGAACCATCCAGGCATCCCTTGAGCAACAATTTGTTCATGAAATTGATATGTTTTATTGCTGAGTATTCTTTTTAGCTCCTAGAAACAAAGTTTCCTGCAGTACTCAAAAGTTTGTGAAAATGTTCAGTTGTCTTTAAAAGTAGGTATATACCTGAAACTACTATAATACTGTATGTCAACTATACTTCAATACTAATTAAAATTTTTAATGGAGTAAAGGGATGCAATACTCTTTGGAAAGACCTGAGTCTCTTCTTAAAAAAAAGATAAAACTGTTAAAGAGAAAGAAGACTCACATGCATTCCAAAATAGGAATACTTTTCTCCACAATAATAACTTATTGATAAAATGCTGGATTTCCAGTTAACTAAGCTCATCTGCATTATCTCATTTCAGAAACTTATCTACCACCTTAATTGCCTTTATCACTTTGATTCAGATAACAAGATCCTTCCCCTTTGATACAAGGTTAATGGTACCAGAGGAGAAATACCATCAAGATATTTTTTTTTTAAGATTTTATTCATTTATTTGACAGACAGAAATCACAAGTAGGCAGAGAGGCAGGCAAAGAGAGAGAGGAGGAAGCAGGCTCCCCGCTGAGCAGAGAGCCTGATGTGGGGCTTGATCCCACTGAGCCACCGAGGCGCCCAACCATCAAGATATTTAATCCCGTTTTTTTCTACCTCCTTTAGGAATCAAAATCTTTCCATGAGCCAATCTCTTTGTCCCTTACAATTTCCTTTGCCTTAAAAATACAAAAAAATATTCATGTGCCCCTTAGCACAGAAAGGAAGAAAAACCTCTACAACCTTTACTCTTTCCTATCTCCACCTCTACCATTCCTTCTTCTCCTCAGACTCAGATTTCCTTTCAGAATAATCAGTAGTATAAATGTCCAGTGACTCAAATCCCATATACGTCCTAAATCCCGCTCCAGCTCTAAGTATCAACCCTCCCCAAAATCATGGGCTTCTATGAATGGCCCATGTAACTACAGCATTTGTGACACTGTAACTCCTCTTCCTTCCTGAAACTCTCTGTCTTCTGCTTCTTGCAGACCAGTTCCCCCTAGTTCTCTTGACCTGGGACCATCCTACAGAGTCTAAAAAAGCCATCCCTGGAAAAGCATTCATATACTCCTTTACAAGAAGCTGGTGCTTCAGAGGGCTCTGTCTTCTCTTTTCTCCATACACAGTCTCTGTATGATATCACGCATTCGTGTATAGATGGACTGTTCTCAATTCTGAAAGAGTGACTGATCTCCTGACATCCAGACATATTTTTGACAGCTTCCTGAGCTGCATCAAACTCAGTGCTCGCTGGATTTCAAAATCAACACATTTAAAAATTGAAAACAGCATATCCCGATCAAGAGTAAATAAAAACATAAACAAATGAAATAAATAAAAGAAGGAAAAAAATCTCCTCAGCAATCAGGATTGTCATTCACTGCATTTACTAAAATCAGTAGCCTGGTTATCACTGTTGACCTTTTGCTCATACTCACAATTCCATGTTTTATGAAGTCCCCAAAGCCCACCGATGCTTCTTTCTATAACTCTTTATTCTGCCTCTCAAGGTTTAGCTTTATGGCTCTATCAAAGCCCTCTGTATCTTTTATTGTCACCTAAATAACTGCAGCAGCCCACTAATTAGTCTCCACATAATTACATTTCTAAAGGGCAAATATGCTGTTAGGCTAGACAGAATTAACATGAGGGGATGAGCACATATCTCTGACAATGTGCCTAAAGACCATAAACCTCGCAAACTGATGAGTTCAGCCTCATGGACTCCCCAACACAGATGTATTATATTCCTGTCATTTCCCAATTCAAAAAAATATATACAAAGAGAAAATGATAAATGGCATGATCACTGCACCTAGACAATCCTGTCCAGCCTGCCTGACTCTTTAGAGGACCCGAGTCCCACGGAGTGACGCAGCCGGCAAGTGTCCAGGATTATATAGCACGTGGTTCTTTGAATGTAAGGGCATCACCCCCTTCATTTTAGGAATAAAGTTAACAGTGGAGTGGTCCAAGTTAGAGGGCTGCCAGGGCTGATTTCTCAGGGCTAGAGATTTTAACAAAGCATCAACTATGCCCTCATGTGCACGCTGCAAATGTGCACAAGACAGAGATGCACACGCCTGTGGGTGCACAATCTATAGGGGAGAGGATGGGGGACCAATGCTGAACCAGCTCACGAATGGACAAGTGAAGGTTCAGAGTCCAAGTGACACTGGCAGAGGCTTGGGATAAGTGACACTTAGCCAAAGGGAGAAAGTGTTATCAGCTCCATGTTACACAGGAAGAAAAGAGGTTCAGAAAATTTACCCACTAACTCTAGGTTTTATGACTAATACGAGGCAAAATGAGGACTGGAACACAGTTTCACTGAGAATAAATCCCCTGCTCTTTCTAGAAGGAAAGGAGTAAAGAGAAAATAATTCCATTTGAGGTACATGCATACGAGCTTGTTCTCCTTTCACTCTAGGATGCTCCGATTTTGTAAAACGCTAAACTTGCATTGATGCTCTAAAAAGAGAATGGAACACGGTTCAGGTAGATCAGGATGAATGTGGGTAAGTTCTAGCACTCTTAACTTGGATGTAAATTCTAGTACTCTTAGCTTGGGTGCAAGCTTCTGTGACTGACTTTTGCCACATTTACAGAAACCATTCTTTATTTACTGAAGAGAGGACAGAGGAATAGAACCCCTTAACACTGAAATACCTATGGTAACGATAACTAAAGTTAAACTTACTTGATACAGTGTATCAAGAACATTGCATAAAATTCATTTATTACTCATCACCGTTATGAAGAAGGCTATTAATACTAGCCCCATTTTACAGACGATGAGCTTTAGTATTTTTTTTTTAAGATTTTTATTTATTTGACAGACAGAGATCACAAGTAGGCAGAGAGGCAGGCAGAGAGAGAGAGGAGGAAGCAGGCTCCCTGCAGAGCAGAGAGCCTGATGTGGGACTCGATCCCAGGACCTTGGGATCATGACATGAGCCAAAGGCAAAGGCTTTAACACAGTGAGCCACCCAGGCGCCCCCAGACGATGAGTTTTAGACAAGAAAAGGTCAGGAACATGCCAAAGGTCACACAAATGGCGAGAAGAGTGTTATAACAGAAGCCCAGCTATCAGATTATAAGAGGCTACACTGTAATAAATCATTCACACCAGAGGCTTTTCCAGAACTTTAAAATTGAAGACAGGGTTTGTTTACATGCTGGTAATATCAAAAAAATCCTCTGGATTCTAAGTATATTAAAAATAAAAGTACACTTCAGGGGTGCCTGGGTGGCTCAGTGGGTTAAAGCCTCTGCCTTCGGCTCAGGTCATGATCCCAGGGTCCTGGGATCGAGCCCCACTTTGGGCTCTCTGCTCAGCGGGGAACCTCCTTCCTCCTCTCTCTCTCTGCCTGCCTCTCTGCCTACTTGTGATCTCTGTCAAATAAAGAAAATATTTAAAAATAAATAAATAAAAATACACTTTAATATACCATCAAACCACAATCTAATGAGAAATCATTTTATTCATATTACACGAAATTGATTTATAATTAATGAAACTAACTCCATTAATGTAAAGTTGAAGTGACTGTTGAGAAAGAAATGGAAAAAACAAACTTACTGATCTCTGACTAATAAGGTGGGGTCACTTTTATATATCTGTATATGGAGGTGGATATATTATACTATTTTTAATAAAAAAGATATTTAACTTTTCATATTTCTCCCCCTGTGATTTATCCTTGAGAAACAATGAAAATTAAGCACCCAGTGAAGAAGAATACAAATTGGGAAAGCAGAGAGAATAAATATTGTTTTAGTCAAAGGAAGAAAGCACATCTGGGTCTATAAACTATTATTCATTCTAACAGTTAAATTTTAGAACACAATATTTAAAAAAAAAAAAGCCACACACACATAAAACAACAAAATGCCCACCGTATATCCTTTCAACTATTTTTAATCTGATTTTGATCACCTATTCTAGGAATTACCTTTGAGTACGAGAATTTTTTTCCTCTGTGAAAGTTTTGCCCATCTCTATGCCAGTCTCCCTAACAATGCTGTCTTTGTCTAAAATGTCATTTTTAAAGAATCACAATAACCTAGACACTTGATAAATGAAAACCAGTCAAATCCATGATAGAAGTGGGTTGGACAGAGTTAACGCAAACATTAAATGTAAATAGGCATACAAACCCCTAGCTAATTCTAAATATTGACAGAGACAGACTGGGAACATTTATTTAGCACCGTGTTTCTCATTCAGTGATGACTTTTGTCCTCCCCATCCTGTACCCAAGGGAATGTCGACAACGTCTGCAGACATTTAAGTTGTCATATCTGGGTGAATTCTACTGGCATCGAGTGGGTAGAGGCCAGGGATGCTGCTAAATATGTAAACATGTTAGAAAACATAAGACAGCCCCAAAATAAAGAATTTTCTGGGCCCAAATACCAATAGTGTTGAAGTTAAGATACCACATTTTGTATCTCAAATGTACTAACAGCAACACATTTCTTCAGACCTTCTCTTTATGTCCCTGCCAATCACATACATGAACTCTGCAAAGAATATAGAAAATTATTAATCAAGCTACAGGAATTAAATTATGTTACAATAAAAATCTAATTTATCATCATTTCTACTTTTTTCATTACAAAAAGGCAAAAGGAACTGGGGCGCCTGGGTGGCTTAGTGGGTTAAGCCTCTGCCTTCAGCTCAGGACATGGTCTCAGGGTTCTGGGATTGAGCCCCGCATCGAGAGCTTGCTACCCCACCTCTCTCTCTCTGCCTGACTCTCTGCCTTCCTGTGATCTCTCTCTCTCTCTCTGTCATATAAATAAATAAAATCTTTTAAAAAATAAATAAATAAAGAGATGAGGGATGAGCAACATGGCTGAGGAGTAGGAGACCTAAATTTCATTTGCTCCCAGGAATACAGCTAGATAGCTATCAAACCAATCTGACCACCTCCAAACTCAATAGGAGATTGAAGAGAAAAAGAACAACTCTAGGAACAGAAAACTAGCCACTTTGGGGAAGGTAGAGTGTGTGCAGAAGTGAATCCGAGGTGAAGACAGATCGCATGGGGAGAGGCTGGCTTCCGGCAAGTGGTAGAGTAGAAGAGCACAAAAATGAAACTTTAAGAAGTCTGCTCCACTGGGGGACTTCACTCCTGGCTAAGAAGGCGGTGGAGACCTCGCAGAGGCAGTGTGGTCTCAGGACCCTCAGAGTCATAGAAAGACCAAGACCAGACCATAGAAAGTCTTACTGCAGCAGAGCCCCCAGCTGTCAGAGCAGGAAAGCCGGCCGCAGAGACAGAGCCAAGGAGTGGGCCCTCAGCTTGGGGTTCCCTTAAATCTTGATCCAAGGCACAGGAGGGCCACTGCTTTTTGCGCAGGGACCCCACAACTGGCAGATTGGGGAGACACCCTCCTTCCTCTTCCAGGATGAGTGGCGTGGAGCACACTGCAGGAATCTATTGGGTTTGGAGCCTCCAAAAGGGGCCCTGCACCAGAGATAGAAATGCTTGGTCACAGGCTGGGTGAACTCAAAGTACAACCAGAGACCAGGGAAATAGAAGGGATTGACGGCTTTCCTCTGAGGGTGCACAGAGGAGTGGGTCCCTGAGCTCTTGGCTCCTACAGGACAGGAGATTGGAAAGCCGCCATCTTCATTCTCCGCCAAAGCAGTACATAAAGTGTTCAGGGAAGAAAAAAATAGAGAGTAAAACCAAGTGCATTACTTAGCTTGGTCCCTGGCAAGGTCAGTGCAATTCCATCTTCAGCAAAGACATTTGGGAATCACTGTAACAGGCCCCACCCCAAAAGATTAACAAAAACATCCAGCCAGAACCAAGTTCACCAATCAACGAGGACTGTGAACTCTAGAGCTAGGGGAAAGCAACACACAGAATTCATGGCTTTTCCCCCCAGGATTCCTTAAGTCTTTCAACATTAAATTTTTAAAATTTCTTTTCTTTTCTTGATTCTATTTTTTTAAATTTTTCCTCTTTCCTAGTTTAAACTTTTTTAACTACCTTATAATACTTTTAAAAAAAATCTTTCTAAAATTTTCATTGTTATATTCTATAACTTCATCGTATTTAACCTTATTTTTTGTATGGATGTAGGTTTTTTTAATCTTTAAAACTTGGGGTTAAAGTTTCTTCTAACAGATCAAAATACACCCTGAACCTAGCACATGACTTTGTTCCAGTCTCCAGCCTGATCACAATCTTTCTACTTTTTTTTTCTTTTGTTGACAATTTCTTATCTAATCAATTCCTTTTTTAGAATCCTTCTTTTAAAATTTTCATCTTTACATTCATATTCCATCCCTTCATCATGTTTACCCTTAATTTTGTATATATATAAGTTGGTTTTTTTTTTTTAAATTTTGGACTGCAGCTTATTCTAACAGACAAAATATACCAAAATCAAGTGCGTGGTCTATTCTATTCACCCATCTAACATATATATACATATATATACACACACATACATACATACACATTTTTTTCCTCCTTTCTTCTCCCCACAGTTTCAGGTCTCTTGCAATTTGGTTAGTATATATTTTTCTGGGGCCATTGCTACCCATTTAGTATTTTATTCTCACATTCATCTATTCTCATCTGGAGAAACTGACAAGGCAGAAAAACTTCACCACAAAAAAAAAAAAAAAAAAAAAAATCAAGAGGCAGAATCGACGGCTAGGGACCTAATCAATACAGACATTAGTAAGATAGCAGAACTAGAATTCAGAATGACGATTATCAAGGTGCTAGCTGGGCTCAAAAAAAAAGCATGCAAGATACTAGAAAATCCCTTCCTGGAGAAATAAAAGAACTAAAATCTAACCAAGTTGAAATTTAAAAAAAGCTATTAATGAGGTGCAATAAAAAAATGGAGACACTTACTGCTAGGATAAATGAGGAAGGAGAAAATCAGTGATACAGAAGACCAAGTGATGGAGAGTAAAGAAGCTGAGCAGAAGAGAGAAAAACAACTACTGAACCATGAGGAGAGAATTTGAGAGATAACTGATAGAATAAGATGAAACAATAATAGAAAGATCCCAGAAGAAGAATGAAAGAGAGTGACAGAAGGTATATTGGAGCAAATTATAGTAGAGAATTTCCTTATATGACAAAGGGAACAAGCATCAAGTTCCAGGAGACATAGATAACCCGCCTCAAAAATCAATAAAGATAGGTCCACACCATGTCATCTAATAGTAAAACTTACAAGACTTAGTACAAAGAGAAAATCCTGAAAGCAGCTAGGGACAAGAGGTCTATAACATACAATGGTAGAAAGATTAGAAGCAGTCCTATCCACAGAAACCTGGCAGGCCAGAAAGGCCTGACATGATATATTCAGAGCATTAAAAGAGAAAAATATGCTGCCAAGAATACTATATCCAGCTATGCTGTCATTAAAAATAGAAAGAGAGATAAAAATCTTCCAGGACAAATGAAAAGAACTTGCAAACAACAAACCAGCCCTATAAGAAATATTGAAAGGGGTTCTCTAAGCAAAGAGAGAGGCTAAAAGTAACAGACCAGAAAGGAACAGAGATAATCCACAATAACAGTCACTTTACAGGTAATGCAGTGACACTACATTCCTATCTTTCAAGAGTTACCCTGAATGTAAATGGGCTAATTGCCCCAATCAATAGACACAGGGTATCAGAATGGATTAAACAAACAAACAAACAAACAAAAAAAATCATCAATATGTTCTCTACAAGAAACTCATTTTAGACCCAAAGATACCTCCAAATTTAAAGTGAGGGGGTGGAAAACAATTTACCATGCTGATGGACATCAAAAGAAAGCTGGGGTGGCAATCCTTATATCAGATAAATTATATTTTAAGCCAAAGACCATAATAGGATATGAGGAAGGCCACTATATCATACTTAAAAGGTCTGTCCAACATGAAGATCTAACAATTTTAAATATCTATGCCCCTACCATGGGAGCAGCCAATTATACAAATCAATTAATAACATCAAAAACAAACATCAAAATTAAAAAAACATCGATAATAATACAATAATAGTAGGAGACTTTAACACTCCCTCTTCACTGAAATGGATAGATCACCCAAGAAAAAAATCCAAAATGAAATAAAGGGTTTAAATAACATACTGGGGGGCACCTGGGTGGCTGAGTCTTTAAGCATCTGCCTTTGGCTCAGGTCATAATCCCAGGGTCCTGGGATCTAGTCCTGCTTCGGACTCCCTTCTTTGTGGGAAACCTGCTTCTCCCTCTCCCACTACTCCAGCTTCTATTACCTGTCTCACAGTGTGTGTCTGTCAAATAAATAAATAAAATCTTAAAAAAAAAATGACACACTGGACCAGATGGACATCACAGATATATTCAGAACATTCCACCTCAAAACAACAGAATGCACATTCTTCTCTAGTGAAAATGGAACATTCTCCAGAATGGATCACATCCTGGGTCACAAATCAGATATCAACCAGTACCAACAGACTGGGATCATTCCCTGCATATTTTCAGACCACAATGCTCTGAAGCTGGAACTCAATCACAAGATGAAAGTTGGGAGGAACTCAAATACATGGAAGTTAAAGACCATCTTACTGAAGAATGAATGTATCAACCAGGAAATTAAGGAAGAATTTTTAAAAATCATGGAAACAAATGAAAATGAAAACACAATTGGTCAACATCTTTGGAACACAGGAAAGGTGGTCCTGAAAGGAAAGTATACAGCAAAATAAACCTTTCTCAAGAAAAAAGAAAGACCTCAAGTACACAAGCTAACCCTACACCTAAAGGAGCAAGAGAAAGAACAGCCAAGAAAGCCTAAACCCAGTAGGAGAAGAAAAATCATAAAGTTCAGAGCAGAAATCAAGGAAATAGAAATGAAACAAAACAAAACAAAACAAATGAATGAAACTAGGAGCTGGTTCTTTGAAAGAATTAAAAAGACTGATGAACCCCTGGCCACATTTATAAGAGAAAGAACCCAAATAAATAAAATCATGAATGAAAGAGGAGAGATCACAACCAACACCAAACATATACAAACAATTATAAGAAAATATGATGAGCAACTATACACCAGCAAATTTGACAATCTGGATAAAATGGATGCATTCCTAGAGACATATAAACTACCACAACTGAACCAGGAAGAAATAGAAAACCTGAACAGACCCATAAACAGTAAGGAGATTGAAGTAGTCATCAAATGTCTCCCAACAAACAAGAGACTAGGGCCAGACAGCTTCTCAGGGGAATTCTATTTAAAGATTTAATACCTATTCTCCCCAAATTTTTCCATAAAATAGAAGTGGAAGGAAAACTTCCAAACTCATTTTATGAGGCCAGCATTACCTTGATCCCAAAACCAGACAAAGGCCCCACCAAACAGGAGAATTACAGGCCAATATCCTTGATGAACAAAATGCAAAAATTCTCACCAAAATACTAGGCAGTAGGATCCAACCATATATTAAAAGGATTATTTACCATGACCAAGTGGGATTTATTCCTGGGTTGTAAGTTGGGTCAACATCCGCAAATCAATCAAAGTGATACAATACGTTAATAGAAGAAACAGCAAGAAACAAATGATACTCTTAATAGATGCTAAAAAAGCATTTGACAAAGTACAGCATCCTTTTTTTTTTTTTTTAAAGACTTTATTTGACAGAGATCACAAGTAGGCAGAGAGGCATGTGAGGTTTGGGGGGAAAGCTGCTGATTAGAGAGTCCAATGAGGGACTTGATCGAGGACCCTGAGATCATGACCTTAGCTGAAGGCAGAGGCTTAGACCACTGGGCCACCCAGGCGCCCCTACAGCATTCTTTCTTGAACAAAACTCTTCGAAGTGTAAGGACAGAGGCCACATACCTCAATATCATCATAGCCATCTATGAAAAACCTATAGCAAATATCATTATCAATAGGGAAAAATTGAGAGCTTTCCCCCGAAGGTCAGGAACACAGTAGAGATGTCCACTATCACCACTGCTATTCAACAGAGTACTAGAAGTCCTAGCCTCAGCAATCAGACAACAAAAAAGAAATAAAAAGCATCTGAATCAGCAAAGAGAAGTCAAACTCTCACTCTTTGCAGATGATATGATACTTTATGTGGAAAACCCAAAAGACTCCACTCCAAAACTGCTAGAACTCATACAGAAATTCAGCAAAGTGTCAGGATATAAAATCAATGCACAGAAATCAGTTGCATTTCTATACACCAACAGCAAGACAGAAAAAAGAGAAACTAAGGAGTTGATCCCATTTGCAACTGCACTCAAAATCATAAGATACCTAGGAATAAACCTAACTGAAGAGGCAAAGAATCTGTACTCAGAAAACTACAAAATACTCATGAAAGAAACTGAGGAAGACACAAAGAAATGAAAAAAATTTCCATATTCATGAATTGGAAGAACAAATATTGTGAAAATGTCTATGTCACCTAAAGCAATTAAATGTGTACATTTAATGCAATCCCTATCAAAATCCCATCCGTTTTTTTTCAAAGAAATGGAACAAATAATCCTAAATTAATATGAAACCAGAAAAGATCCTGAATAGCCAGAGTAAAGTTGATAAAGAAAGCCAAAGTTGGTGGGATCACAATTCCAGACTTCAAGCTCTATTATAAAGCTGTCATCATCAAGACAATATGGTACTGGCACAAAAAGAGACACAATGGAACAGAAGACACAGTCCAGAAATAGACCCTCAACTCTATGGTCAATTGATCTTTGACAAAGCAGAAATGAATGTCCAGTGGAAAAAAGACAGTCTCGTCGACAAATGGTATTAAGAAAATTAGTCAGCCACATGCAGAAGAATGAAACTGGACCATTTCCTTACACACGATTCCTGTCCTGTAAGACAGGAATCCATCAAAATTCTTGAAGAGAACACAGGAAGCAACCTCTTCGACCTCAGCTGCAGCAACTTCTTCCTAGAAACATCATGAAAGGCAAGGGAAGTAAGGACAAAAATGAACCACTGGGACTTCATCAAGATCAAAAGCTTTTGCACAGCAAAGGAAACAGTCAACAAAACCAAAAGACAACTGACAGTATGAGAGAAGATATTTGCAAATGGCATATCAGAAAAAGGGCTAGTATCCAAAATCTATAAAGAACTTATCAAACTCAACACCCAAAGAACAAAGAATCCAATCAAGAAATGGGCAGAAGACATAAACAGACATTTCTGCGAAGAAGACATATGAGAGGCCAAAAGAGACATGAAAAAGTACTCAACATCACTTGGCATCAGGGAAACACAAAACAGAACCAGTGAGATACCACCTCACACCAGTTAGAATGGCTAAAATTAACAAGTCAGGAAATGACAGATATTGACGGGATGTGGAGTATAGGGAGCCCTCCTAAACTGCTGATGAGAATGCAAGCTGGTGCAACCACTCTGGAAAACAGCATGGAGGTTCTTCAAAAAGTTGAAAATAGAGCTACCCTACAGCCCAGCAATCGTACCACTTGGTAAAGATACAAATGATACAAATTTAGTGATCCACGGGGGCATCTGCACCTGAATGTTTATAGTAGCAATGTCCACAACAGCCAAACTATGGAAAGAACCTAGATGTCCATCAACAGATGAATGGATAAATAAGTGGTATTTATCCATTCATAAACAGAATACTATGGAGCCATCCAAAACCTGAAATCTTGCATTTGCAATGATGTGGATGGAACTAGAGGGTATTATGCTAATCAAAGTAAATCAATCAGAGAAAGACAACTACCATATGATCTTTCTGTTAGGAAGAATTTGAGAGGCGGGGCAGGGGCGGTCAAGAGAGGTAGGGAAGGAAAAAATGAAAGATGGGACCAGGGAGGGAGATAAAAGATAAGAGACTCTTAATCTCATAAAGCAAACTAAGAGTTGCTGGTGGGTGAGGGGGTAGGGATAGGGTGGCTGAGTTATGGACACTGGGGAGGGTATGTGCTATGCGGGAGTACTGTGAATTGTGTAAGACTGATGATTACAGACCTGTACCTCTGGGGCTAATAATACATTGTATGTTAATTTAAAAAGAAAAAGGCAAAGGGAAATGAAATTTTCTTTTTTAAAAACAGAAGTTTTTAAATTAAAAAGAAAATTAAAAAGAAAAAGTATGCTTGTACCACTTTTAGCAGTACATCTGAGCAAACTGTCAGTGGCTCTTTGTAATAAGATTACCCTCTAGATAGAACTGTAGAAGCATACAGATCTTCAACCAAAGTTATCTTTTGCCTCAAGTTCTAACAAAATCTTTTAAAATGGTTAAATTCTGAGTTACTGAAAAGTTGGTGTTTTCTAAAAGATTTTATTTATTTGTCAGAAAGAGAGAGAGCACAAGCAAGGGAAATGGCAGGCAGGGGACAAATCAGGCTCCACACTGAGCAAGGAGCCCATGCTCGATCCCAGGACCCTATCCCAGGACCCTGAGATCACGACCTGAACCAAAGGCAGATGCTTTTTAATCCCCTGAGCCACCCAGGCATCATCAAGAGATGGTATTAATAAAGCAGGCCCATAAATGAAAAGTGTACTCTTTAAGAGTTTACAGGATGTTTACAAGCTGTTTATAAGCTGATGTTTACACAAAACATGGGTGAAACAGGACACAGTTTATGTAGTCATACATCTTTAAAACTAGGGAAATACTAAGAGATAGTAACGTTCTTCCTTTTTTTTGTTTGTTTCATTAAAGCATAATTTGTGACACTCCTACAACACATTAAACATTGACAACAAAACTTCAAAAAAAATGAATAAATTTTTTTAAATGAACTGTTTCATGGTGGATATAGACAAGCAAACAGTCACAGCACAGTGTAAATAAAGTATAAAGTGTTTTAGGGAACACATGAAAGGAATACCTTCCCAAGCTGACAAAATCAGGTGAGGTTCCAAGAAAAGTCAAGAATGCAGGGAATGAAGTTCTAGACAGATCAAGCCATGCATATACGATATCATTTTAATTGGCCACCAGAAATAGTGACAGGCCTCACAGAAATAAAATGACAATCTACATAGGAAATATTCTGGAAAATGGAAAGCTAAAACAACTTTAACTTAAGACTATGTTATTAATAGAATATTTCAGTAATGAATTATTTGTTTATTCCCAGAAATATTCACAATAGACAAATTATAGAAAGAGCCCAGATGCTCATCTTACAGATGAATGGATAATCATTTCACATACTCCATCCTAATTATCCATTCTTAATTATCTATCTTAATTATCCTTTATATATATATATATATATACATATATATATATATATAGGAATATTACTCAGCCATCAAAAAATGAAATCTTGCCATTTGCACTGACGTGGATAGAACTTGAAGGTATTAAGTTAAATGAAATAAGCCGATCAGAGAAAGACAATTATCATATGATCTCACTCACATGGACTTTAAGAAATAAAACAGAGGATCATAAGGGAAGGGAAGGAAAAGTAAAACAAGATGAAATCAGAGAGGGAAACAAACCATAAGAGACTATTAATCATAGGAAAGAGAGTGTTGCTGGAGGGGAGAGGAATGGGGGATGGGGAATGGAGGTAACTGGGTGATGGACATTAAGGAGGGATGTGATGTTATGAGCACTGGGTATTACATAAGACTGATGAATCACTGACATCTACTTCTGAAATTAATAATATACTGTATGTTAATTGAATTTAAATTTTAAAAAATCGTTTAGCTATTCCCTGAGCAAACATGCTTAGTAATCCATATAAATCAGATAACTTAATGTTTACAAAGTAATGTTTCACGAAATAATTTGTAAGCCCTATGGCCCAAGTACAGTAGCCCCCCCTTAACCATAGTATTACTTTCTGCTATAGTATTACTTTCAGCTGTTCAACCATGGCTGAAAAGACCATCTTCCTTCTAATGAATCATCAGAAGGTCCACAGTCACCCAATACTACCTCCCAAGGCCTACATCATTCCCTGCTTTCATCAGGCAGCCATTTTATCATCTCATACCATCACAAGAAGAAGAGCACAGTACAATAAGATACTGTGAGAGAAAAAGAGCATAATCACATAACCTTTATTATAGTATAATGTTATAACTGTTGTACTTATTACTGTTGTTGCTAATTTCTTACTGTGCCTAATTTATAAATTAAACTTTATTATAGGGATAAAGGTACAACAAAAAAGTATAATACAACATAGAGTCTGGTACTACCTACAATTTCAGGCATCCACTGGGGGATTTTGGAACATATCCCTCCCAGATAAGTACCCACTAGGACTATTATAGTAACAGAAATATGTTCATCTTAAATTGAAAAGTTTTTCTGAATGGTATTTTGGCTGTCCTTGAACACATGCAGGTACTTTGAAACTAAGATGCTTTTCCTCAGAGATAAATATTATAAATATTACATGTTCAATTTATCCTAAGGTATTTATGCATTTGAAATTTCCCAACTGAAATTAGCATTGGATTGGAGAGATATCTGAACTTTGTATAAACCCAAATTTCCTAATCAATTTTGTTAATTTAGCTAATGACTCTAATAATGACATTTTTATATAATTTAACAGTCAAATGGCATTACAGTTCCATTTACTGATTTTTTTTTTTTTATGATTCAAGACTTATGCTTAGTTTTAGGCTATGTTTATAATGGGACATTTGGAAAAATAAATCTTTCATCTCTATTATCAAATAGAAGTGACAGAGCATGTCATGTTCATGCACAGAAATGTTTCTGCATCTTGCTTGATAAAATAGATATCAAACAGAAATCTCAAGTGACTATACCACCAATAAATGGAATCTATATAGAGGGCAATATTATTATAAAGAGCAACTGACAATTTGCTCAGATGCACTGACAAAAGTGGAATAGGCTTTTTTTTTTTCAATTTTTAGAAAATTCCATTTCACTTTGCCTTGATGAAAACAGTCCACAGAAATGATAGGTTGAAAAGATAAGCCCGGTTAATAAAATGGATAAGTTACTACTACTTGAATCAACTGCAGTAACTCCAAGATTTAGACTGACAGGAGCTCTCGGAAATTAGGTATCTAATAGGTACTGACCACTGACCTTACAAAAAGAACCACGACCAATCAGAAAGCCAGACTTGATAATAAGTCAGCTCTGTCCAATGAGATGAAAGCAGTGGTCTTGGTCCCTCTTAGGAAAGGTCCTGGAAGAAGAGGGACCGTGTTCACCCTTACTCTTCCTCCCTTCCTCCCCCCACTCTCCTGCTGAGAGAGGATTGTGGCAAGTAAACAGTCCTTCATGAAACTTTCCTATGACCTTTGGGGCTACACACCTCTGGACTTCTTTTTTGTAAAACAGAGAATACAATTTTAACAAGTTTAATGTTCTTTTAGGTTTCTTATCACATGCACACCAAAGACTTTCCCAACTAATAAAATGCCATATGTGGCATTTTGTTTTGTATTTGTTTGTTTTCTTTTTTTGAACCATTTAAGACATTAAAATATGTAATATCAAGTATTGCTCTGCTAGAATTGTCAGGGAAACTTCTAATTATATTTGAATAAATATAAAAAAATGAGTTGTCTGGTTGAGTGATAACCAGACCAGGCGATTGCCAAGTATAAAAATAGCAATTAATATGTTTAATTAAAATTATATAACTTAAGAGTATAATGGGTGCATGAAATTGGAACTCTTAAATTAAGCTCCTAGATATCAGAGTGGTCAGAGTTATCAGTCTTCACCCAAAAGAGTAACATATTAGTAGCTTTTTTTATTAAAGCATTTTAATTAATTCTCTCAATCCCTAAATAACTGGAAAGACTGAAACTCACAGCAATTATCAAGTGAAATGAAATAGGTAGGATTTTTGTCTCAGAAAAAAAAAAAAAGAGAGAGAGAGAGAGATTAAGTGAGATATAACTGATTGAATTGGAGCTCCAAAGGAAAACACTACGGACAAAAGTTATACTTTCTCGTCTCATGTGGCATTTCTATGGCTTTTCAGGCACCCTGGGATAATAAACTTTGTATTTGAGGACCAAACAAAAGAACTCTTTCTACTCCTATCTGTTTTCTCAAATCATATGCTCAACTTTCTCTTCCAGTTCTTTTTTTTTCTTTAATTAAACCTTTTCACTTTCAGAGGTAAAAATGACATTTTACAAAGATGACTTTGGGTGTAAAAGCACTAACAAGGAAATGGACATCGATTGTTGACACATAACCTCAACTTATGAGAATAGTATTGAATATATATGCTACTAGAAGCATAACTTAACTGGATCCTTATTTGAAACAACACCCTGTTATTGTACATGATGATTATATACATGTATTGTAAGCAAAATAAAAAAGATGTCCTTTCTTGAAAAGGTTAAATTCCTTCCTCATTAAAGGGTAATAAGCAAGTTCTTTCCTGGCTCTGAACTTAAATAGCATGAAGAATAATAGAAACAGAGATGCAGAAAAAGACAACAGCCATGTGACATCAATTAGACAGATGGGCATGCGTAGTTCTACTATTGCATAGTTCCCCAAAGCTAACCCTGTTTGTCACTGGATGTCACTTCTAACTGTCACATAACTTCCAAGAAGAGTTCAGAAAATACAGTTAAGCCTCTTTTCTGTTATCTTTCTTTTGACATAGACCTGTTTCCCTGTGCTAAACTGAATTTAGACTTTGACAAATTAAGTATAATAATGAAGAAAAATCTTCACAAAGATTTTTTTTAATCCTAACCTGCCAAATATGGATCAGTAGGCATCCAATCAAAATGATTTTTCTGTTGTTGTTGTATTTCAATTGCATTACCAAAAACGTTACCAATAAATATTAGGGGGAAAATTAAGAAGTTGTAGCTTTTTTTTTTTTTTTTTAATTTTAAAGTCAGTTTTTGCTTATGGTCTAAAGAAAGAATATATTCTCACTTTAATACTGTGTATGAAAAATACATGAGATCTCAATTAAATAGAACATTCACTACACAAAGGTGCTTCTCCTGAGTAAGAGTTGGGACTATGACATCTAGATAAGCTTTTATATCCATATAAAGTCCATCTGTATCTGTGATAGGTCCTGAAAAAGATGCTTCATGATTATTATCTTTCATAATTCTGTCAATAAATCAATAAATACACAGTCCTCATTTTACAAACAGGAGTGCCCCCTATTAGAATGGTTACTCAACATAAAAAAATCCATGCAGCTAATTTCTTGTTGGATCTGAGACTCACAAAACTACATTGCCTATTAATATACGACTAGTTTGCATTATACTTGTCTCCTGAATATATAATTAAGCCTATATTTTCCTCTACATGTCAAAAAATAATAATAGGTATGAATATACATTCCTACTTAAAAAAAAGTAGTGCTTGATAGGAAGTAAGAAAGAAAATACTGGATGGCTTTGTGATAATGTTTTCTATATTATTTCCTTTCATCCTTAAAATTAGCAATGTGAGATACTGCTCTTTTCACTTGAGACATGTGAAAGCGTCAGGGAGAGAAGCTGAACCACTTAACAATGATAACACAACTGGAAGTCTCAAGATGAGATTCCAGTTCAGAGCTGCTGGTGTTAAAATCCCACTGTCTTCCCCCTACTGCACATTGGTCCACTGGGAAGAGAGCCTGTATAGTATAAGTATAAGCATTAATAATTGCCCTGTCTGGCTCATACACCCAGTGCTTCTTCATTGTCTGTATTAACAGACATTGTCTGTTAATACAGACATTGTATTGTCTGTATTAACAATATTTATATATGCCCATGCCAATATATAAATATCTTGGATTGTCTTCAAATGTGGATAAACTACATCTTCCAATGTCAGTCAGCTTTATCAAGAACAAATACACTTGTGTGATAGCTAATTTTATGTGTCAGCTTCACCTGATCATAGCATGCCCAGATAGCTCGTTAAACACGATTTCTAAGTATGTCTGTGATTCTAAGTATGTCTGTGAGAAAGATTCAAGAAGAGATCAACATTTCATTCATAGATCGTATAGAGCAGATTACCTTCTTCCCCAGTGGGGGTGGGGCATCATCCAAACTGTTGAAGTCCTGAAGAGAGCAAAAAAGAGACCAGGAAGATTTGCTTTGAACTGAGGCATTGACCTTCTGCCCTCAGACCTCCTGGTTCTTGGGCCTTCAGACTCAGGCGTATTTACCAAGGCTCTCAAGCCTCTGAATTACATACACCTTGGCCTTTCCTGGGTCTCTGGCTTGCTGGGAGCCAATCCTCAGACTTCTTCACCTTCATGATTGTATGAGTCAATATATTATAATAAATCTTTTTATTTTAAACACACACACACACACACACACACAGACACACACACACACACACCATTGGTTCCGTTTCTCTGGAGATCCCTAACAAAACTTATAAAGGAGTTTCTCTGAGTTACTCTTACACTGAAGATCCACTCCTCGTCTTAGAATGTAGGTATATCCCCACAAAGGCATAGCCATGAACAGTTGGAAACAAAATAAATTAGCAGCTAACCAACTCTTTAGCTTTTATTACAATACAATTATACCAATTTCCAGGTATTTTATTTAATCCTTGCTACAGCATTACAAGATATCATAACCCTATTTTGCTGATGAAGAATAAGGATTACCCAATTTGACAAGGCAGCCATGGGACCAATAAATGGGAAATTTGAATCTAAGTCTGCTTAATGACAAAGTTCATGCTGTTAACTATTTCATGAGGCTGACTCTATGGTGCAAAGGTGGTAGAGAGTTAAATTTTTTAAAAAGTAAACATTTGCCTTTTAGTCACTCTATTCTTCCCCATGAAAAGAAATACTATTCTGGTAGCCCTATATATATTCTGGAATTGTAGTTAAAAATCTGTCAAATACTACCTCATCCACTAAGAGAATTTTGTGATTTAAAACAAATAAAATTAAGAACTAAAAAGCACCTGAAAACATTAAAACACTAACTACCGATGATTTAACTTTAAACCTGTGTACAGATTTGCTATTTATCCTTTACTATTTACAAGGACTATCCAACATGGATGATTAATTATTATGTAGTTTCTTGAAAAAGAAACATTTATCAGTTAGATGGGTTATGGGCACAGACCCAAGCCTGATCTACCTAGTAAAAGTCAAGGTAAGTAGACTGCTGATTCATTCATTCATTCATTCATTGAAAATATATTTCATAGTGCATTTTAGAAATTTGATGACTAGTAGAAAAGAGATAATTTAAAAAGCAGGAATAAAGTTGTAGAGAGGTTATTACAATATAGTATGATGTGCTATGGAAGTCCATAGCAAGAAAACTTAACTGAAACTAGCTTGTACAGGCAGCAGGGGAAAAAGAAATGAACATTTGTGAATTCCACAGGCATCAACACACTCAAAAACAATTGCAAAGAAAGAAAGAAAAGAAAAGAAAAAGAAAGCAAGCTTCGGTGCTAGATTTTTTTCATAGATATGGTTATAATTTGGGTTAGAGATGCTCCCATGGGCACACAGTGATTTAGTGCAATGTACTCACTTTAAACATAAATGTTCAACAAAGTGGGTGTTTTCTTTGTCCCTTAACAGCAGTACTCTAACAAAAGTCTGCTGTTGAAGCAATAAATTATGAAAGGGGAAAAGGTATCATGTATCTCACAGACCAGCAGGAATAGGTGTTAGGTCACATAAGCAATTTCTAACTGACGAACAAGCAAGATGAGTTCCAAAAATGAAAGTCTGAGTTTACCTTTTTTTTTTTTTTGGCTTGGAACAGACTTTGCAACTTAAAAACAATTTACTCACAGGCTTATCCAGAAATACTCAAAAACTGTAGAAGAAAACATTTCTAACAGTGTTCCTAAAACTGACTTTGCAGATTTAATTTTGGTGCTGAGAAAGGATGTCCCTTCACTCAAATCAGGGATCAGAGAGACTCAGGATCTGTTCCTGGCAGCGGTCGTGATTTCAGGTCCCAGTGTGGGAGGAGGAGGCAAGCTGGTGTCTAAACCTGGTCAGGGAAAAAGAGCTGACAGTGGAGTGACGGGAAGTTGGGGAGTCATGTGCTAAATGAAGAGAAAATTGGTGAGTACTTTCAGCAGCACTCGCTTTTATTTTCTTATCCCTTCTATGCCACCCACTTGCTTTAGACAGGTATTGGTCTGGTCCCAGAGAAATGTCTCAGCCCCTTGAGCTCTGAATGCTTCACATTACTTTTTTTGAATGGGGCCTAGAAAAGTTGTGTGTTTTTCCTTGGTATCAATTGTTACTTTTTTTTTTTTTTTTAAGAGAATACGTGTTTATTTGTGTTCTGTTCTATTCTATTCTATTTATTTTATAAGTAGGTTCCCTGCACAGTGTGGAGCCCAACAAGGGGCTTGAACTCACAACCCTGAGATCAAGATCTGAGCCAAGATCAAGAATCCAAGTCTTAACTGACTGAGCCACCCAGGCATCCCTCAGTTGTTGCTTTTGATTCAAGTTGCACTCTCTTTTCCAAACCTGAATTTCTAGAGACTGAGTATACATTTTGCATCCCAGGTTTGCACCCACTCCTGAATCTGGTCTTTGAAGATTTAGATTTTTTTTTTCCTAAAAATTTTTACTTCAAACAAGCAAATTTACAGAAAACACACACACACACACACAAAATCATTAAAACATTAAAGGCTATTCATGAAATATAAATGGTGTTAAAAATTAGTCTATCTTCAGAATTCAAGAAAAGCTCAGATTATTTCCTTAACCTAGAATTTCTAGTCTCTAAATAAGTACCTGCCTGTCATTTTCTGAGTAAGATGTAATTTTACTGACCAGGCTGGATTTGGTTTTCCTTCTCGGGATGACTAGTGAGCATTTTCTTCTCCCTTGTTCTCCTTGTATCACAACAGTAAGATGGGATCATTTATCTCCCTTGCCTTTCAGCCAACCCCCATCTAGTCATCTCTAACACTGAGAGTCCTTAGGAGTAAAGTCAATTTGGGGCCTTATATAATTAAAAGCAATGGAGGAGTAAAGCAGAGAGGGCATTCTTCCGTGTTCTTTAATTCTACAGAGGCAAACAGGGACAGAGGAAGAAAGAAAAAATGTGAAAGAAAGTTTCTAAAATAATCTATGATGTACCTGTTAAGGAGAAAATCATAGGCCCAAAATAGCATCACTTAGAGATTCCTAAACTGGGGCTTGATACCTTATCTAATTGCAGTTTCAGCATCTCCCAGAAATGCAGTCTTAACCAGCCAGTCAGGAATTTTTTAGTTAGCACCGATGAGTCCGTCATTCACATAGGCTTCCTCCATCCCCCCACAAAATGAGGTCATCTGAATGATAAAATCCTTTTCTTTTCCCGCAAAGGAAAGTCACCTTGCCTAGTACAATCCTTTCCTTTTGCTAATAACTTTCGTGCCCCACCCACCTTCTATGAAGCCGTCCTTTTTGTACATCTCCTCAGACGACCCCTCTATTTGCTAGATGGGATGCTGCCCAATTCATGAATCTTTTAATAAAACCAATAATATATATTGGTTTAAATGTATTTGGTTGAATTTTTGTTATTTAACACACCCTTCACATATGAGGGATTTAAGGAAAATGTGTGTACACGAGTCACAGGCACATTGTGTAAATATATATTCAGCAAATACACATTGACCTTGGACTGTGAGTCAAGTCCTATGCTAGGCACTTGGGGTGAATACAAAAACGCTACCTCCACGGTCTTACATGTTAGCAATATACAAAACTAACTACAAATATTTATCTATTTTAATATCACTGTATAATTAAACAGATTATATAGTTCACTAGAAGGTGACAAATGTAATGTTTTAAAAAAAGGAATCAAGGAAAGAACGGAGTGTGAGTGGTAGAGAGTCTCCAGTTTAAATAGGGTCAGCTGGGGGGCCTCATGGAATTCTCTGAAGCAAAGCACTGAAAGAAGAGAGTGATAGGAGATAAAATTTGGCCATGGAAATAATATATTACTTGCATGAATAACATATAAACAGCAGATGACAAGATATTACTTTAAAAAATTCATTAACATTTTAATATTCAGATGGCCTCAAACTTCACTTATACTTTAAGCAACTTCTCTGTCATATAGGCAAAACCACAGTTGGGTTTTGTATAAGAAAAAAATAAATTAAGTAGAGGATAACATTACTATATTTCCTGGTGTGTCGAGGAAATAATTCTTAAGTCATAGTAATTGGAAATCTGCAGAGGACTGATTGGAACTACACAAATAAATTTACATCTGTTCATTTTTCTTCAGGAGCAGAGGAAAAAAGATACTTTTTTTTTTTTCATAATGCAAAACCTCCCTCTGAGAAAACTGAAATTAATTTACTTCAAATTCTGCTGCATATCTGCCTCCATTTTTTACATGAGCATAATTTTAGGACAAACACATGCAAAAAAATCTTCTGACCATTTAAGCAACTTTCAATCAGTTTTAAAGTGAAACCAAACAAAAGGCATTAAAACAGAATGTGATTATGAACTTCTTTATAAAAAAAAGTTATGGGCTATCTAATACATGTCCTCAAACTTACCTACAGAACTCTGGATGAAAACGATTATAAAATTAAAAGCCATTTTAATGAGATTTCAGGAAAAAATGCCTTTCATCATTTTTCCAACATGGAAAACAGTTTAACTCTCTCTATACAATTACCCTTGAACGAATATTTCTACATGGAAAAGCATGACCCACACAGTGCCATTTTAAAATTACATTTGTAATAGAAAACCTGTGATACAAATGCACACAGAAATGATTCAATCTCCTTCTTTCTCTTGCCAGACTCTAATTTCTTAAAGGATTCTGATTTCCCCCAATTTTACACTGGGTTGTGTGGGGAGGGCAAAACTTAACAGTTAGTTCCAGGAGGCAATCCTAGACACCAATACTATAATGTGTAGTTTCCACTGTTATAAAAGAAATCAGTGTGAAATAATAAGTGGCTCGATTCAGTTCTATTCAAAAGCATTTATTGAATACCAAGGAGGTGTCAGGACTTCACTACGCGCTAGAAACAAAGACACAAATTATTTATACCCCCAGCCACCAAGGAGCTCCTAGTGTGAAGAACAGTTCTTAAGTCATTGCACCCATGCATTTCATAGGATAAAATCATTCTATGGGATATCCTGTAGCTTCGTGATGAGAAAATGGACTTTTCTACTTCATTCAAGAGAAGTGAATAATATATGCAAATTTCTAGACCCATGTTGTCACTATTTTTTCCCCACAGGTACATAAAGCCACCAAGAAATATTTAACTTCTTTATACTAGATGATCTTTGGCCATTTTCCCCCTTCTTGTTGTCATATTCATCAGCATCAATAATATCAAATACCCCAGTCTTCTTTCTTTCTCCTTCAACATACTTTATGGTTCCTCTTTCTCCATTCAACTCTTTAAATACTGATATTCTCCAAGATTCTATCTATGGTCTTTCTTTCTTTTTTTTTTTTTCTTTTTTTTCTTTCTTTCTTTTATCCATGTGTGTATACACACACACACACACACACACACACACACACACACACACACACACAGTTTCAACTTCCATACTGAGATAATCACAACTCCAATGTACTCATGAGCTGTAAAAATGCATTCTAGTTGCCAAGTGGGTGCCTAGTAGGCATCTGAAACTTACACAGCCAAAACCAAATGATTCTTTCCCCAAATATCTTGTTAATTTGTTTTCCTGGTATGACTCTTCTTTTCTTGGCTTTTCGTTGTTATTATTATTATTATTATTATTATTATAATTTTTGTCCAGGCTGAGTTAAGTCTCTGTCTGCCTTCTAATAATAATATAAGCTTATCTGTTAGAAAGGATGCTACTTTATTATTTAACAGATTTTTAAATCCAAACTACAAGCTACTTGATAGCAGAAACTACACACCCGGTCAGCTTGTCCCCACCATTTACCACAATGTCTGCTACTCTGAAGGCACTCCGTATTTGTCAAATAAATTAATGAATCCTTATTTCCAATACATAAATTTGCAAATGTGCTCATATCTATAAATGTATTGAAAAGATACAATCAGTGTTAACCAAACTTTATAACTGCACATTCTTTCTCAGAAATTAGTGAAAACAAATGATGTTAGACATAGGTGTTAAAAGAACTGGGGATTTTAGAATGACAAGAAAACAGATTTCATCTCCTGATCTAAACTTCAAAATCAACTCACAATGAAACAGAGAAGAGGTGTACAAAATGAGCCATGAGAGAAGATGGCAAGCAAGTATGAAGTGTTCACTTGTCTAACTATAATTGCAAAACAACTGAAGTGCAAAACTAGGTGCAAAACAACTAAGTGCAAAACTATGCATGGAAGAGCAGGTGGTGTGACTCAGAAGAACGGTCTATAGACTGGGATTTATAGAGGCAAATGTCAAGGATACTTATTCCAGCACTTTCCAGGAAGGAGCTTCAGCCAAAGTTTCACAGCAATAGGCGGTAGGAGACTAATGTCACTGTAAATTAATTCATCTAATAGTCCTCAGCCTGATTTTTTAATAAACTAAATGTTTTCAATACATAGAGAGAAATTCACTTATGTATCCTATACAAACTTGACTGGTCTCTGAGTCTTCCAGTACTTGTAACAACACAGTGGAGGAAATCCCATGAAAATGCTAGCACAGAGGAACTTTCCTAACCTTTTGTGAGCTTTATTTAGATAAGGTGGGCTTCCTGGGATTGCACCAGGCACTTGAACAGATCCAGCTTCTTCCCTTAGAACACTTACAGAAACTTACTGAATACTACTGAGTGCGATGAATTTTCATGTTACCTACAAATTCTAATTTTAACTGATAATCACATAGATGCTTCACCATAAAACCTACAACAAAAAAAAAATCTTTCTTTTTGTGTTTTTCCTTTATTTAATTGACCTGATGTATTAAAATTGCAGCTTCCCCATAAAATCATTTCTGACTTCCTCTTTACTCTCCTGCAGATGTTCAGGTCATTATACAATAATTCTCTTGTCTTAATCTATTTTGGCATCCAACAGGACAGATGTAGCCAAAGTTCTTCATTATAAGTATATCATGACCAAAACCCGAGAATGGATAGTTTAATACTAAAACATACTCAAGAATTTGCACACACAAATGCATGTTTTGTTGATGAAATCACTGAGCATGGTTAATTTGCCCTAGTATCAAATAAATGTTAATTTTTACTTTTAAAAATATCCCAATAAAAGCTACACTTATGTTCTTAGCTGATCTATTTGTCCTGCAGAGATGGTTAATATTACTCCAAGTCCAGAAATTAGGACTGAAATTACTAAAAGACAAATTTTAATAATGTGTTTCTATTAACAAAAAACAGCTGTTAAAGCACTCATATATCTCAAGTTGGATTTTAAAATAATGACTCAATATTCTCAGAACCATGAAACATCTTATCATCTCATTTTTAACAAATCAGAATATAAGGATATACTTCACTATTTACTATTTAGTTTTTTTTCTTTTTTTTTTATTTTTAAAGATTTTATTTATTTATTTGTCATAGAGAGAGAAGCGAGAGCGAGCACAGGCAGACAGAGTGACAGGCAGAGGCAGAGGGAGAAGCAGGCTCTCTGCTAAGCAAGGAGCCCAATGTGGGACTCGATCCCAGGACGCTGGGATCATGACCTGAGCCAAAGGTAGCAGCTTAACCAACTGAGCCACCCAGGCGTCCCAGTTTTTTTTTTTTTTCTTAATTAACAAATGAAAATACCAAAATGTGTTTTGTTGAAATGTCCCTTGGCTGTATCTTTGGGGTAAATACCCAGAAGTGCAATTGCAGGATCATAGGGAAGTTCAATTTTTAATTTCTTGAGGAATCTCCACACTGTTCTCCAAAGTGGCTGCACCAACTTGCACTCCCACCAACAGTGCAAGAGGGTTCCCCTTTCTCCACATCCTCTCCAACACACGTTGTTTCCTGTCTTGCTAATTTTGGCCATTCTAACTGGTGTAAGGTGGTATCTCAATGTGGTTTTAATTTGAATCTCCCTGATTTCTAGTGATGATGAACATGTTTTCATGTGTCTGATAGCCATTTGTATGTCTTCATTGGAGAAGTGTCTGTCCATATCTTCTGCCCATTTTTTGATATGATTGTCTGTTTAGTGTGTGTTGAGTTTGAGAAGTTCTTTATAGATCCTGGATATCAGCCTTCTGTCTGTAGTGTCATTTGCAAATATCTTCTCCCATTCCATGGGTTGCCTCTTTGTTTTGTTGACTGTTTCCTTTGCTGTGCAGAAGCTTTTGATCTTGATGAAGTCCCAAATGTTCATTTTCACTTTTATTTCCTTTGCCTTTGGAGACATATCTTGAAAGAAGTTGCTGTGGCTGATATTGAAGAGGTTACTGCCTATGTTCTCCTCTATGTTCTGCCTAGGATTCTGATGGATTCCTGTCTCACGTTGAGGTCTTTTATCCATTTTGAGTTTATCTTTGTGTACGGTGTAAGAGAATGGTCAAGTTTCATTCTTTTACATACAGCTGTCCAATTTTCCCAGCACCATTTATTGAAGAGACTGTCTTTTTTCCACTGTATATTCTTTCCTTCTTTGTCAAAGATTATTTGACCATAGAGTTGAGGGTCCATATCTGGGCTCTCTACTCTGTTCTACTGGTCTATGTGTCTGTTTTTATGCCAGTACCATGCTGTCTTGGTGATCCAATTACATAATACTAACATATTTTCTCTTACTGATTTTGGAAAATAGTTTATTTTTGTTTGTAATAAAGAAAATATTTCCAGGGTTTTGTGGGAGAAAAGGAAAATAAAACTCAAGCCTTGACATTAGAGGATATATTCCAGAATCTTCATCCCATATCAGTATGTACATATATTGTACACAATAGCAATGGTCTCTCTAAGGGAATTTCACCACTTTTGGACACTGACTCTTTTCATAGACATAGATAGATGGATATAAATTTAGAAATTTTACAGTAAGTCAACGTGAAGAGTCAGGTAAGTAGACATGGGCAGTAACAACAGCAGGGAAAGAAGTGGATCAGCTAGGTATAAGGAGCAGACAGAATTCCTATCCCAACAAACTTGAATTTTGTTGATTTATTTCCATTCAGTAATGTATTCATTAATCAACTCGCTTATTTGTTTATTAATCCATTCACTGGTTTATTAATTAATATATCCATAGTCTAATTCATTCATTAGCTTGTTAATCAACATGTACATAATTTAAAGTCTATGTGCCTGTCACTATATTTGGCATCAAGGATGCAATGGTATCTAAGCGCCCTCTGACCTTAACGAAATCACACTGTAATTAATGGGAATATGGTTTTCAAAAGGCAATATGATCCTTGGGGCGCCTGGGTGGCTCAGTGGGTTAAGCTGCTGCCTTCGGCTCAGGTCATGATCTCAGGGTCCTGGGATCGAGCCTCGCTTCGGGCTCTCTGCTCAGCAGGGAGCCTGCTTCCCCCCTCTTTCTCTGCCTGCCTCTCTGCCTACTTGTGATCTTTCTCTCTGTCAAATAAATAAATAAAAATCTTTAATTAAAAAAAAAAAAAGACAATACGATCCAGACTCAACGGAGCCAAGTATTAGTTGCTATGGTGAGATTTGCAGGGGGTACCTATCTTCCAACTCTGAAAATATAAAAGATCAGGAAATTTTCCCAGGGAGTGTCACATCAGCTAATATAAAAAGAATATAAAATTATCATCCAGGTAAAAAGAATGGGAAGTGAGAGGTAAAGAGGTCAAAGGGGAGAAAATGGCGGAAAATGTTACATGGAGAAAACAAATAGTATGTGCAGGCCTCTCAGCAAAAAAGAATGTGATATAGTTGGGAAAACTCCAAAAAGAACCTTCAACTAAAATTCAGATATGTGATAAAGCCACAACAACAATAATAAAAACTTAGAATTAGGCATATTTAGAAAAAATAAACCTAAACAATCAGGAATAACCAATTTAAAATATAATGGGGGGAATCTAATTCACATTAGCAAAAATAGATTGTAAGAATATTAAGAAATACATAACATAAATATATAATTTAAATTGGTAAGGAAGAAATAAAACTTTCACTATGTTTAGATAAATGATACTATTACAAAATATTATAAAGAGTCCACCAAAACAACTATTAGAACTGATAAATTAGTTCAATAAAGTTGCAAGATACAAAATTAATATACATTATATCTGTTCTATTTCTATACAATAATGGGTAGCAAAAAGAGAATTTAAGAAAACAATCCCATTTACAATTGCACCCATAAGAGTAAAATATCTACGAATAAACTTATTCAAGGGGTTGAAAGATCTGTACTCCAAAAACTATAAAACATTAATGAAAGAAACTGAAGATGAAATAAGTGGAAAGATACTCCATATTCATGGGTTGGAAAAACCAATATTATTAAAAATGTCCATAACAACCCATAGCAACCTACAGATTCAATGCTATCATTATCAAAATGCCAACAACATTTTTCACAGAGCTAGAACAAATAATCCTAAAATTTTTATGGAACCACAGAAGATCCAGAATCAATACTGAAAAAGAAGCTGGAAGTATCATAATCCCAGACTTCAAGATATCATAAAAGGCTGTAGAAATCAGCCTTTGGTATTGACACGAAAGAACTAACACATAACTCAGTGAAAAAGAATAGGGTCCAGAAATAAACCCACACTTTTATGAAGGCTAATTAAACTACAACAAAAAAGTCAAGACTATATAATGGGAAAAAAGTCTCTTCAACAAATGTTTCTTTGGGAAAACTGGACAACTACATTCAAAAGAATAAAATTAGACCACTTTCTAATACCTTACACAAAAATAAACTCAAAATGGATTAAAGACCTAAATGTGAGACCTGAAACCATAGAATTCCTTAAAAAAAGCACAGGCAGTAATCTCTCTGACATCAGTTTTAGGAGCATTTTTCTAGCTACGTCTCCTATGGTAAGGGAAGCAAAAGCATTTTAAACTATCGGGACTACACCAAAATAAAAGGCACAGCAAAGGAAACCATGAACAAAACAGTAATGCAACCTACTGAATGAGAGAAGATGTTTACAAATGATATATCTGATAAGGGGTTAATGTCCAAAATAAAGAACTTCTACAACTGAACACCAAAAACCCACAAATATTCCAATTTAAAAAATGGGCAGAGGATCTGACTAGACATTTTTCCAAAGAAGACATACAGATGGCCAACAGACACATGAAAAGATGCTCAACATCACTAATTATCAGGGAAATGCAAATCAAAACCAAAATGAGATATTGCTTTATACCTGTCAGATGGATAAAGTCAACAACACAAGAAATAAACATTGGAGAGGATGTGGAGAAAAAAGAATCTTCCCATCAGTAATCACTAAAAGAGGATTATGCCTTAATACAAAAAATATCCTGGGTTGATTAAGGACTCCCCCACAAAAACACCCCAAAAATAATTCTAAAAGTATTTAAGAAATGTACAATTTTAAAATTATCCGGTGAATGGTCTTCATAAAGACAGAAAATACAGAGGCTTTAAGTGAAAGGAATTGTGGTTTTACATAGATAGATAGAAAAATATAAAATTCAAGTTAAGTATAATAAACATTATAGGAAAAGCATAAAAAAAAAGTAAAAAGTAGGAGAAAATATTTGCAAAACCAATTTTTATGTATATACTTAGAAGTGCATGGGGCATTTTATTTTAAACCCCACAAATCGGGGCACCTAGGTGGCTCAGTCGTTAACCGTCTGCCTTTGGCTCGGGTCATGATCCCAGGGTTGTGCAATCAAGTCCTGCATGGGGCTCCTTGCTTCATGGGAAGCCTGCTTATCCTTTTCCCACTCCCCCTGTTTGTGTTTCCTCTTTCACTGTGTCTCTCTCTGTCAAGTAAATAAATAAAATCTTAAAACAAAACAAAACAAAACAAAACACAAATCAACATGAAAAATGTTACCCAGAAAAACCAGGCAAGAAATATGAACAATTAGTTCCGAGTACAATTACAAAGATACAATAAAATAAGAAAAACTGTTCAACTCTACCTGTAATTATGGAAACAGAGAATGAATCAGCAGTTTTGAAACCATTTTATTGGGCTTTTATTAATGCTAAGTAATCGTCTCAGTAGAAACCACTTAATGTGAATCCAAATGGGGAGGGTCATACAAATTTTGACACACACACACACAAATTTAAAAATCAATGGTGCTAAATATATGCAGGGGAAAAAAGTTAAAAAATATATGTACAACTGCGTGTATATAAAAAGTTGTGAAAAATCTGAAAAGATATCTCGCAGAGCAGGGAAAAGCTGGGTAAGATGCAATCAGAAACTTTTATGCTTTACTCCATATTCTTCAGTACCGTTTTAAAGTTTTACAAGATTGTATTTGTGTATTGATTAGTGAAAATTATCAATTAAAACAAAGTATGTAGTAGGTTGTAGGCCTTGCTCTTGCCAGGAGAACAAGCAGGTTACTGTAGACTACCCTACCTCCTTCCAGCCATCAGTAAAGAGCCAAAAGAATTGTGTATCCGAGTCCTATAGACCTAAAGCCAGTGAAATTTTACCCAACACCTCTCAGTCATGTTTATTTCACATAATGGAAAGCAATTCCAGGCACTCCTGTTGGAGATCCTCTTCCCAATTCTCTATTTTGGGGGACCAGTCTGCTTACCTAATATCACATGCTCGTCTCTCCATCCTTAACACACACGCACCACATACATCCATCAAACTTGGCAGGAAACCCTGTTCTGAACTCTAGTCTGTGGCCAAGGGGTTCTTTCCGCTTCATTTCCACCAATCCTCAATCCATGGGCTTCTCATGCCTTGTTTGCAAAGGAGCTCAAGAATGGCTCAGCTCTGTCAGGTAGTCTCACCACTTCTGTAATCTCTGATTCTTCTCACCTCTCAAGGGTTCTCAAAACCTGACCCCATAAGAAGCCATCAATCTCTCACTGGAATCTGATCTATAGTAACAACTCTGCACCCCACATTTCCCTCACTGCTGTATCCTCAAATTACTTCCCCAAGAGTTCTTGTCAGCATGATACATAAACTCATTGAGAATCTACTGAAACGTTTTCCATAAGGCGTCTTTCACCTGATCTGCTCCTCCATGGGAAACTACCGTATGATCTCTGTCAAACTGAAGCTTTCGACAGGCAGCTCTTACTGGGTGAATTAGGTCTCCTCCAAAAAAGTCATGTTTAAGTCCTCACCCCCGAAGTCTTATAATATGACCTTATTTGGAGTCAGGATCATTGCAGACAAAAGCTGTTAATTTAACGAGGGTGGGCCTCCAATCTGACAACTGGTCCCCTTATGTGAATGAAAACAAGAACATACAGGGAGACCACCACATGATGGCAACGGCAGAGAGTGGAGTTCTGCAGATGCAAGCAACAAATGCCAAAGAATGCCAGCAAACCACAGGAGAGAAGCAAGGAAGGATTCCCCTATAGGTTTCAGAGGGAGCAAGATGCTGTGGATACCTTGATTTCAGCCTATAAGCCTCCAGACCTGCGACAAAGTCAACTTCTATTGTTTTTAGCCACTTACTTTGTGGCGTGGTTATGGCAGCTCTGGGAAACATGAGCCATTCTTGATATAAATGTGTTTGCTTCTGAAATTGCAAGAAAATGCAACTCTAGACATGTAATTCAAGAAGGCTCCTTGTGACCTGGAATCATTTTGTGATAATAGTTAAAATGCCCTTATACAATTCTAAGGCCGAGGTTATTTAATATCCATTACTAATCTTATCACTTATATCAATAAATGGGATCTTCTTTGCTCTGACACAGATTTCATAATTCATTATAAAATCAATACAATTAGAACTGCTTACATATGAAGAGATAAAATGACCAATAAGAAACTGCCACTACCTCAAGAAAATGAATGTGAATGGAAATGATCACTGTACTTCAATATTAGATATAGTATTGCTATTAACTTTAGGTGCATATTCTTTACATTATAGAAGTACATAGTTATTCCTATTTTATTATAATTCTTATATAAGTTTACCTATTATTTATGAAGCAGACATTGATCCAAAGCTTCTTGGCATTTCTAGAGATGATCATAATTCTTTCCTCTTGTGACTTTTTAAATTGAAAGAGTATAATAACTGAAGGGTAATACCGAATACCCCCTATAAATCTTAGAATAAATCCCATCTGATAGTGATGTTTTACTTTTTAATATGCTGCTACAGCCACCTTATTAATTTTAGGTTATATGTATGTTTATAATTACAAGAATAAAAACTTGTGGTCCTGTTATTTTTGTTGTTTATTTGCTTTTGTTGAATGGATTTGATTTTTTGCCTTCTGCATTTTTTTTTTTTAGTTTTCGATGTTTGTTGTTATTGTTGTCATTATCCTCCTTTGTTTTATCTTCCTCCGTTATTTGTTAAATATAGTCAGACCTTTTGCCATCAATTTATCCAGCTTCACAAGTGTGACTGGTACAAGAAACATCACCTGACTGAAGATTTGACAGGACTCACTTGTCAAAAGCTTTAACTTGTTTCCTTGTGGAGAAAATTCTTTAATATGGTTTTCAAATTTCTCCAAATTGCCTACTTCTTCTTAAGTTAATGTTGATCATTTATATTTTCCCAGAAAAGCAATCATATCACAAAGATTTTCATTATGTATAACCAATATTTTATTAGTTTAAGCTTCCATTTGTGGTTGTAGCCTCTTTCTCATTTTCTGTGTTATATACTCAAGATTTTCTATTTTGTCTTATATTACCCTTGCCAGAAATTGTTGATCTTTTTTTTTTTTAAGATTTTATTTATTTATTAAAAAGAGAGAGCACAAGCAGGGGGAAGGCGCAGAGGGAGAGGGAGAAGCAGGGTCCCCACTGAGCAAGGAACCCAACACAGGGCTCAATTCCAGGAACCTGAGATCATAACCTGAGCCGAAGGTAGTCCCTTAGCCAACTGAGCCACCCAAGGGCCCCAGAAATTGTTGATCTTTTAAAGAACATTCTCTTATACTTATTATTTCCCATTGTTTCTTCATATTCTACTTCATTAACATTTTGTCTTTACCTCCTTAAATTATTTTATTCCTCCTTTCCCAGCTTTTTATATTAGAGGATGACACAGGTTCTTACAACATAGAACAAAATGGACAGCTAACTCAGGGTGGCAAAATCTCTATTATCCACGAAAATGACCCCTTCTATTTATATAACATATCAAGAATTGATTAAACCACATTAAATTTATTATCATCACTGTGAAACCTAATACCCAATGAAATATTCAATGCTCTATTGAATTACTTGTTTAAATATCATCTGGAACAGACTGCGAGGACAAATCTATAATCATAATGAAAGAAAAATGGCTGAGTATTTTTCAGGCTAGAAATCAATTATACTTCAGATGCAGTGAGTACTACAGGTTGAAAGTCAACTATTTATTTATAAACTTTGACAATATAAATCATTGAGCAATAGTCTATCTGCTTTGTCCCTGAAAGAGAAACCGACATCATAACACAGATCTATTAAACTGGTCTTAAAATTACTTGTATAAACTACCAGATTTTAATGAATATAGCAAAATGAATAAAAGGCTGAAGATAAGGCTGTGTGATAAATGTACTACATTGGTTGTTTTTAGGAGTTATAGAATGGGGAGATAGTGAAGTGGGTGAAGGGGTCAAAAGGTACAAACGTGGTTATAAAATATCTATGTTATGGGGATCTAGTGTATAGCATGGCCACTATAGCTAATAACAATGGTTGTATATTTGAAATTTGCAAAGAGAAATTTGCCAAGTAAAGGCTGTTACCAAAAGAAAAAAAAAAGTAACTATGTACAGTGACATATAACTAGACTTGTGATGATCATTTCACAATACATACCCATATTGAATCATATTATATGCCTGAAACCAACACAATATTATATTTCAAATATCTCAATCTTTTAAGAAGTACGTAAGTACTGTTTCAAATTTTACATTATATGAGTGTTATCTGTAAGCACGGATGGAAGTGTTATCAAAACATTGTAATAATGGATTTAGACAATTTAAAATAATTTCTGTACCACTTCCTGAACTTAGTTCAGTTGTATAAACACATGATCCTTCTAATAAAACTCTATAGCAAAAGTTCAGGAAACTGGGGCACCTGGGTGGCTCAGTGGGTTAAAGCCTCTGCTTTCAGCTCAGGTCATGATCCCAGGGCCCTGGGATCGAGCCCCACATAGGGTTCGCTGCTCAGCAGGGAGCCTGTCTCCCCAGCTCTCTCTCTGCCTGCCTCTCTGCCTACTTGCGATCTCTGTCTGTCAAATAAATAAATAAAATCTTAAAAAAAAAAACAAAGTTTAGGAAACTTAGTTTCATTAAAAAAAATAATAACTGATACTCTCTATTAGATTATACTCTCTATGTATTTTATTTTATTACTATATGCAAAGGTAGTCTGAATTTTATTTTTCTGTATTTAAAAGATATATATGGAGGTTTTTTACCCCATACCCTTGTTTATTTCTGCCAGCTTGAGAAGAAATACTATTAGTGCATGGATATAGAGTCAGAACATCTTACATTTAAATACTGTCTCCTTTTTTACTTGTGTGATCCAACACAAACTACCTGAGTTTCACTGCCCTCATTTTGCAGGCCTCATGTGAAGACAAACTGTCACAACATATGTAAAGAATCAAGAGCGTTCGGCACATAGAAGTAATTCAAGTAATTGCTACCAGAGAAAAAAATTAAAATTATTCTATCATTTTATAAATAGGCAGTATAACTGTATGTCTGTACCTCCAGATATAACTTGATATTAATCCTCCAAAAAAAGTTCTGAAAGTTTTAAAATCTCTTAATGTAATAATGCTCCCTAAACTTCAGATACAACAACATATTCTTTGTATTATTGTTTACCTATTATTTTTCCAAATCATCATTTTTTCTTTCTACGTGGACTTAGAACAATGTTTAGATATCACAGTTCTATTTTAAAAATATAAGCAGAAAAATAAAATCACAGGGATTAATTTAAAGATTATCACTGACCTCTTAGAATCATCCTGTGTCTGGCCAGTGGTAGTAGACCTCACTATACCCATCATTGTTTTGAAGTTACATAATAATGTATGTCTATCTACAGATTATTTTCCTAATATAAATTCCTAACAACATGAAATTTTTTCAGTAGTTTACAAAGCAAGTAGATTTAGAAACACTGAATATGTTTTTTAAAAAAAAAATCTAGGTTACTGATTAAAAGTTAAGTGCAGGACCTAACAGGATCTTATGATTTCCAAAAGCTTCTAAAATTCACAAATATATGGGTACGTCAAGTCAACTAATATAATGGGTTCATTAGTTTCAGCCTTTTATTATAAAACAACTTTAAGAGTAACTGATGATATGAAATGTGATTATTGCCTGCTATCACCACAAAGAAGTGATATCACATTAAGCTTACTGGTAAAACTGAGCAAAGCACATTCCTTTTTTCTTTCAGAATTGAAACAGGGCATGGAGCAATTTCTGTGTATCAGACAAAATTATGTAAAGAAAATAGCATTATATATCTTAAAAGAAAAACTTTTCATCAGATAGTCTCTAAATGGTCCATGAGAAAATTGGCTTCTTTCCTAACTATGGAAATAAACAGAAAAAAACAAAACCAAAAACAAAAGTTTGCTCCTAGGGACATAGGATATCAGACATATTTATGATATTATGGGTAGTAAAATATCTATCTTGATACATTTTATTAATAGTTGATTAAAATGAGTGAAGAATTCACCTCTTCTGAAATATATGTAGTATCAGAATTCTATCAATCACATGGGTTTTATAATCCAATACTTGAAAATCATTGCAACATTTCTTATGGGATTTAAGCCTCTCCATCTGAGCTAACAGTTAAGTGTAGTTTAAAAAAACTGTCATATTAGTAAAAATATTCTGGAATTGTACATGTCATTTATAAATAAGAAAAAAATTTTATCTTGTTAATAACCAATTCTCCAGCCAGGATTTTTCATTTGGGTTTGGGGAGGTCTGCCTTTACCATAATAGCTCAAATATACGACCACAGAGGAAGTTATAAGATACAGGTTTTAAATTACATGTAAAGTGTATTTGTCTAATTGAATAGATTTCTCTTCTCAGCAAAAAGTAAGCCTAGATAGATAGATTTCCCTTTTCTTTCAACCCATGCCAGATATCACCAGGAGGTAGGTAACCTTAAACCACTGGCTCTGGGTAAGAAAGAGAAAAATAAGCTTAGTGAAGAAGCATGGGTTGTTCAGTTTACCTTCCCCTCTGTAAAACTGTGGAGAATGGGAACCAAAAGAAAATTGCCATCCCATATTGCAAGACAAGGGGTCCCTTTGAACATGCTACTTTCAGATGAAAAAAAAAAAAAATTGCAGATTTATCAAACTGGTAACTTCTTTTTTCATAAAATAAAAATGTCATTAATCAGTAATAAAGAAACAACACATTATTCAGATGAAGCAGACATGGGGAAAGCATTTGTGGGAGTATCTATACTCATTCAAGTAAAAAAAAAAAAAAAAAAAAAGAATTATTTCCAGAAAAATGGTAGTATATACACGGTAAAGCATGAAACAGGAGAGCATGAGAATCTGGGACTGTACAAACTGGAGGTGTTCCCCCACTGAAAGCATTCCTGTTAAGAGAAAATTAAACACTATGCAAATCAACACAAAACTCATGCTGATCTAATTTAGATCATAGCCCAGGAGACTGAGATCCTGGGGTTACAAAGTCCAAAACAAGGTAAATATAGGAACAGGAAGTTAAAAGTGAGCTCATCCTATCTACCTTCCCTTAAAAATCTAGATTTTGTTTATTTTCATTCATCTTTTCATTTTTTTTCTCTCTGTTCTTTTAGACTTAGCCTACAAAAGATTTAGTTGCAACCAGAACATAAACACATATTAAAAATTAAGTTGTGGGCACCTGGGTGGCTCAGTTAGTTAAGCAGCTGCCTTCAGCTCAGGTCATGATCCTGGAGTCCCAGGATCAAGTCCCACATCGGGCCCTCTGCTTATCAGGGAGCCGGCTTCTCCCTCTGCCCCTTGCCCCTTTCATGCTCTCTCTCTAACAAATAAAATCTTTAAAAAAAATAAGTCTCAAACCAGTTTGATACTATCAATATAACACCATATTCATTAAGCGAAGTAGTAAACATATTATGCCTGGTCCCTTCCTACAGAGACTTGATCCTTCTCTAAATGAGTCCAACACCGGAGTCCCTGGCAGAGGAAGTGTCTTACTGCTCTTGCCCGTCTCCCCCATGTTTCCCTCAAGAGAGGAGACATGACCCCAGAAGGGTCATCCAGATACCCTTCCCAGGATTAACAGAGACACCAACCCAACTCCTTCTGAGTCTGAAAAGGGTCAGGATATTACAAAGGTGTATGATTTTTTCATCTTTCCAATTGATATAGACAGAGTCCTACAAAGAATGGAGTGAACCCAAAAGAAATCACAGACGCAAAATATAGAAAAATCTCTGAAACAAAAAACACTGCCTCTAATTATGCCTACATTTAGTCAACCCCAGGAATTTTCAGTTACAGGAGTTAATAAATTCTGTGTTGAAGCAAAGTTAGAACAAGTTTCTATTACTTGCAAACAAAAAAATGTCATAAATATAAGAGACAAAGAAGAGATTCAGGTTTTGCCTGTTTCCATTAATATCTTGCTGTACCCCCCCCGCCAGGGCTTTCCAGCCAAAGAACAGCAGATTATTTCCCTAGCGATTTTTCTAACCTGACATACATAAATACTCTAAATTATCCCATTATCCTAACTTAATTACCAGTACCTTTGGAGGAGGCGGAGAGGTGGGAGGTGAAGGTGGAACCACATCATCTATTGATAACTCCCCAGATTTAGGGCATGTTCTATATCTACTCTGACACAAACAGCTCTTTATTAGAGGATTACATCTATTCTTAATCATGAAAATACTAATTATATGAAGTATTATACATACCAACCTGTTTTTCTGATCCCAACTAAGTATTAATGGAACTTAACCGAACAAACAAAAAAATAAAAAACTACAAGCATTTAACCAATTGTTATATGACATAGTACATCAAAAAACAACAACAAAAAAAACCCTCAACCACACTATATCAATATGCACAGATATTGATGTAGAAACCCCAAACAAAGAAATCACAAATACTATTCACCTACCACTCTCACAGGTATGATTAATGAAAAGACTATTTCAGAAAAACAGCCATCATCATTTCCATTTCCAGCAGTTAAATCAATAGTCTCTCGCCACAGGTTTCAAAGATGAACCAAACCAGAAAAAGTAATGCATACTCACAAATTATAAAGCATGTCAGCCATGTTGCTGCGGTAGTACAAAGCATTTCTATAGGCGCTTTCAGCTTCAGAAATTTTGCTCTGACTCTTCAGAACATTTCCAAGGTTACCCCATGCTGCCAAGAAGAGAAAGAAGTATTCAGGCTGAGCGTCAATCCAATTACACATGACATAATATCAGGCCATCAGGAAGTACCACAGGGAGAGAAAACCTTCATAAAACATTCTGAAGAGGGAAAATTTATTTCCTTTATGCTCTAACATTTCATCAAGCCAGGAGATTAAATACAATCAAAGTCTTAAAAAAATTAAAGTAATTATTATGTCTCAAAGCTGATATACATATGCAGTTCATCACAAGGCCAAGAACAATGTTATCTTAAGCTCACCTACAAAGACTTCAGGCTCTTTTAAATTTCGGTAGGGGTCTTCCTGGCCTGAAATTATTGTATATTTACTGAACGAGAAACTGTAAGAAATCATCTTAAAGTAAGCAAAGATTTCATTCAAACATGATAAAATTGATAAATGACGTGGAAGAAGAGGACAAAAAGCAAGATAACTAAGATCAAAGCAATAAAGAGGCTTAATAATTATCAGAACATATTGGTAAAACACTGTATTCCTTAAAGTGGTTAAATACACATGATTTGTTCAGATATAATATTCTTTTATACCTTCTCTGCTAATAAATCTATTTGTAGGAAAACCACTGTCTCATTATTTTCATAGATAATATTTATCTTTCTTAAAGATTTTATTTATTTATTTATTTGAGAGAGAGGTGAGGATATGTGAGCACAAGCAGGCAGGAGGGGCAGAGCTAGAGAAAGAAGCAGACTCCCTGCTGAGCAGGGAGTATGACACAGGGCTCGATCCCAGGACCCTGAGATCATGACCTGAGTGGAAGTCAGACACCTAACCGACTGAGCCACCCAGGAAATGCCATACATAATGTTTAAATAAAATCTGTAATTTCTGTATGCTCTTAATTTTTCACCCCAAGTAATAATGATTTGTCAACATTCAAAAGACCAAAGATACACTGTCAACCACTGTCTGTATAGAATGCCTCTCAAGCTGACCTGGACCTCCAACTTGGATACTTCTATTATCTTTCTTCCTTACCATAAGGACATGGGGTGTGGAGTCCTGAAACTGGAATCCTTCCCAGGTAGAAGACAAGGATGAGAAGAAGGCTTATGTGTATCAAGGTATATTAACTTGGGTAATTACTGACTATATCTGAGGAATGAAGGGGTTTGGGGGTACCCATTTTTAATGCATAAAAAGGTGCCTAATCTTGCAAAGGCAAAGTCTCCGGTGTGCCGTGCTAATTTAACACTGTGCCTTAATTTACTCATCTGTAAAACAGGAAAAATAATTAGTATTTCATGGGTTTTGTGGTGAGGATTAAATGAGTTAATGTATGTAAGGTGTTAAGACAGTGCCTGTCATGTGGCGAACACTCAGCAAATATTTGCTATTATCACTAATATTATTGTGATTGATACTTTTTACAATTTATAATGTCGAGCTTTGCTTATAAAAATAATATCAAATATAATACACTTTATGGCCTTATATCATCTACAGAGAGTAATAATTTTCTATATTTGGAAAGTCATATACCTCCTTTTTCCTCTGATGGAAAACAGAAGGAAAGCACTGTTCGTACAATTATTCATCACCTAATAACATCACATACGACACCACACTCCTGAATGGATCGTCTCGCTGAGCTCTGAACCCAGTCCTATACATAAATACACTGCCCGCTCTGTGAGTGAGGAAAACAGCCTCAGAGACACTAAAGAACTTGCAAAGTTAATACAAAAGTATCAGAGCAGGAATTCCAATCCAAGTCTGGTGGCTTCCAAACTTTTTCTACCGTCCACCTAGCATTTTCAGACCACATTTCATCTTTCACCACAAACCAATATTCACACACTACAAATCAGACCTTGGCATTATAAATCCATGAAAAACTGAATCCATGAAGTGAAAGATGAAACTTAGCTTTAAAATATGGTCAAATTAGCTTAAAATATTCTCAAATTCAAATACTACATTTAATAATAGGAAATACAAAATGGTAGGAAAAGCATAAAGTAAATTATAATTATCTTCAAATTTAATAAGGTTAATATCACATGTATTTTATATCTAGCCCTTCATCCTCTGCCACCAAAATTACAACATGAATGAAGTATGGCTCTGTGGAAACTTCTAACAGCCAGGCTGTTTTCAACACACTTCACCTCTCCCAAAGTTCTGCTCTGATTATGGCATTAGTAAATGAAATTCTATTTACACTGGAATTACTCCAGAGAAATGCCTCCATATATTAATTGAAGCACCAGGAAAACACCATTATAGTACTATCTCATCTAGCCCAGAGTCTTAGAATACAGACACTGAAAAAAACATAGCAAAGAACTACTTTGAAAATTTTAAGGCATATTTCCAGAGAAACAGATTGACATTTTGCTCAGGTACTTATATATCAGTGAAATATTAAGCTAGTAAGTGCCTCTTTAATAGTCAAGAGACAGAGTTATGTTTAGAATATATGTTTACTGAGTTGGTTATTCATTTGTTCACTCATCTACATACACAATTCTTAAACCAGTATTTGCTAAGCACCTGTTTGGTGTGGAGAACCTGATAATGGACCAGGCACCTGGACCTGCACGTACATGCAAGATCTCACCCACACAGAGCTCATGTTGGAAGTGGGAAGTGGAGTGGGGAAGGAAGAACCAACCACACAACAGAGTAAATGAGTTAACTGAGATAATGGTAAGTGCTAATGATAACTGCTAACAAAATAGCCATGTAAGATGGAGGGGATGAGGTGAATTTATACAGAGATTATCTTAGAAAGGAGGAAATGGAGGTGATGTCTAAGGGCGGAAAGATAAGGGAGCCAGCCTTGCAAAGACTGGTGAATCCAGCTAAGGGGAAGAGTAAAAGCAAAGGATTGAAGGTGGCCCCCACTGGGACAGGCAGCAGGGGAGATGATTACTTCAAAGTGAGAACACAACCCAGAATTTAAAAAATCCCTGGCAAGGCTATCTGAGGCAAAGCCACAATGTGAAGCCAAGTTTCTTGTTTTTTGTGCGCCTAGAAGTCTCTCACATCCTTATGATTCAGTCATTGCCCTGGGTGCCTGGGAAATGAAAAAAGAAAATTCCCGAATTAAGTATATATGTTTAAAACAATTTTACCTACTTATTGGATGAAAGAGGAAGGAAGGGAGAAAGCAGAAGAAGGGTAGACTTTGATGTCCTGAACTCAGACACTCACAATCAGGCTACTTTTTTTTTTTTTTTTTAATTGTCCCTACACATTCTTACAGAATACCAATTTGAGAAAAGATTATTTTGAATCCATTATAAGTGAGACAAAGCAAGATTACTTCTTAATTTTACCAAACACAAAAAAGAAAAAGACCGCAGTAAACCCACAAAATACCAAACATCCCTCTCTCTTGCTAAATGAATGACTTCTTTATCCAGTCACAGAATTGCTCTAGCATCCAACCTAGAGAAGAGTCCTGCTCCTTTACACCCTCTCCCAAATCACCCAACCTAAATTCAAATCTTATGATATAACCTCAGGATCCCCACAGTGTAATGTTCCCTCAATGAGAGTAGTAATTAAGCCAAATTCTTTACTATCAATATGTTCCCGAATGTCTTTGGCTGAAAGACATTGATGGAGGATTTCATCATACTCAAATATGAAACAATTCCTTTTCAATATCTTCCCTGCCTTGTTCTTTTTCCTCATGCTCTTTTATTACCATCCTACCAGTCTATTCTTTCAGTGTTTTGAAGGAGAACACAGGCAGATCATGACTCCCAGGCATCCAGCAAAGGAGGCAGGTCACCCTGAGGGCCACCTTCACCAGCTCAATAATACATCTCACATTGGCCGTGAACATTCTGGTTCTCCTTACTCATAAGTTTAAGGCATCAAAATCCCTTTTCTTTTATAATTCTTCACAAAATAGAATTTATTTACCAAAATAAATTTTGGGTTTTATTTTTTTTATTTTTTTATTTTTTTTATTTTTTTATTTAAGGTAAGAGCTACCAAAATTTACACTAAAATTGTTGTACCCTGGTTTTGTTTTGTTTTGTTTTTTTGGTATGAAAACTGCTGTCACTATTCTGTCACTATTCTAATTTAAATGTGATTGATTCTTGCATCCAGGCTACAAAAGCTCAATGTTAATATAACCATCACTTCTAAAAATATAAAACTGCCCTACAGAATTCTGACCTAAATTTTAAAATGCCACTAGCTGTCAAATAAATACTAATTCTTTTCATAGAAGCTATTCATTTAACATTTTTCAATGATAAAACAAAAGTGCAAAAAACCATTGAATTAAAAAACCACTGAAGATTTAGCTACCACAGATACGGTTGTTGTACCCTTAATCGGAACTATAAAAAGTACATTTTAAAGGTTAATGTTATGATTTCACATCTATATAATTATCCTATAGAATTAATCAGTGCAGCTATTGTTTTTTTTCTATTACTTAAATTTGATCACTTCAAGTCAACTTTTTTATATCAGATCAATTTTTAAATCTAGCTAGTCTGATTATTTGGAAGTATCCAAGCTAAAAACTTGAAAAATACAGAGAAATTTCCCAAGTATCATTGGTGGGACAATTTAACATTATAAAGATGTCTAATCTCCAAAATTAATCTATAAATTCTATATAATTTCAATCAATACTTTCACATAGTTTATTAATAAACTCAAATTTTTTCTAAGCATAATATAAGAGAAATAAAAAACGATTTTTATACCATAGTTACCCATATACAAAGGTAAGTTCCAGATAGTTTTAAAAGTTAAATGTGAAAAGATAAAGCTAACAAGAATATTTAGGAGAATTTCTCTGTGGAAGGAAAAGAGACTTCTTAAAAAGACCTCTAAATATAACTCAAAAGGTTTTTAAAAATTATGAAGTTGATTATCTCAAAATTAAGGACTTCTAATTATTGAGGGATAATATGGACAAAGTTAAATATGCATTCATACACTAGGAGAAGATATTTCAAAAAATGTAAAAAAGAAACTGTACTTTAAAGAAAAAACTAACAAAGCAACCAGAAAAAGATAGAAATACAACAGAAAAAAAAAAAGTGGGCAAAAGATTTGAACAAAAATGGAAACACAACAAAAAGTTTAAAGCATTTTAACTAGTATTCAAATTCTTCAATAACCCAGAGAAACACAAGTTATTACAATAAGATTTGAGATTGGAAATATTTAGAAAACTGGATAAAGCCAAGTTCTGCTGGGTTGTGGGAGAAGGCCCTGTATCCTGTTAGTGGCCATGTAAGACTGTGAGAGTAGTCCTGTAGGGCCATCTGACAGAACTCCATGCAATCAACAAGAATCACTATGCCCAAGACAAGCCCTAACCAGCAATCCCACTCCCAGAGAACATGTAAGAGGGTGTTTAGTGAGAGCCTCTTAGTGTTGGCTGACACTGGGAACGAAATCAACATGTCATTGTCATGGGAGTAGCACATGGGCCATACACTTTAGAGATCAAAATGCAGAAATGAGGATCAGCAAATTCCCTGTAAACACTGTAACGTGAAAGGACCTCAGAAAGCTGACAAAGAATCAAAACATCAGAGGCATTCTGTGTCACAGACCGAGAAATATATATTAAAAATTCATTCCCACCCAAAATATCACTACGCAGTTTACAAAGATAGATTATAAATTGAAGGACGCAAATCAAGTACTTTAGAGCAGTTGTCCATGGTGCAAAGGAAAAAGGAAGTTAGGAATAGAGATAAAAGGGAATAATCACAGGAATAGAAGAGAGGAAAGCTGCAGGAATCATCCCAGCCATGCTCAAACTGGCCATGAACCTAGGAATATAATTAATCTAGCTCCCTGCAACTGGGTTTGGGGTGGTAGAGGGAACACAAGGGAAATGGAGGGGAGAGGAGGAAAGGAAAGAAGAGAGAAAAGAAAAATTAAGGTCACATCCCACATTCTTTTAAAATAGAGATGGGGTTATCCTATATCCTACTCAAGGAATAAAGGGTTTAACAGTCACTAAACTTTTTCTTGTACTAAGACAATCAGAAACAGATGTCTGGGATTATCTTCAAATTTTCACTTGGTAATTACACTTTGGACCAACAGAACATAAAGATCTTACATCTTCATTAATATTTAATGTCACTTCCATTATTTTTTTACATGTTTAGGCCCATATACTTCAGTGATACATTCATTTCATAAATGTACCTTTTGTTGAAGTACAGTTTTACTAGAATAAAATCACTAAAATTCATCCAAGAAATTATGAAGTCTAAAAAAATACACAATGCTTTGAAAATTTGTATTTTAATAGACAGTGTGTGCACATGAATCCAATTCACACTTTAAGCTCTGGAGATAATATAATATTTGAAGTTTAAGAAATGTAATTATTCTAAAATCTCAGTGTAGTTTTTAAAAGTTCTTTCCAATAACATCTGAAAATATTCAGAGTACTCATTTTATACTTGTTTTACAAAATGAATATGATCAGAAGTTTCTCTCATTTGAGGCAACTGCTATCCCATCCCATGGACTTCTCTTCTAGCCCTATGAGACAAGGTAGATGAAAAAGTGGAGCAGAGGAGGCAGAGAAAGAATTTTAAAAATTCACTGTAATAATTAAAATAATAAAGAGTGCTTTCGTTTATTTAAAGCTTGCTATATGTTTGTCAGTGTCCAGAGCTTAACCTAATAAAAGAAACCTTTATGATATATTATTATACCCTTCCACACATTGAGGTCCTTCATCCATTTTGAGTCTATTTTTGTGTGTGGTGTAAGGAAATGGTCCAATTTCATTTTTCTGCATGTGGCTGTCCAATTTTCCCAGCACCATTTATTGAAGAGGCTGTCTTTTTTCCATTGGACATTCTTTCCTGCTTTGTCGAAGATTAGTTGACTGTAGAGTTGAGGGTCTATTTCTGGGCTCTCTATTCTGTTCCATTGATCTATGTGTCTGTTGTTGTGCCAGTACCATGCTGTCTTGATGATGACAGCTTTGTAATGACTCTTAATCTCACAAAACAAACTGAGGGTTGCTGGGGGGAGGGGGTTTGGGAGAAGGGGGTGGGATTATGGACATTGGGGAGGGTATGTGCTTTGGTGATTGCTGTGAAGTGTGTAAACCTGGTGATTCACAGACCTGTACCCCTGGGGATAAAAATATATGTTCATAAAAAATAGAAAATTAAATAAAAAAAAGATATATTATTAAACCCAATTCACTGACAAGAAAACTGTGCTTAACTCCCTAAGTAGCAAAAAGTTACTGACCAGGAAGAACAAAGATATGTTAGCTTCCAGGCATCAGAATCTATTTACATGTAATGCTATCTCATGCCTTCAATATTTAGTTTGAATATAAAGTAGAATAGCATAATACTCAGAATTTTTACATATTTAATTGAGGGCTAAAGAATAATATGAAAACAAATTATTCAAATGAATCATCCCCTCAGAACTGGTAGGGGCAAAAAACAACAACAACAAAAAAGAACAACAACAACAAAAACACTCCAGAAACAACAGCAAAACAGCTATCCCAGAGGTAACTGGTCAAGATGGTGGAGGAGAAGCAGACTGAGATGACATCAGGTGGCAGGAGTTCAACTAGACAATTATCAAACCATTCCGAACACCTACAAACCTACAAACCCAACAGGAGATGGAAGAGAAGAAAAGCAGCAATTCCAGAAAGAAGAAATTGACCACTTTCTGAAAGGCAGGAGGAGCAGAGAAGTGAATCCAGAGCAATAAGACAGACTGCAGGGAGAGAGACCACCTCCAGCAAGCAGTGCAGCAACAGAGCACAAAATCTGAACATTCAGAAGTCTGTTCCACTGAGGGACGTTGCACCCGAGGCTAAGCAGGGATGGAGCCCTCACAGGGACAGCATGGTTCCAGATCCCATGGGGTCACAGAAGGATCAGGGGTATCTAAGTGTAGCAGAGCTCACAGGTATCAGAGCGGGAAAGCCGACTACAGAGAAAGAGCTGAGGAGGGGCTCTCACCTTGGCCTTACCAAACTGTGATCTGTGGCAAAGTCGGGCCACTGCTCCTTAAGCAGGGACCCCCACAAGTGGCAGATCTGGGGAGACCAACCCTCATCTGCCAGAAGAGCAGCACGGCACGAATTTGCTGAGTTTGGAGACCCCAAATGGGGATGTATGTCAAGGACAGAAATGCTGGGTCACAGGCTGCGTGAGCTCACAGTGGGGCTGGAGACGAAGGAGACGGGAGTAATTGACTGCTTTACTCTGAGGGCACACTGAGGAATGGGACACTGAGGTCTTGGCTCCTCCAGCAGGAGATTGGGAGGCCGCCATATTCATAGCAGACCTCCAGAGCTCTATGGAAAGCATTCAGGGAACAAAAGCTCCCAAGAGCAAACCCAAACAGGTTACTTAGCCTGGATGAGGGCAAGGGCAGTGCGACTCTGCCTCGGGCAAACATTTGAGAATCACAACAACAGGCCGCTCCCCAGAATATCAGCAAAAATATCCAGCCAAGACCAAGTTCACTCATGGAGAAGAGCGTACTTCCAGAGGAGGGGAAAGCAAAGATGAAATTCATGGCTTTCTGCCCATGATTCCTTACGCTTGCAAAGTTAATTAAATTTATTTTATTTTATTTTGTTCTTATTCTAATTTTTTAAACTTTTCCTCTTTCCTCTTTTAATATTTTGTAACTAGTTTATCTTAACAATACCTTTCTTTAAAAAAATCTTTTTAAAACTTCATGATCACAGTCATATTTTAATCGCTCGTTGTATCTAACTTTATTTCTTGTATACATATAGAGTTTTTTCCACTAAAAAATTTTGGGATACAATTTCTTCTAATAGATCAAAATATACCCTAAATCTAGCACAGGGCTTTTGTCTAGTCTCCAGCCTGAGCAAATTCTCTCCATTTCCTTTTTTTATCTTTTTTCCAAAGACCTTAGCAATACCTTTTTTAGAATTTTTTTTAATTTTCATCTTTATATTTATATTCTATCCCTTCATTATAATTACTCTTATTTTTTCTGAATATATAAGTTTTCTTTCCTTAAAATTTTGGATTGCAGTTTCTTCTAACAGACCAAAATACACCCAAAATCAAGTGGGTGGATTTGTTCTATTCACAAGTCATATATATATATATATATATATATATATATATGATTTTTAAAATTTCTTTTTACCCCCTTTCTTTTCCCCCCGATTTAGGGTCTCTTCTGATTTGGTTAGCATACATTTTTTCTGGGGTCTTTAATACCCTTTAAATATTTTATTCTCTCTTTCATATATTCTTATCGGGATAAAATGACAAGGCAGAAAACTCACCACACCAAAAAAAAAAAAAAAAAGAAAAAAAAAAAAAAAAAAAAAAGAAGGACAAGAGGCAGTACCGAAGGCTAGGGACCTAATCAATATGGACATTGGTAATATGTCAGATCTAGAGTTCAGAATGACGATTCTCAAGGTGGTGGACGGGCTCGAAAAAGGAATGGAAGACATTAGAGAAACGCTGTTGGAGAAATAAAAGCGCTTTCTGGAGAAATAAAAGACCTAAAATCTAACCAAGCTGAAATCACAAAAAAACTATTAACTAAGTGCAATAAAAAATGGAGGCTCTTACTGCTAGGATAAATGAGGCACAGAGAGAATTAGTGATATAGAAGACCAAATGACGGAGAATAAAAAAGCTGAGCAAAGGGAGACAAACAACTCCTGACCATGAGAGGAGAATTTGAGAGATAGGTGATACCATAAAATGAAACAATATAAGAATTTAGACTCCAGAAGAAGAAGAAAGAGAGAGGAGGGCAGAAGGTATATTGGAGCAAATTACAGTAGAGAATTTCCCTAATATGGCAAAGGAAACAAGCAGCAAAAATAGGAGGCACAAAGAAACTCTTCAAAATCAATAAAATAGATCCCACCCCCATCATCTACTAGTAAAACTTATAAGATTTAGTGACAAAGAGAAATTCCTGAAAGCAGGTCAGGGCAAGAAGTCTGTAACATACAAAGGTAAAAATATAAAATTGGTAGCATACATATCCAGAGAGACCTGGCAGGACAGAAAGAACTGGCAATGATATATTCAGAGCACTAAATGAGGAAAACATGCAGCCAAGAATACTATATATTCAGCTAGGCTGTCAATGAAAATAGAGAGATAAAATGCTTCTAGGACAAACAAAAACGAAAAGAATTTATAAACACCAAACCAGCCCTAGAGGAAATATTGAAAAGGGTCCTCTAAGCAAAGAGAGAGCCTAAAACTAGTAGACCAGAAAGGAACAGAGACAATATACAGTAACAGTCACCTTACACACAATACCATGGAACTAAATTCCTATCTTTGAAGAGTTACCCTGAATGTAAATGGGCTAAATGCCCCAGTCAAAAGATACAGGGCATCAGAATGAATTAAAAAGAAAAATCAACATGCTATCTACAAGGAACTCATTTTAGACACAAAGACACCTCCAAATTTAAAGTGAGGGGGTGGAAAACAATTTATCATGCTAATGGACATCAAAAGAAAGCTGGGTTGGCAACCCTTGTATCAAAACAATTAGATTTTAAGCCAAAGACTCTAATAAGAGATGAGGAACCTCTATATCATCCTCAAAGGTTCTATAACATACTCAAAGGGTATGTCCAACAAGAAGGTATAACAATTTTAAATATCTATGCCCCTAACATGGGAGCAGCCAACTATATAAACCAATTAATAACAAAATCAAAGAAACGCATAAACAATAATACAATAATAGTAGGAGACTTTAACACCCCTCTCACTGAAATGGACAGATCATCCAAGCAAAACATCAACAAATAAATAAAGGCCTAAAATGACACACTGGACAGATATATTTAGAATATTCCATCCCAAAGCAACAGAATACACATTCTTCTCTAGTGCACATGGAACATTCTCCAGAACGGATCACATCCTGGTCATAAATCAGGTCTCAACCAGTACCAACAGACTGAGATCATTCCCTGCATATTATCAGACCACAATGCTCTGAAGCTAGAACTCAATCAGAAGAGGAAGGTTGGAAAGAACTCAAATACATCGATGCTAAAGAGCATCTTACTGAAGAATGAATGTATCAGCTAGAAAATTAAGGAAGAACTTTTAAAAATCATGGAAACAAATGAAAATGAAAACACAACTGGTCAAAATCTTTGGAACACAAAAAAGGTGGTCCTGAGAGGAAAGTGTATAGCAATATAATCCTTTCTCAAGAAAAAAGAAAGGTCTCAAGTACACAACCTAACCCTACACCTACAGGAGCAGGAGAAAAAACAGCCAAGAAAGCCTAAACCCAGCAGGAGAAGAGAAATCATGAAGATCAGAGCAGAAATCAAGAAGATAGAAACAAACAAACAAACAAACAAAAACACAATAGAACAAATCAATGAAACTAGGAGCTGGTTCTTTGAAAGAAAGAATTAATAAGATTGATAAACCCCTAGCCAGACTTATCAAAAAGAAAAGAGAGAAGACCCAAATAAATGAAATCATGAATGAAAGAGGAGAGATCACAACAAACACCAAAGAAATACTAACAATTATAAGAACATATGATGAGCAACTATACACCAGTAAATTTGGCAATCTGGATGAAATAGATGCATTCCTAGAGACATATAAACTACCACAACTGAACCCAGGAAGAAATAGAAAACCTGAACAGACCCATAACCAGTAAGGAGACTGAAGCAGTCATCAAAAATTTCCCAATAAACAAGAGCCAGGGCCAGACGGCTTCCCAGGGGAATTCTACCAGACATTTAAAGAAGACTTAATACCTATTCTCCTCAAACTTTTCCATAAAATAGAAATGGAAGGAAAAACTTCCAAACTCATTTTATGAGGCCAGCATTACCTTAATCCCAAAACCAGACAAAGACCCCATCAAAAAAGAGAATTACGTGCCAATATCCTTGGTGAACACAGATGTAAAAATTCTCACCAAAATACTAGCCAATAGGATCCAACCATACATTAAAAGGATTATTCACCAGGACCAAGTGGGATTTATTCCAGGGCTGCAAGGTTGGTTCAACATCCCAAATCAATCAATGTTATACAATACATTAATAGAAGAAACAACAAGAACCATATGATACTCTCAATAGATGCTGAAAAAGCATTTGCCAAAGTACAGCATCCTTTCTTGATCTAAACTCTTCAAAGTATAGGGGTAGAGGGTACATATCTCAATATCATCAAAGCCATCTCTGAAAAATTCATAGCAAATATCATTCTCAATACAGAAAAACTGAGAACTTTTCCCCTAAGGTTAGGAACACGGCAGGGATGTCCATTATCACCACTGCTATTCAACATAGTACTAAAAATCCCAGCCTCAGCAATCAGACAACAAAAGTAAATAAAAGGCATCCGAATCAGCAAAGAGAAGTCAAACTCTCTCTTTGCAGATGATATGATACTTTATGTGGAAAACCCCAAGGACTCCACTCCAAAATTGCTAGGACTCATACAGGAATACAGCAAAGTGTCAGTATATAAAATCAACTCACAGAAATCAATTGCATTTCTATATACCAACAGCAAGACAAAAGAAAGAGAAATTAAGGAGTCAATCCCATTTACAATTGCACCCAAAATCGTTAAGATTGCTAGGAATAAACCTAACCAAGGAGGCAAAGAATCTGTACTCAGAAAACTACAAAATACTCATGAAAGAAATTGAGGTGAGGAAGACACAAAGATATGGAAAAACATTCCATACTCATGGATTGGAAGAACAAATATTGTGAAAATGTCCATGCTACCTAAAGCACTCCACACATTTAATGCAATCTCTATCAAAATACAATCCATTTTTTCAAGGAAATGGAGCAAATTATCCTAAAATTTATACAGAACCAGAAAAGACCTCGAATAGCCAGAGGAATGTTGAAAAAGAAAGCCAAAGTTGGTAGCATCACAATTCCAGACTTCAAACTCTATTACAAAGCTGTCATCATCAAGACATTATAGTACTGGCACAGAAACAGACACATAGATCAATGGAACAGAAGAGAGAGCACAGAAATAGACCCTCAACTCCATGATCAACTTATCTTTGAAAAAGCAGGAAAGAATATCCAATAGAAAAGTCTCTTCAACAAATGGTGGTGGGAAAACTGGACAGGCACATGCAGAAAAATGAAACTGGACCATTTTCTTACACCACAAACAAAAATAGACTCAAAATGGATGAATGACCTCAATGTGAAAACAGGAATCCATAAAAATCCTTGTGGAGAACATAGGCAGCAACCCCTTCAACCTCAGTCGCAGCAACTTCTTCCTAGAAACATCGCCAAAGGCAACAAGAGCAAAAATGAACTATTGGAACTTCATCAAGATCAAAAGCTTTTGCACAAGAAAGGAAACAGTCAACAAAACCAAAAGACAACTGACAGAATGGGAGAATATATTTGCAAATGACATATCAGATGAAGAGCTAGTATCTAAAATCTATAAAGAACTTATCAAACTCAACACCCAAAGAACAATGAATCTGATTAAAAATGGGCAGAAGACATAAACAGGCAGTTCTGCAAAGAAGACATCTAGATGACCAACAGACACATGAAAAGGTGCTTCACATCACTCCACATCAGGGAAATACAAATCAAAACCACAATGAGGTACCACCTCATACCAGTCAGAATAGCTAAAATTAACAAATCAGGAAATGACAGGTGCTGGCAAGGATGTGGAGAAAGGGGAACTCTCCCACACTATTGGTGGGAATGCAAGTTGGTGCATCCACTCTGAAAACAGCATGTACGTTCCTCAGAAAGTTGAAAATAGAGCTACCCTATGACTCAGCAATCACACTACTGGGTATTTACCCTAAAGATACAAATGTAGTGATACATAGGGCCATGTGTACCTGAATGTTTACAGCAACAATGTCCACAATAGCCAAACTACAGAAAGAACCTAGATGTCCATCAACAAGATGAATGGATAAAGAAGATGTGCTCTACATATTCAATGGAATACTATGTAGCCAACAAAAGAAATGAAATCTTGCCATTTGCAATGACATGGATAAAACTAAAGAGTATTATGCTGAGCTAAATAAGTCAATCAGAGAAAGACAATTATCATATGATCTCCCTGATATGAGGAATTTGAGAGGTAAAGCGCGGGGTTTGGGAGTAGAGAAGGAAAAAATTCAACAAGATGGCATTGGAAGGGAGACAAACCATAAGAGACTCTTAATCTCACAAAACAAACTGAGGGTTGAGAGGGGGAGGTGAGTATGGAGAGGGTGGTTGGATTATGGACATTGGGAAGGGTATGTGCTATGGTGAGTACTGTGAAGTGTGTAAGCCTGACAATTCACAGACCTGTACCCCGGGGCAAATAATACATTATATGTTAATAAAAAAAAAAACTATCCTGTACCCATATTTCATAATGTATTTTCCATACCACAGAAAAATTAATGCCAATTTATTGTTTTATATTTATTTGCATATGTAATTTTAAATGTCCCATTTTCCAGTTAACTTACTGGAAATAGAACATAGTCTGTGTAATCAAAGGGTTGTTCCTCAGGGATGCTGGGGACTTCCATACATTAATCAAGATCTTGTAAGTGGCCTGTAGATGCCTTGCACGGAAGAGAGATTTTACAAAGCATTGTTTAACAAGTATATGATAAATTCCTAAGACCAAGCATAGATGATGATTATATGAAGGGAAAGCAAACAGCTGCTTCTAGGTATCACTAAGTTTTAGAAAATCTGACCTCTGAAGTTATTTTATTTTCAAAAAGAAATCAAATTTTTTTCTGCTAAAATATCAGGAAGTGAGGCAGTAGGAATAACTCTTCTATCTCAAGGGCCCTTCACACTGATATTCAACTGCATCTACAAGGTATCCACTTACAAAGAAACTTGACCTTAATTCACAATGAAAGCTCCTCTTGTACTTAGCCCACAATCTGCCACAGTTTATTTTATTTTCCTTGAAAGGCAGAAGAACAATTAAGTATTCCCATCTTGCTAAAGTTGTTCTAAAGGGAAAATCAAATGTGAGCTCCCTCTAGAAATGCTAAGTGATCTACAGCAACAAATATCTCCAATTTTTTTTTTCAAAACCTTCATTCAAATACACAGTATTTCTAAATTCACAAACTAACTTCAAACTTACTCTACTGCAATTTCCTATCTCTTCATATATTTCACAAAATCAATGCATGGAGGAGATTAGAGCAATTTTTTCAAGGATATTTTTACTTCATACCAGAAGTCTGAAGACATGTATGTTTGCCTATTATAAAAGCTAAAATAATTTTCTTATGATTTTGGCATATAATGCTCTTCAAAAAATTAGCTAAGATGAATGACTTCACTATATACATGAAGCTACTTACCATTCAGGTCTAGATCAACCATCACACCTGAGGGTTATCTTATCTGCATGTTCATCTCATTGGTGCACTGAACACAACCACCAAAACCAGTCAGGACTCTCACTTTTGATTTCTGCCCTAAGTTAGCATTTATTTTTACCATAGAACTTTCCCATAGATCTTCAGGTCCTATATCAAAATCATGAGTTCTATGTAAGGATATGGCAAAACTGAAACATTTAACCACATAAAATAAGGTGATAAACCCCAAGTTTTGTTTCCTTCAAATAGGAGTGACTTGTTGGAAACCAGAATGCTACCACCTAAAAGGGTTAAATACGGAAATCTCACCAGATATCAAAGCCAGACTAGGTGTGAAAGAAAATAAATACAGGAGGGCCTCATGCATCAGATAAGAATTCTGCCAACTTAGGCTCTAGGCCTATTTCTAGGCTAATCTTTATATATATATATATATATATACTCTTTTAATTCACATAACACAGGAGATTACCACCAAGCTGATACTAGTTGAGGAAACCGAGCCTGGGATTAGTCAAGCCAGACTTGGAAGTTAACACTACAGGCCCTTGCTTATAATCACAGTGGGATACCGGGACTTTCCATGTGTTCCCCAAAATGGTATAACCAAAGATATAATTTAAGTATCATTTTAAATTATAAAGGTTAATTATGTTAAACTCTCTCATTTTAACAGAGACAGAAAAAAGCAAAAAGCAGAAGGAAACAAACAAACAAACAAACAAAAATAGCCACTAAGTGCATGGAACTTAAGATAAATGTGAATATGTGTTTTGTTTTGTTTTTTTAACTACACTCCTTTCATTAGTGAAGATTGTAAGAGGGTCAACATTTGTAGCCTGGGCTCTTTACTCATTATTTGATAGTCAAATTACATGACTCCAGGGAGATAAAAGCCCTTAAAAACCTGTAAGAATTTATTTTTCCTAAAGTAACTAAGCCTTGGATTATTATTAAAAAGAATATATTATTAAGTGGGTAAAAGAAAAGAAACTATCTAGTTAAAAGGTTAACTAGACGTAAGCGGACATAATATAAAGATTATGATTCATAGGACACCAGAATGCATATATATTTATATGTAATTATAATTAGAGCAATTTAATAATATGCAATTACTTCTCTTGGTTCTTCATCTTTGGTTACTGGAGACCTAGAACTAAATTTATTCTTATTAAGGAAATTATTGAAAATGGCAAGGTAACATTTAGTATTCCAATAATCTATTCATGCTGTCTTGAAAACACTGTAACTCACTATAATATCTATGTGCAGACTGTAATATCCATAAACTCAATTCAGTCCAGGCTTTTTGTTTTAATACATTTAAGTTGTTCCTTAGCATTTTAGCATCTATAATCCCTACCATAGTCCCGATTTTGCAATGAGCAGCGCCCACATCCATAGTCTAGTGTCTGCTGCCAATACCATTCCTCATCTGTGCTGCTGGGTCTCCTTTGAACCTGCCTTCATTAACTTCTCATCCGTGGTTGGAATTTTTCCCATTTTTGTTTTGTTTTGTCCACCATTAAAACAAAACAAAACAAAAATCTGCTCTACATCCTTTTCTTTCTTTCTTTCTTTCTTTTTTTTTAAAGATTTTATTTATTTATTTGACAGAGATCACAAGTAGGCAGAGAAGAAGGCAGAGAGATGGGGGGAAGCAGGCTCCCCGCTGAGCAGAGAGTCTGATGCGGGGCAGGACCCTGAGATCATGACCTGAGCCAAAGGGAAAGGCTTTAAACCACTGAGCCATCCAGGCGCCCCTAAATCCTTTCTAACCACAATGCAAAATTTCAGATTAACTAACCCACAGTACTGTGTAAAATGACAGTAAATACAACCGCATTTACAAGTGTAAGGACTGGAAAGGGGAAACAGTTTCAAAGCACCTGAGCCTTCCCTGAGCTTCTCAGATCTTACAAATAGACCCTTTTCATGCTGCTAAAAGTAGGCAGTAAAACACTCAGTGAATATATAATCAGCATGCCACAGAGAATCACCCTATTTACCAACATACCAATTCAGAGGGGGCATTTTACAATTTCCTCACTATCTGACTGATCTCTCCTGAAGTCAAACTGAGTCCATGAAGTTGTTCAATGGGCACCTTTAGACGGATAATAAATTCTAAAAAGTGGTTGAGGTGCTTACAACTTTTCGTCAGAAATTGATATGTCCCAAAGAATCCCTTGTTTCTGTCATGACTGGTACTATCTGAGTCTGGCTCAGCTCTGAAGATGAAAAACACGCTTAGAGAGGACAAGAGTTTTTATACAACTTATCAGGAGTTGTAAACTCCAGTGTGGAAAAAGTGAATTCTTTTATTAGTTTTTTTTTTAAATTTTTTATTTATTTATTTTTATAAACATTTATTTTTATCCCCAGGGGTACAGGTCTGTGAATCGCCAGGTTCACACACTTCACAGCACTCACCAAAGCACATACCCTCCCCAATGTCCATAACCCCACCCCCCCTTCTCCCAACCCCCCTCCCCCCCAGCAACCCTCAGTTTGTTTTGTAAGATTAAGAGTCACTTATGGTTTGTCTCTTAATCCCCTTCTTTTCTCCTATAATCCAATCTCATCATCTACTTTATCTCACAGTGAATCCTATCACCATTAGGAAAGAGCCTGCCCTCAAATGGCCCCAGGTCAGTTTCCTAGGACATGTCATTGAAAGCAATTTTATTATTATTATTTTTTTAAATAAGTAGACATGAGGCGCCTGGATGGCTCAGTTGGTTAAGTGGCTGCCTTCAACTCAGGACATGATCCCAGGGTTCTGGGATCGAGCCCCACATCACGCTCCCTGCTCAGCAGACAGCCTGCTTTTCCCTCTTCCTCTGCCTGCCATTCTGCCTACGTGCGCGCTCTCTCTCTACCTCTCTGTCAAATAAATAAACAAAATCTAAAAAAATAAAAATAAAAATAAATAAGTAGACGCCGCACCAAGCCTGGAACCCAATATGAAGCCCAACACAGGGTTTGAACTCACAACCCTGAGATCAAAACCTGACCTAAGATCAAGAGTCAGATGCTGAACCAACTGAGCCACCCAGGCACCCCCACTAAAAAGAATTTTGATGTGGAAGTGTAAGACAATATTTCCCAAACCTAAGCTTTAGTCCTGGTCCTGTTAACAATGAGATTCCAATACACAGAAGTAAATTACCTGACTCTTTTATTTATCAGCAACAGTAAAAGCGGTAATTTAGTAAACAAGAAATGTGTGCCAGTACTGGTAGGTATGCTACACATACTCTGGGCCACACAGCAGAACCATCTGATCAATATACACATCAGCAACTTCAGCAACTTGAGAGCTCTGAGGGCTTGTGACAACACTAAAATAAGGATAATGAAAACAGCTGTTAATGGTTTGGGTTAAGATCAGTGCCCACGCCTACCTCTTACTGCAAAGTCTGCACTCTTCACCATGCTGTTTCTCCTTAAGCGTTCTGCCTCTCTTAATTTCTCATCTGTGAAACAGGTGGAATGATGCTTGCCCAAGTTAAACTCTAGCATGACTGAGACAATTAAATGAAATAATAGGTATATATCCTGGAAAGTACATTATTATGGATAAGGAATGATATTTCATTATCATCCATTAGAAGTATGACCAATTAGATAATCACTGTTATATTACATCTTCCTGTACTCAGTACCTCTGGGAATGCCACTGAGAATTTATTTCATTGCCAAGTAAATCCAGACTAACAAAAGCAAAACTCAAAGCAGAATTAAACACTCCTGAAGCTAGTTTTAAGGTAAGAAAAATAACGAAAATCCTAAAGTTCATATTTAATTTTATAAAAAAGAGATCTGCTTCTAAAATAAAAATAAAGTACATCTCAAATACAATATATTGTGACACTATTTTACACCTTACATTAACCTCTATACATTAATTTTTGATAGTAATTTTTATCAACTCAGCAGCTAAAGCTGAATATGGCAAAAGCAAAGTTAATACTAGACAAAGAGGGAATTTAAAAAGAAATAAGAAGTAAAAATATAAATTTTGAGAATAAAGTATGTGAGTGAAAAATATTTATGCATGCTAATGAGAGAAAAGAACAATTATCTATTGAATAACTATATGAAATTTCCAAAAATAAATACCAATTATCTTTGATAATGCACAAATCTTGGGCAACTATCATTTGAAATTATTTTCTTCTGTACTTATAGCTGACTATTAACAACTAGAAAAAGAGGGAGGTTAATTGCCTCTGCTTTTTTGATGTTACAGGTCACCAGATAAGAGTTCTTGAGAAAGGCTATGCAGAAAATACTTGAGGCATTTTTACATCACATGAAAAAGTTATTGAAACAAAGAACGCTGTTTCTCATTTAACAGAATTTAATATACAATTCAGAAAGTCTGACCTCTAAACAGTGAAAGGAAGCTACTACCCAGATGGGTAAAATAAACAGGAAGAATCAGAAGGGTCAATGCACTAAAATGACCTTATCATATCAATCAAGCAGTGTAAGAGAAGGGCTGGCTTATTCTCCTGAGGCTCTAATCTTAACTAAATTGGGCCACGGCAGGGAATTCTCAGAGGCCATTACAGGATCTTTTGCAACAAACATATCCCCTGGACACTTATTAATCATTAATGAATATTACCATCTAGAAGTTATGATTAGATTATGTGGTTGTTTTTAAGATTTTTATTTATTTATTTGACAAAGAGTAAGAGAGATCACAAGTAGGCAGAGAGGCAGGCAGATGGGGGACAGGGAAACAGACATCCTGCTGAGCAGAGAGCCCAATGTGGGGCTCGATCCCAGGACCCCGAGATCATGACCTGAGCTGAAGGCAGAAGCTTAACCCACTGAGCCACCCAGGCACCCCAGATTATATGGTTTTAGAGACATAAATCTGAATATCTCATCTGTGAGTCCTAAATAATATTGACCTTCAGACTAGTTTCATGTCAGGTTTTTCAAAACTCACAGAGAACCTGTATTTTTCCTACTAAATCAGGATTGAGGTTAGGATACACTTCTTTAAGTGTACCAACCTTTTAACTTAAAACCTCAAAAGTAAATATCTACTCTAGTTTCAACTTGGGAATGAGAACCAGTAGCCACAACCAAAGCATGGTAGGCCTCTGAGCAAAGTACCACATAACCTCTTGCTTCTAGACTCACACCAGAGAGCAACGAGGCATGGCCAAGATGGACTGGAGTGCTTGTATCACCTGTCCTCAAAAAGTGTCTCAAAATGATTGTCCCAATGTGTAACAGCAAAAGAGATATCAGTGCTCCCAAATAATAGAAATCAAGGGCCAAAGTAGTCTTAAATATATCATTGTGACTAAAGATAAGAAAAAATGCAGGATATAAAGATTTGTGCAAAATCATTAATTAGTATCCTCACAGAAACTCATTTATTTGAAATTATTTTTAACACTCCCACAAATATGGACGATACTCTTTAATCTTAACCACTAAGGGTGAACATGACTCGAAGCTATCCTTAGAAAATACTCAGGTTGGGGCGCCTGGGTGGCTCAGTGGGTTAAAGCCTCTGCCTTCGGCTCAGGTCATGTTCCCAGGGTCCTGGGATGGAGCCCCACATCGGACTCTGCTCAGCAGGGAGCCTGCTTCCTCCTCTCTCTCTCTGCCTGGCTCTCTGCCTACTTGTGATCTCTATCTGTCAAATAAATAAAATCTTAAAAATAAAAAAAAGAAAAAAGAAAATACTCAGGTTATTCAAAATTGGACTTAAGTAGAAAAATGAGGTAACATATACCAGTTTTCCAAACTGCCAAAGCTTATTTGTAAAACCGTAAAACTCAGAGTAAGCCAAGTGATAAAGTAAAAACAGATAATATATCAAAATATCAGAGACCTTCTGCTCTTTGCTAGTATTCTTGTGATAAATAACTTGAGAAATTTACTCCCTTTCCTCAAGAGAAGAGAAGAAAAAAAAATCATTTATCACGTCTTTATTACAGAAACTCCCAGTTGTAATATGCAAAGCCCCAAACATTGTAAAACTGTGAGTTTCCTCTACCATCCAGGAGAACTGCCCTCACAGAAAACAGTACCCTGACACCTCGGTAACCTGTTTATGTCAAAATCTGACTCTCAGCTCTTATACTGAGTATCTCATACAGCTCCTCCTTTCTAAATCTTAAAATCTCTAGAAAAATTTCCTAATTAAAGTGTGTCTACACTCCTTCCAAAAAAGATATTAATGTTGATATTTTAATAGACTATCCCATGGTGTTTTACATAAAAGAATTGAATTAAGCTGTTTAAGATGACTGAATGAATGTTCAGAGTGACAGCTAGTATTATTATTGGGAATTAGAATCCTAAATCCAAGACTCAATAAAGTCTTTAATATACCTCTGCCCTGCAGAAGGTTTTTTTTTTTAAAATCTCTCTCTACTATTTAATCAAATCGGATTATGGTTTCTTACTTGGAAAACAATATTATCATTTTTTAAATCAAAACTTTTAATACATTTTATCCTTATTTAATTTTTAGTAAGTGCATAATATTCACATTCCTGCTAGATCCCCCTGGCTGGTAGTATACACATTTTTAAATTACAGACAAATTGAATACTAATATGCAAAGCTAAAAAGATGAGATTTCTAATTTAATACCTGTATGTAAATACAGGGCTCACACTTTGTTTTAACCAACTTCCCATTCAAGTATATAAACAGTCTTCTACAGCCAACCCATTTTCAAAAATTATTATACGACTTGGGACATCTCAGATTTCTCCATAATCCCTTGAGACTAAACTGAAATTTTCTTTTAAATCCATGAACACCAGTAATAGCTGTACAGGTGTATACACAGTAAGAGTAAAATTAAAAAAACATGTTCTGTTTATCTTCTTGAAAATCTGCTCTATCTATGACATTATCTGTAACTTCATATTATAAGCGGGAAACATACGTATTTTACCCTTCTGGGTTTTATATGGGTCAAATACCTATAATTTCATTTTGTGTAAGATAGTGCTATAATATACTCTTTAGCTTACATTAGCAGCTTGCTTCTCTTTTCTTAAAAGAGAATTTAAAATTTCAAAAATATTAGCTATGCATTAAATAAATCTATTCTCAAAAACAGCTTCTATAATATACTTAACCATCTCTTTTTTTAAAACTTTTCACTCATTCGAGAGAAAGAGAGTAAGCGAGAGCACAAGCAGGAGGGAGGGTCAGACGGAAAGGGAGAAGCAGAGTCCCCTCTGAGCAGGGAGCCTGATGTGTGACTCGATCTGAGGTCCCCGGAATCATGACCTGAGTCAAACGAACACCCTGAACCAACTGAGCCACCTGAGTGCCCCAGCTATTTCTTAATAGATGCCGTATTTTAAGAGATTTCTAAGCCTTCCATTTCTGGTACTATAATGGAGTGTCATAGCCAGACCTCCCCTCCAAGTACAGAACACACAAAAGTTCTGGATCAAAAAATAAAAGTATTCATTAATGGAATGTATTAGTTGATAGAAAAGTAAGGGGGAATCCCTGAATCTAGAAATGGTTTGAAACCAGGACTCCAGAAGGGTAAACAAGCTCTTACGATGTCATTCAGTCTGCATATGGGACACTATTATGAATGAGGCCTTGAGCTTTAAGCGGGAGTTTGGATTGCAGAAACTGCAGAAACCCAAGCCCACTGAAAGGGAAGAGCCTGAAAAGATGAACAAGAAGCAATCAAACACACAAACAACCCCCTCTCCCAAACAATTCAGAGAAGGAGAAGGTAGATATATTGTCTGCTAAAACTACCTGGACAAAACAGAAAAAAGAATTAAAATCCCCTGTGATTTCCTATACATAAATACACCTTCACAAAGTTTGGGGCAAACCTACATCTGTTGCTCAAAGTGTCTCAAATATGTTTTAAAGTACAGTTGCAACAGAGATTTCAAAAGAGATACTGTGAGAACATTATGTACAACTTGGTGCAAATAAATTTTGAAACGGGCTAAATTGAACACAATCCAGGGAAAAAATTTTACTGAAATTGATCCAAAAATAAATCTCAATGTTTCCAAAATCATGAAAAAAACTAAATCAACAGAAAAATATTAAGACCACGAAGGGGTCGAGATGGCAGAAAAGTAGCAGGCTGAGACTACTTCAGCTAGCAGGAGATCAGCTAGATAGCTTATCTAAAGTTGCAAACACCTACAAATCCATCGGCAGATCGAAGAGAAGAAGAACAGCAATTCTACAAACAGAAAATCAACCACTTTCTGAAAGGTAGGACTGGCGGAGAAGTGAATCCAAAGCGACGGAAGATAGACCCCGGGGGGAGGGGCCAGCTCCCGGCAAGCGGGGGAGCAATGGAGCACAAAATCAGGACTTTTAAAAGTCTGTTCCACTGAGGAACAACGCACCAGAGGCTAAACCGGGGTGAAGCCCACACGGGGTGAGCGTGGCTTCAGGTCCCGCACGGTCACAGAAGGATCGGGAGTGTCTGAGTGTTGCAGAGCTCACAGGTATTAGAACGGGGAAGCCAGCTACAGAGACAGAGCCGACAGTGAGCTCACAGCTAGGGGGTACCCGGAACTGATCACAGGCTCAGTGAGCTCGGGGCGTGGCTGGAGGCCAAGGACACGGGATTTACTGGGCGCTGTTGTCTGAGGGGGCACTGAGTGGGGCCCCGGGCTCTCGGCTCTGCCAGGCCAGAGACCAGGAGGCCGCCATTTGTATTCCCATCATCTGGAACTCTACAGAAAGTGCTCAGGGAACAAAAGCTCCATAAAACAAACCTGAGCGGATTACTCAGCCTGGCCCCTGGTAAGGGCAGTACAATTCCGCCTGGGGCAAAGACACTTGAGAATCACTACAACAGGCCCCTCCCCAAGAATATCAACAAAAAATCCAGCCAAGACCAAGTTCACCTACCAAGGAGTGCAGTTTCAATACCAAGGAGAGCAGCAGAATTCCAGAGGAAGAGAAAGCAAAGCATGGAACTCATGGCTTTCTCCCTATGATTCTTTAGTATATCAGTGAATTTAATTTTTTTTCTTCTTTTACATTTTTTTCTCTTCTTCTGCTAAAATTTTTTTAACTTTTACCCTTTTCTTTTTTAACGTTTTTTAACAATTTTATCTTATATATATATATTTTTTTCTTTTTTATACTTTTCTTTATTGGTTTTCTTTTTTTTAATACTTTTCTTTCTTTCCTTTTTTTTTTTTTTTTTTTCTTTCTTTCTGAACCTCTTTTTATCCTCTTTCTACTATCTCACGATTTGGGATCTCTTCTGATTTGGTTAAAGCATATTATCCTGGGGTTGCTGCCACCCTTTTAGTATTTTACTTGCTCCTTCATATACTCATCTGGACAAAATGACAAGATGGAAAAATTCACCACAAAAAAAAAGAACAAGAGGCAATACCGAAGGCTAGGGACCTAATCAATACAGACATTGGTAATATGTTAGATCTAGAGTTCAGAATGACAATTCTCAAGGTTCTAGCCGGGCTTGAAAAAGGCATGGACGATATTAGAGAAACCCTCTCGGGAGATATAAAAGCCCTTTCTGGAGAAATAAAAGAACTAAAATCTAACCAAGTTGAAATCAAAAAAGCTATTAATGAGGTGTAATCAAAAATGGAAGCTCTCGGGACACCTGGGTGGCTCAGTTGGTTAAGCAGCTGCCTTCGGCTCAGGTCATGATCCCAGCGTCCTGGGATCGAGTCCCACATCGGGCTCCTTGCTCCGCGGGGAGCCTGCTTCTCCCTCTGACTCTGCCTTCCACTCTGTCTGCCTGTGCTCGGTCTCCCTCTGAAAAATAAATAAATAAAATCTTAAAAAAAAAAAAAATGGAAGCTCTCACTGCTAGGATAAATGAGGCAAAAGAAAGAATTAGTGATATAGAAGACCAAAAGACAGAGAAAAAAGAAGCTGAGCAAAAGAGGGACAAACAGCTACTGGACCATGAGGGGAGAATTCGAGAGATAAGTGACACCATAAGATGAAACAGCATTAGAATAATTGGGATTCCAGAAGAAGAAGAAAGAGAGAAGAGAGCAGAAGGTATACTGGAGAGAATTATTGGGGAGAATTTCCCCAATATGGCAAAGGGAACAAGCATCAAAATTCAGGAGGTACAAAGAACAACCCTCAATATCAATAAGAATAGGCCCACACCCCGTCACCTAATAGTAAAATTTACAATTCTTAGTGACAAAGAGAAAATCCTGAAAGCAGCCCGGGACAAGAAGTCTGTAACATACAATGGTAATAATATTAGATTGGCAGCAGACTTATCCACAGAGACCTGGCAGAAAGAGCTGGCATGATATATTCAGAGCACTAAATGAGAAAAACATGCAGCCAAGAATACTATATCCAGCTAGGCTATCATTGAAAATAGAAGGAGATATTAAAAGATTCCAGGACAAACAAAAACTGAAAGAATTTGCAAACACCAAACCAGCTCTACAGGAAATATTGAAAGGGGTCCAATAAGAAAAGAGAGAGCCTACAAGTGGTAGATCAGAAAGGAACAGAGACAATATACAGTAACAGTCACCTTACAGGCAATACCATGGCACTAAATTCATATCTCTCAATAGTTACCCTGAATGTTAATGGACTAAATGCCCCAATCAAAAGACAGAGGGTACCAAAATGGATAAAAAAACAAAACCCATATATACGCTCCCTACAAGAAACTCATTTTAAACCCAAATACACCTCCAGATTTAAAGTGAGGGGGTGGAAAAGAATTTACCATGCTAATGGACATGAGAAGAAAGCAGGAATGGCCATCCTTATATCAGATCAATTAGATTTTAAGCCAAAGACTATAATAAGAGATGAGGAAGGATACTACATCATACTCAAAGGGTCTGTCCAACAAGAAGATCTAACAATTTTAAATGTCTATGCCCCCAACGTGGGAGCAGCCAACTATATAAACCAATTAATAACTAAATCAAAGAAACACATCAACAATAATACAATAATAGTAGGGGACTTTAACACTCCCCTCACTAAAATGGACAGATCATCCAGGCAAAAGATCAACAAGGAAATAAAGGCCTTAAAGGACACACTGGACCAGATGGACATCACAGATATATTCAGAACATTTCATCCCAAAGCAACCGAATACACATTCTTCTCTAGTGCACATGGAACATTCTCCAGAATAGATCACATCCTCGGTCCTCAATCAGGACTCAACTGGTATTAAAAGATTGGGATCATTCCCAGCATATTTTCAGACCACAATGCTCTGAAGCTAGAACTCAACCACAAGAGGAAGTTTGGAAAAGAACCCAAATACATGGAGACTAAACAGCATCATTCTAAAGAATGAATGGGTCAATCAGGAAATTAGAGAAGAATTGAAAAAAATCATGGAAACAAATGATAATGAAAACACAATGGTTCAAAATCTGTGGGACACAACAAAGGCAGCCCTGAGAGAAAAATATATAGCGGTACAAGCCTTTCTCAAGAAACAAGAAAGTTCTCAGGTACACTACCTAACCGTACACGTAAAGGAGCTGGAGAAAGAACAAGAAAGAAACCTTAAACCCAGCAGGAGAAGAGAAATCATAAAGATCAGAGCAGAAATCCATGAAATAGAAACCAAAAAAAACAATAGAACAAATCAACAAAACTAGGAGCTGATTCTTTGAAAGAATTAATAAAATTGATAAACCCCTGGCCAGACTTACCAAAAAGAAAAGAGAAAGGACCCAAATAAATAAAATCATGAATGAAAGAGGAGAGATCACAACTAACACCAAAGAAATTCAAACTATTATAAAAACATACTATGAGCAACTCTACGCCAACAAATTTGACAATCTGGAAGAAATGGATGCATTTCTAGAATCATATAAACTACCACAACTGAAACAGGAAGAAATAGAAAGCCTAAACAGACCCATAACCAGTAGGGAGATTGAAACAGTCATTAAAGATCTCCAAACAAACAAAAGCCCAGGGCCAGATGGCTTCCCGGGGGGATTCTACCAATCATTTAAATAAGAACTAATTCCTATTCTCCTGAAACTGTTGCAAAAAATAAAAATGGAAGAAAAACTTCCAAACTCTTTTTATGAAGCCAGGATCACCTTGATCCCCAAACCAGAGAAGGATGCCATCAAAAAAGAGAGCTACAGACCAATATGGTTGATGAACACAGATGCGAAAATTCTCACCAAAATACTAGCCAATAGGATTCAACAGTACATTAAAAGGATTATTCACCACGACCAAGTGGGATTTATTCCTGGGCTGCAAGTTTGGTTCAACATCCGCAAATCAATCAATGTGATACAACACATCAATAAAAGAAAGAACAAGAACCATATGATACTCTCAATAGATGCTGAAAAAGCATTTGACAAAGTACAGCATCCCTTCCTGATCAAAACTATTCAAAGTGTAGGGATAGAGGGCACATACCTCAATATTCTCAAAGCCATCTATGAAAAAATCATTCTCAATGGAGAAAAACTGAAAGCTTTTCCGCTAAGGTCAGGAACACGGCAGGGATGTCCATTATCACCACTGCTATTCAACATAGTACTAGAAGTCCTAGCCTCAGCAATCAGACAACAAAAGGAAATTAAAGGCATCCAAATTGGCAAAGAAGAAGTCAAACTATCACTCTTCGCAGATGATATGATACTATATGTGCAAAACCCAAAAGACTCCACTCCAAAACTGCTAGAACTTGTACAGGAATTCAATAAAGTGTCAGGATATAAAATCAATTCAGAAATCAGTTGCATTTCTCTACACCAACAACAAGGCAGAAAAAAGAGAAATTAAGGAGTCAATCCCATTTACTATTGCACCCAAAACCATAAGATACCTAGGAATAAACCTAACCAAAGAGGCACAGAATCTATACTCAGAAAACTATAAAGTACTCATGAAAGAAACTAAGGAAGACACAAAGAAATAAAAAAATGTTCCATGCTCCTGGATTGGAAGAATAAATATTGTGAAAATGTCTATGCTACCTAAAGCAATCTACACATTTAATGCAATTCCTATCAAAGTACCATCCATCTTTTTCAAAGAAATGGAACAAATAATCCTAAAATTTATATGGAACCAGAAAAGACCTCGAAAAGACAAAGGAATATTGAGAAAGAAAGCCAAAGTTGGTGGCATCACAATTCTGGACTTCAAGCTCTATTACAAAGCTGTCATCATCAAGACAGCATGGTACTGGCACAAAAACAGACACCTAGATCAATGGAACAGAATAGAAAGCCCAGAAATAGACCCTCAACTCTATGGTCAACTAACCTTTGACAAAGCAGGAAAGAATGTCCAATGGAAAAAAGACAGCCTCTTCAATAAATGGTGCTGGGAAAATTGGACAGCCACATGCAGAAAAATGAAATTGGACCATTTCCTTACACCACACATGAAAATAGACTCAAAATGGATGAAGGACCTCAATGTGAGAAAGGACTCCATCAAAATCCTTGAGGAGAACACAGGCAGCAATCTCTTCAACCTCAACCGCAGCAACATCTTCCTAGGAACATTGCCAAAGGCAAGGGAAGCAAGGGAAAAAATGAACTATTGGGATTTCATCAAGATCAAAAGCTTTTGCACAGCAAAGCAAACAGTTAACAAAATCAAAAGACAACTGACAGAATGGGAGAAGATATTTGCAAATGACACATCAGATAAAGGACTAGTGTCCAAAATCTATAATGAACTTAGCAAACTCAACACTCAAAGAACAAATAATCCAATCAAGAAATGGGCAGAGGACAGGAACAGACATTTCTGCAAAGAAGACATCCAGATGGCCAACAGACACATGAAAAAGTGCTTCACATCACTCAGCATCAGGGAAATACAAATCAAAACCACAATGAGATATCACCTCACACCAGTCAGAATGGCTAAAATTAACAAGTCAGGAAATGACAGATGCTGGCAAGGATGCGGAGAAAGGGGAAACCCCCTACACTGTTGGTGGGAATGCAAGCTGGTGCAACCTCTCTGGAAAACAACATGGAGGTTCCTCAAAATGTTGAAAATAGAACTACCCTATGACCCAGCAATAGCACTACTGGGTATTTACCCTAAAGATACAAACATAGTGATCCAAAGGGGCACGTGCACCTGAATGTTTATAGCAGCAATGTCCACAATAGCCAAACTATGAAAAGAACCTAGATGTCCATCAATAGATGACTGGATAAAAAAGATGTGGTATATATAGACAATGGGATACTATGCAGCCATCAAAAGAAATGAAATCTTGCCATTTGCGACAACATGGATGGAACTAGAGCATATCCTGCTTAGCGAAACAAGTCAAGCGGAGAAAGACAACTATCATATGATCTCCCTGATATGAGGAAGTGGTGATGCAACAGGGGGGCTTAAGGGGGTAGCAGAAGAATAAATGAAATAAGATGGGATTGGGAGGGAGACAAACCATAAGTGACTCAATCTCCCAAAACAAACTGAAGGTTGCTGGGGGAAGGGGGGTTGGGAGAAGGGGGGTGGGGTTATGGACATTGGGGAGGGTATGTGCTATGGTGAGTGCTGTGAAGTATGTAAACCTGGTGATTCACAGACCTGTACCTCTGGGGATAAAAATATGTTATATGTTTATAAAAAATTAAAAATTAAAAAAAATATATAGCAAGGTTTGCAGGTGAATTCTACTAATTATCGAAGAAAAAGGTAACTCTAATTTTATGTAAAATCCTTCAGGAAACACAAAAGAGGTACACTCCCAAACTATGTCTGAAAGGATAATTGATTTTGAAACTAGAATATGATACCACAAAATCAGAACTGCCAATCTCACTCAGAAATGTGGGTGAAGGGGCGCCTGGGTGGCTCAGTGGGTTAAGCCGCTGCCTTCAGCTCAGGTCATGATCTCAGGGTCCTGGGATCGAGTCCCGCATCGGGCTCTCTGCTCAGCAGGGAGCCTGCTTCCCTTCCTCTCTCTCTGCCTGCCTCTCTGCTTACTTGCGATCTCTCTGTGTCAAATGAATAAATAAAATCTTAAAAAAAAAAAAACACTTAAAAAAAAAAAAAGAAATGTGGGTGAAAACAAATTTAGAAATATACAAAAATGATAATACATTATAAGCAATTCCTGGGTTTACTCCAGGAATGCAAAGTAGGTCTATTAAGAAATCTCTTAATATAAACCATCAAATCAACAGATTGAGTGGGGGAAAAATCTGTATCACTATCAATATTAATTCCTGAAAACAAATCTTAAACTAGAATCAAGATGAAAACTCTACAGATACAAGCATCTATGGAAAAACCTGTAAAATGTACATAATTAATGGTGAAATATTAAGAACTTTCTTTTTAAGGCAAGAATGGGTTAAAAAAAATCTGCTGTCCTCACTGCTGTTTTAACACTGTAGCAGAGGTTCTAGAATAAAATAAAACCAAGTATTTATAAGAAACAAAACTGAAATAAGGAGAGGTATCAGGGAAGGTCTTCAAAGATACTGGTATAATTTTTTCCTCAGCTGCAAAATGTCCATTTGTTTCAGTGACATTCTTTAAATGGTAGAAATATGATGTGTATATATACATTTCTCCTGTATACTTTATATATATAATAAAAAAAAGCAAAGAAATGTTAAGCATTTTAAGAATCAAACCCAAAAACTAATATGGAAATCAGAATAATTTAACATCATCCTTGTTTTAATCATACGCAAGTATGAATTTCTTTGAAACAGAACCACTGGTAAATACATTCAATCTAAGACAATGCTAATTTTAGGTTTGAGGGTTTTCAAAATCCCATAAAGATTCTAAAAGTTTTGTTATGGGTAATTGTAAAGACAGGGTAAGCAGTAAGTCACCTGCTTCATGTTGTGGTCCAGTATCTTTTTCCCTAACAACTGTATTTGTACTCATTAGAGCTGGAACAAAAAGGAAAGATTTATATGCCACTCCATTCATAGAGTCAAGGAAACCTGATGCTTTTGAACTTCTGGGAGTATTCCATACCAACTGAAAAGCAACCTTAGTTGATTTCTTTAAACTCAAATGTTTAAAGTGGCCCCTAAATGAACAGTTTAACATACTTATTTTTTTAAATACTTGAGTCTAGTTCAACTAAGGAGACATTTTCATTTTATTCTCATCAGCCTCATTATTTTATATTTTATTTTTCTAATTAGAAGACAAGAGATGATCTGAGATTAAGCAATACAGAATTTCTGTCTACCCCATGGAGGGCTGATTCAACTCTGTAGGATTTTTCTTCCCATCAGCCTCGACTGGTGTCTTTAGCTATCTCACTCCAACCATATCTCTCTGTTTAAAAAAAAAAAAAAAAAAAGTCCGTATTTTACAGCTATTTAACTCAGGCCAGCCAGTCTTAGTAAAATGCTACACTGGCTGCCCTTCCTGACTTTACTGCCAAATTCTATTTTTTTATAAAAATTTGAACCTCTTTTGAAAATTCGTCATCTTACTTTAGAAGCAACACAATGAGTTATCTACGAAATAAAATGAACCGTACTATACAATTTCATTGCTAGCTGCTTAAATGCTAGCAGTTCACCACTGCTGAAGACACTCAACTAGAGGTAAACAAAAACTCAGACCATAAAATCTACAACGAATTAGTCAAGTTTCACATGACTTGAAGGTTTGGATTTCACTTAAATTATGAGTTGTTTCCTACAAAGAATGCTACTCCTTCAACATACTTGTTTCTTGAAATCTGAAACTATGTGAGGTTGAAACACAACTATCAGTTTTACACAAATCCGGGGTGAAAGAAAAATTGCCAAGTCTTGCGTGCCTGCAACAACTACTTTCTCTGTTCTTTGTATCAAAATGGGCCATAATTGTCATTTGCAGAAGGAGGGAATGAACGTAGAATGCTTGGGCAATCCCCTTTAGAGTTTCAAATATGTGCATCATTAAATATACATCTTTTGTATCATATCACATATTTATATTAGAAATAGGCATTAAAATAAACTTTGTTGTTTAATAAGTTTTCCTTAGATTAACCCTGCTTAATTAAACATCACAGTCATATGTTCTTAAAGCAAAATGATATTTAATAAACCAACTACTCTAAAAAATGCTTTGATTTTTAATCTGTAACTGTAAAAATTTTAAATATCTTCCAGCATACCAGATATGCCACCTATAGGCTATCATTCTTTTTCATGTTTATGTGCTCACTGATCTGTTTCTCTATGATCAGTTTGCTAGTCTGTGCTTATGACCTTAATTCATAAGGAAGTTGGCAAGTAGTTGGTTTTAGGGAAGATGGTGATGAGTTTGAGATACTGGCAAATCATCCAGGTGGAGAAGTTCCAATTAGGTATCAGGTCATGGGGGAAAATAACTTAGAAATCCAATGGCATGTTTATTGACACACACCCCCCACACACACTCTATACCAGGAAGTGTTTTAGAATCTTAACAAAAAGGAAAATAAAGGGGCGCCTGGGTAGCTCAGTGGGTTTAAGCCTCTGCCTTCGGCTCAGGTCATGATCCCAGGGTCCTGGGATGGAGCCCCGCATCAGGCTTTCTGCTCGGCGGGGAGTCTGCCTCCCCCTCTCTCTCTCTGCCTGCCTCTCTGCCTACTTGTGATCTCTGTCAAATAAATAAATAAAGTCTTAAAAAAAAAAAAAAAGGAAAGGAAAGGCAATCTTTGAACAGAACCTTGAAGAATGAATCAATTTAGAAAGGAGGCAAACCTATAGAAGAGAGAGCTATGGAAAATGAAAGATAATGAAAATTGTGAGGTGCTTTGAAAGCCAGAATAGCAGAGATCAATGGTACTCAGTTCTACAGGGAGCCAAAGATGTGGGGATTTAGAGAAAGCCAAAGGCCAGAAGGGTGATCATACATTTAACCACTTCTAATGAATTAAAAAATGCTTTTTTTTTTTCAAGCAGATAAAAATCAATATGGTTCACAAAATATGTTGTTTTAAACACACACATACACTTTCAAATATTATGTGGCTTGCTCATTAAAGCAGTCATCAGAGAAAATTTCCTCTTTCCTAAGCACAAAAATGCAGAGAGTCATTGTGAAATCAGCAAACTACAGTAATCAACTATGTCTAGTATTTTCCTGACATTATCAACCACATAATGAGATAGGACTCGTGGTTTACATAGTCCAAATCAGCTATCATTTCTCTACTATCCAGATTTAAACCATAAATTAGCAGCACAGTCACTATGACAGGCTTTACCCATCATCATTTGCATCCAATCAGTTAATGACTGGCAGCTGTCTACAGGACCCATTACTGAAGGCAGCAGCTTTAATGTATAATGCTTCATGAGGCTTAAAATCATATTCCAGTAAAGCACATGGTAGACTGAAGTACTCCAGAATTTGCAGAGGCTTTCAAAGGAGGGGAGGAAAAGAAAAAACAAAAAACAAAAAACTAACTCAATGAAATAACTGTAATCTCAGGCAACCTTACAAAGAACTGGCTTTAAAGGCTTTCTAATCTTTTGCTAGACTCAAATAACATAGCAGACTAAGAAAAATTTACCTTAAGGAAGATTACTACCAGCCTCATAATTGCTAAGAAAGCAACCGTAGCCAGAATTATTATTAACATGTTACCAATAGAAAAAATAAGGAACATAGATGTTAAGAATTGTGCCTCGTATCAGAAGGGAAGCACATGCACAGAAGGCAGCCATGGGATCCCAAACTACCCCCATCTCCAATTCTATCCCTCTTAATATGAAGTATCTCTCAGCTCCTGATATATCAACAGCTTAATATTTTACCCTCTCATCTTCATTGCATATACATCTTATCTCTAAACTGATTACAAGCTCTTTACAAAGACTGTGACTTGGACATTTATTTTTCAATGTATTTATTACTGCATGCCTTCTCTTAACAGGCAAGAAAGAACAGAAGCAGGGAAGCCAACTGAGAGGCTTTTAGGAATAATCGCATAAAAGATGACTGTGCCATGGGTCCTAGTGGTAGCACTAGAGGTGGTAAAGAGTGGTCAAGTTCTGGACCTATTTTTGAAGACTGAGTCAAGGGGCCTTGCTGATGAAATGGATGCCAAGTGTTAAAGAAAAATGGAAGGTTGATGACTCCAAAGTAACGGTCAGAGCTGCTAGGAAAATGGAGTTGCCATCAACTGAGATGGTAAATAGAGGCTGTAAATACAGGAGGGGTGCAGGTGGTGCTGATGGGGTTGAGGGGGCGGGGCAGCATTCAAGAATCTAATTTTTGATGTTTCGGGGACTTAACAGTATTAGTCAGTCATATATTCATTTAACTAATAATACTTGCAGCATCTAAATACTATAGCACTCCTTAAGTATTAGGAAGGAGACATGAAAATATATCGGAAACCAAAGAAATGCTTAGTAATTGTTTTACTGAGTGGAAGGATGAAGAAAGAATCAAGCATCTTAGCTATGTCAGCAAAATAACGGAATCAAAGTCAGAATAATAACTGCCGAAAGTATCATAGCCAAGTATAACTAGAATCGTATCTGGGCAGTATCTAGGAGTTTACAAAATGCTTTCTTATCTCTGTGAGGACAGATTCTGCTACTTATATTCTAGCATCTGAGTATCTGCCCTTATTTTCAAGAGGAATGAAATTTGGCTGAGTACTTGGCTTCTCAGAATTAAGATAAAATTTCCCAGCCTTCTTTGCAGCTAGGTGTGGCCAAGAGTCTGTGAGCAAACATGGTGTGTGCAATTTCTGTGATATGCTCTTAAAGAGAATGGGTACACCCACTATTTGCTCTTTTTCTCTTTTCCTGTGAGCTGAAGTGCTGATGTGATAATAAGCCATCTCAGACCATATGGACAGGGTGACACTACCAAGATGGCAAGAGAACAAAAGAAAAGGAGCCAGATCCTGCAAACCCATGGCGCCATCTTATCAGCTCTGGGCTACACATACTTAGATTGTTACATGAAAGAATAAAGCTTCTATCTTACTTGAGTCACCATTATGGGGGGGAGGGGGTTGTTATAGTAGCTTAACCTGAAACTTCACCAATAAATTAAATAAATGCTCAGAACCACCTTGTGAGGAAATTAACATGCTGGATTTTTTTTTTTCCTTTAAATTCTTTACAATGTCTCTGTTTTAAACAGAGACAAATTTCCTAAATAGTTTATTTAGGAAAATAAACTAGCAACATAGCCTTGCTTTACATACTTTCATCTACCAGTGAAGAAAAACCAGCTGAAAGGCATTCTCTGAGAACTGATTGCAACATTTTTACAGCAAGATTGGGGTTCATGAATTCACTAACCTGTGGATCAGTCACTACCTATAAAAGCCACATGATAAAGATCTTTTCTACAAGAACTGAGGAATTCCTTGCTATGCATTAGCTCAATTTTAATGTTTCTACTCCCATTAAAATCCCTGAAATCTATTCAGTGTTACAAGTACCAATGATCAGTTCCTTAGCTTGAAGAAATAAGTAGCTGCTCGCTGAAGTCTTAATTGGTAACTGGAGAAAGATATCAGAGTTGCTTTTAGGGTATCTAGATCTTCATGCATATACCCCAATATCCATCAGTAGGTCACTCCATTCATTTGGAACAGTTTTACACTTCCCATATCTGGATACCCAGCGCACAGTTGTGTTGGAAAAAGCAGAAGCAGCCCAGTTCAAATGCTGTGCGAGCAACCACAATGTAAAAAATAATTTAAAAAAGAAAAAGGAAAGCCTTATGAAGAACAGGACTAGCTGGCACTATTTACTATGATATATTTCTGCACTTAAAAGGTGCACTTGCTTTCACTTAATTGCTCCCTGGCTTCTATCATCATTTTACTGTCTAAACCAGAGAAATCACCTTAACAGCTTCTGCCTGTTCATTTAAGCTTTAAGGGAGACTTTCAGTTCTGACTATAGATTCTGTGATTTGCTAAAGTAGTTTTCTAAATCAAAACCAGTAATGAAATACATGATCAATCTCACTGTACAGTGAAGTGCATTTCCCTATGTGACTTAAGAACTCTTACATATGAAGTGCTAACGGCTGGGTAAAATCCAGCTTACCGGGGCTCTGCAAAGCCGAGGGTGACTCACATTTGTATGCGCGCACACTGACACCTAGAGACACGATTCCAAGATTCAGAGGTAGCGTCACCTCCAAATCTTTTTAAAGATGTCAGTGTAAGTCTCACGGTATTTCCTCAGGCGATGCTTGGAAAACAGCAAAGCTAAAATATCAAGTGGGATACCTGACTTCTATTACATGATGAAAGAGATGACGTGTGTCCATTCTTAAAAGACAGAAACCAAGCATTTTTCTAAATTCTTAGGACAGTCAATGCTTTTGCACAACTGTCTAAATTCCTCTGGACAAATGTAGTCTGGAACATCAGAATATACGTTCCAAAAATGGAATTCTGGGCACATCTCTAAATTGGTTGTACCGCTCAGCTCTTAAAACATGAAATGAAAAAAAGATATGAGGAGTACAGAAAAAGACGTCTTCCTCCTTGAATACTTAGTTTTAAGGCAAGAAGCAAGGATATAAAATGGCACAATGAGTAAACTGTCCAGGCAAAAGTATAAAATAAAATATTACCTTTAGCTGGGTTAACTTTTATCCCTGACCTATACAGCATTTCCTCATTCTGCCAGTCTCCATTCCTGATCGCAGTCTTGAGTCCATAGAAAACAATTAACGTAGCTGTGGCATAAAAAATCAAGCTCTTGAGAAATCGCTTTTGGACCTTGACATAAAGGGCTCTGGCACCCACTGTAATGAGGAGGCAGAAGCCCATACTAGGAATATACAATACTCGCTCTGCAATTACAAAGCCGACATAGAAAAACAGGTTCGTGGCAGGAACAAAGGGTATTATTAGCAAAGATAAAGAAAGAACAACAATGTTCTCCGTAGAAGGAAGTTGTGTTCTCTGTGATGCATGATTTTTAATGCCATTTTCTACTTTGGATGCAAAGCTGGGCTTAATCTCTGAGTTCCGGTACTCCACATCTGAATGGCAGCTATGTCCATTTGCATTCTGCTTGCCATTTGTTACAAATTTCCCATTGCATTCTCTTTCCACGCTTGGGCTCTTCAAGCCATAGTAGGCAAGGAGGAGGAGTCCAATATAGAAGGCCACAGTGTGTAGGTTTCTCCAATCAAAAACCGTTTTGAGCAGAGGCACAGCATCCATTGACCAATCAAAACTGAGGGTGTCTGGGCATAGCAACAGCCAGAGGTTCTTGGTTGGCAAGTAGAAGAAAGTGAGCGTTCGAGCCAACAGGCTATCCGAATCTGCAGCTGGGTTGTCAGAGTTGGAAAAGCTTGGTGGTTTGTTTCCCATCCAGTACAAACGGGCACCCAAAAGGGAAGTCCCCCAGAAAGTTAACAAACTAATGCTGAGGAAAAGAGACAAGTTCTTCCTCTGAAACCAAAAGAGAAGGGAAAAAATTAAGATCATCATCAATACAGCCTGGGAACACTTCACTTAACATTTAGAGATAAAAGATACTTTTTGAAGGGAACAGTTAAAACCACAAAGGTCTTAAATACATGGCTTTATTTCTATCTCCTTTTAAACATGCTTAGGGAAAACTTAACCTAAAAACAAAAACAAAAACCATTGACTCTGGAAGCCTACTTTGTATATAACTTTTTTTTTTTTGTATATAACTTTTGATGAGCATTTTTTTCTTCTTGTTCTAAAAGAGCAAGGAAAAACAGCTTCAATATCTTGACCTCTGTAAAATGGGCTGAATGTATTTCCCCCTCAGAACTGATGTCAAGTTAAACTGAGACCACAGTATAAAAGTACTTAGCACTCTGTACAAGATAGAAAAGACATCAAATAACTATCTTCTTTCACTTCATGGTTTAGATTCTAGGGAAAATAAAATCAGGCATGCCCCAAAATATGGAGTATGACAGGATTCTGCTTGGCTCAAAGTAACAGCATTTAGCTATGTCTACGCCAGTCCACATTTCATTGTCTCAAATACTCTTGCAGAATTTATCAACCAGGCTTTCATCTGCTACCCCATGCTGTCAGTGACATCAGTGACATCGAACATTTAATAACACTCCTCGTGAATCCCAAATTTTCCACGCTGATGATGACTTTTTAAAAATAAAATGACTTTGATAATGTGCTTACTTATTTTAAGAGAGAGACAAAAAATTATGAGAGGAAGGCCAAAAGGGCATTCCTGTTAATGAGAATTTTCTGGCAAACTCTTTCAACCTGAGTGACCTCAAACAATCTAAGTCCTGAAGAGGCAAGTGGAAGGGGGAGAGATGGATTCTATATCCTAACTTTAATGCTTCCTTGGTAATGTGATCTCTGACTGTACATATTGACATTGTATAGAATTATACATTAGTAACACTCAAAGTGGTGCTTGGAACCTCAACGGTATACCAAACACTTAGTTTAAAACAAACAAAAAGAAAACACAGACTGCAACAAAAGCACAAATACATAAATGGAACTCTTATCAAACTAATAAAAAAGTTCCATACAGCAAAGGAAATTATCAACACAATGAAAAGGCAATCTGCTGAACGAGATTTGCAAATTAAATGTTTGATAAGGGATTAATACCCAAAATACAATTTTAAAAAACTCATACAACTCAAAATAAAAAAATAATAATTTGATTACAAGTGGACATAGAATCTGAAGAGCCATTTTTCCAGGGAAGACATAAAAACAGGTACATGAAAAGGTGCTTAACATCACTGATCATCAGGGAAAGGCAAACCCAAACCACACTGAGGTATCCGCTCACACTTATTAGTATACCTAGAATCAAAAAAGATAAGAAATAACAAGTGCTGGCAGGGATGTGGAGAAAAGGGAAACCTCGTGCACTGTTGGTGGGAAGGTAAATTGGTACAGCTACTATGGAAAACAGTGTGGAGTTGCCTCAAAAACAGAACGACCCTGTGATCCAGCAATTCCACTTCTGGTATTTATCTGAAAATAAACAAAGTCACTTTCTCAAAAAAATACCTGTACCCCTACATTTATTGCAGCATTTCTTATTTATAATAGCAAAGACATAGTGACAACCTAGGAGTCCACAATGGATGAAGGGTAAAGAATATATGCTATACATTTTACATTTTTGATAGAATTTTATTTGTCTACACCAAAAAAAGAAAGAAATCTTGCCATTTACAACAATGTGGATGAACCTTGAGGACATGACATTAAGTGAAATAAGCCAACTGAAGAAAGACAAACACTGTATGATCTCACTTGTAGGTGGGATCTTAAAAAACATAAAGCCTGAACTCCTAAATAAAGAAAACAGATGGGTAGTTGCCAGAGACAGGGATGGGAGAGTTGTCAAAATAGGTGAAGAAGTGAAGATCTTCAAGGTACTGTCACGGCCGGCGCAACAAATTGACCAGGAATGTGAAGGTAAGAGGATGAAGAAAAGAACTCGAGAAGCAGAGAGATGGGGGCAGGAGGAGCACTGAGGAGGATGTCCAACAGTGCTAAGTTTATTCAAAGCATTAAGGCCATATATATAGTGATATTACCATAGGAGAAGCAATACACCTGTGTCTAGTTAAACAACCACGAGTTCCCATAATAAATTTCACCATTGACTATAAGCAGACCTCGTGACGCCAATGGCTGATGCCAGTACAATTGTTCTGTATTGATGCAGCAAACCTGAAAGTAATTCATGGGCTGTACTAGAGCAGCAAGGACCAGCCACGAACTTATGACCCCAACCCAATTGTTCTTATTTGTTTAGCAAGTATGTGGGAAGTCACGTAGGCAAGCACACAACATACAGCACAGACCCTTTCTCAGTGCTACTCAACTTTTCCCATTCTAAATCTTTTGTTAGGTTATTTGGACTTTAAAGGAGGCACAAGTCAGGGCCTGGTTTGGTCCTCATCTCAAGCCTTACCGTGGCCTCCCACAAGGTATAAACTTCTAGTTATACGTTCTGTGAATGTCATATACATCATACCGACTGTAGTTAACAATACTCTATTACATATTTGAAAGTTGCTAAGAGATTATATCTTAAAAGTTGTTATCACAAGAAAAAAGAAAATTTATTTGTGTGTTCATGGATGTCAACTACACTTACTATGATGATCATCTCACATATCTACATACACCAAATCATCATGTTGCATCTGAAAGTAATAAAGGCTAAATGTCAATTAGTTCTCCATTTTAAAAAGTCCAAAGAGCAATATTATCTCGAGCATGTACAATTTCTATGAAAATAGTCTCTATGTATTGTATATAATTGCCACTGGATGCTCTCTGACTCCCCATTCCCCGCACCTTTCATTGATGGAAGCCATAGAACAGGCCATGGACCATCTACTCCATCTCTACTGTTAATCTAATGATCTTAGCAAGGTCTGTGATTTTAAAAAATATTAATATATGCTAATGATTCCACCTTAACCTTCCTTTATCTCCACAGCCATTTATTCAATTGCCTATTGGACATATTTGCTTAGGTATCTCAAATTCAAAATGCCCAACACAAAGCTTGATTTCATACCCCCAACACTAAACACGTCCTCCTTTAGTCATCTTTACCAAAGACGGTAAAACTATGTAACCGGTTTCTTCTTCCCAGCCCCCCTCCCTCCCTCCCCATTTTATCTATTAGAAACTCCTCTCACTTCCTCTTCAAAATATATGCCAAATTTGTCCATTTCTCGCCATCTCTTCTGTCACCACTTGAATCCAAAATACCCACACTTGGAATATCACAATAGTCTCCTCCTAACTGGTGACCCAGCCCTTTTAAACACAAATCACATCATTCCCAATTTTCAAAATCATTAATGGGATCTTACTTTAAGACCTTGGAAGTTATCACTTCTATAGAGAAGATTCTAATTCATAAGGGGTGTGTGTGTGTGTGTGTGTGTGTGCGCGTGTGCACACACATGTGCAATGTGTGATATGTCTTTTATATTCATTATATTCAAATATATGTGATATGTCTTAAATTTCAAAATTATTTTGAAAAATATTTTAAGTATTTAAAGATGGGATACGTCTGGATATAAAAGAAATGAAGCAAAAAAGAGGAGGTTAGGAATTTAAAATTCAAAATAAGTAAATTGAGAAACAGCAAACAGATGGAGATTATGACAATTTTAAGTGGTAGGATTGTTAATATCAGATCACAGTAATGCTAAATTCACAGAATTAACTGCCTGAGTGTTTTAAAACATCTGTGGCTGGCTTTTACTCAAAGTATTTCACATAATGCTGCATGGGATTTTTAGTGGGAGGGGAGTAATATGTTCAGTCATCACTAATTTCTCACTTTCAGGTCTTCTCTGGAAGAATAAAACGGTTCAGAATCCATATTATCTAAAAATACCTTTTGCATGCCATTCTTTTGTTCTTCTGAAATTCTACCCATTAAAAATCCTAAAATTTATTGATTTTAAGAAAAAAAAACACAAAACACAAAACTGCACATTAGGAGTTGTAATAACTGGACGGACCAATCACATAACTGAGTATGCTTTGATTACATTAGAGAGAAACATGTCATTTGGCAAAGATAAATGAAATGGATGACAAAGACTGATCTTGAAAAAACAGCTCAACGTTAAGATGTGTACCAAAAGTCCACTTTGCCACTAAGTGTAACTAAGTATACAAAGTATACCTGAGACCATTCTATTCCCATGTCTTCCGGTGCGAGTGAGGAGAGACAAGGGACAGGCAATACAGAAAACTCTCATCAGTCAAGAAGAAAAAGCAAAGGAGTAAGAGAACGACATGGGACAGGAACTATAATCAGTACTCTTTGCTAGTCATGAAATTCTGGAAGAAGTTAGCCTTCATCATTGTATAACTCTACTTTATTCTATTTTTTTTAATAATTTTTTAAAAGATTTTATTTATTTATTTGACAGATAGAGATCACAAGTAGACAGAGAGGCAGGCAGAGAGAGGAGGAAGCAGGCTCCCCGCTGAGCAGAGAGCCCAATGTGGGGCTCGATCCCAGAACCCTGAGATCATGACCTGAGCCAAAGGCAGAGGCCTAACCCACTGAGCCACCCAGGTGCCCCATAACTCTACTTTATTCTTAAACTTAAACTTTATTCTTAAAATAGAAATATCGTAAGGCAAAACTACCTCATTAATTTTTAATAAAGGCATCTTTAGCAATGTATTAAATTTTAATAAATTATCAAAATGAAGCATTAAGAGTGAAGATGTGATCAAAATGATTTTCATTTTTATCATACTCTAAGAATATTTAAATATCCTGGAGTATACTGAATATTTAAATTTAGTAAACTACAAAATAAAGATTAATGAAAACTATTCAGTGATAAAATAAAAGTCGTCTAAAGGCTGAGCAAATAATAAAAATGAAAAAGAATAATCAAATGCTGACATTAATTTACAAACATTTTATATTTTAAAATATTTCCACATACAGCTCCCATTTAAACAACTGGTAGAACAACTAAGATCAAGAGACACTGAGGTTCTGAACTGAGATGCTCTTATACACTCATTCTAACTTAACGGGAAGGTCTATACAGGCTAAATAAATGACACCGTTAAAGGAAAATTGAATGAACAGGTAAAAGAAAATTGATGCTAAAATGTTTAAAGTGGAAGAGCTTCTAAGCCCTCCTGATTGGCTACCACTTTTTATGTATTTTACGATTTCTTTGAAATCACAACTTTCAATCTCTTTAATGCCTTCTCATAGAATTTTGTTAAAAATGGTCACCTATAAAGTGGGATTCTGATAAAACCAAAACTCTCTTCTAACCTCATGCATTTTTTCTGTGGTAACAGCCTTAAAAATAAGGTGAAAGGAAAGAAAGCATGGAAAGGCTTTTTTATTAATCATAGTCCCTAGGGGTTCCTGGGTGGCTCTGTCCATTAAATGTCTGCCTTCAGCTCAGGTCATGATCCCAAGGTCCTGGGATCCAGTCCCTTACCGGGTTCCCTGCTCAGCAGGGGTGGGGGTTGCTTCTTCTGCGCCTCCTCCCACTCACTCTCTCAATCTCTCTCTCACTCTCAAATAAATAAATGAAATATTTAAAAAAAATTTTTTTTAAAATAGTATGCTTTGACTCGTGGATTAAATCAGATGAACAAATTTTTACTGAGTTAATAGCTAGGAGTCAAGTTACATAATTTGCCTCAGCGTTTTGTTGTTGTTGCTGTTCTTGGCTTAGTGTTTCAAATTGATTCAGCACAGGTATTTGTTGAGATGAGGCATGAGAGTTCTGAAGAATTACCACTAGACTTGAAGGTTAAAACTAGTAAAAATCCACACATAGAAAATGAGAAGTCTAAGGTCTGGGAAGCTTAACCTGATGGAAGGATAAACTCTGATGGGTAGCATTAGAAAATGACTGCAATTTAATAGAGAAAACATAATGAATCCATTGAGCATATCATTAAGACAGCTGGATGCAGCAGGCACTCTCCTACTAGTCACCGGATGTATACATGTAAGCAGAGAGACGACAGACTCTGCTTGTGGAGTTTGCATGTTCTAGTCTGTCTTGAAAAACACTTTGGGAGGCAAAGAATCATAGTGCCTTAAAAGATAGCTTTCAAACCTCAAGGACCATCAATATGAATTGTGAGCTTCTAAAAATACCAATGCCCTGGTCTGACTAATATCTCCATAGGAGATTCTAATGCAGCCAAAGCTGAAATTATCCCATATTTGTACAAGACTAATTCTTAACAGTGACACTGAAAATACTCTGGGACTCTGGCTTTCATTTCACAAAGTTTTAAGGCATATTTTCCTCATTCTAAATGAATAAATCATAATGAAACATAAATAATGCTTTCTCTGAGGCTCGGGGACAAATTGACTTCTTAGGATAATAAATGAGTGTCATGAGGTCAGGCTACAAAGGAATTGAGATCTCTGTAATAAGTATAATTCAGAGTCGAAATATTCAAGTCTTGTTGCAATATACAGAAAACAAAGGATTTTTTCCAAGGGGGGAAAAAAAACAACAGTCTCTTAAACGTGAATCACAGAAGACAAATAATCTAACAGAAAAGATTTAAAAATATAGATCGGAAATTCAGAGAAAAAGACAATAATAAACAATTATAATTCATTTGTTAATAAAAATGTAAATGAACAGAGTTCAAATGAATCTAAGTGAAAAAAAACGAAAACTAGGGGGAAAAAGAATTGGCTATAAAAGTCACTAAAATTGTGTTGTAACAAGAACTATCATGTACTAAGAAAATATAAATTAAACTGTTTGGTGAGAAATTTGGAAGTACTTCGGAAAATTAATAATTTGTTTCATCTATTATTTGGTTATCTGGAATTAGTGACTCTGACAAAACCTCTTAGATCTAAATATGATTTTTAATGTAGCATTGTTTATAAGAAAAAAAATACATCATTAAAAATTTCACTAAAGCAATAGGAAAATAAATCATGGCATACCTGTATGTTCTGAATCTATAAGGCAAGTAACAAGAATGACCCACCAATATAAACTACATATGTAGTATATGGAGAGCTACATATATTTACATATGTAGGCATACATATATACTAACATGAAAAATACTATATAGAAATTAATGCAAATGAATCAAATCATTAGACATTAACATGACACATAAAAACCCAGGTTGCAAAATATGCATATTATAAAATCATACACGCCATTCAGGAAAAAAATTCCATATATTTTTTATAACTATATACATATGTTTGTAAAATTGTTCCCTCCTACCCCACCCCAAGTCTAGAAACAATTACACCAAATATCAGATGATGTGAAATTGCTAGAGCAGGGCATGGAAGGAAGCTGGATGGATAGAGATAAAGAGATAAAGATGATGAGGAAAGAGATAAAGATAGAGATGAAGAGATAAAGATGGCTTCATATTTATGAGTGGTTGCCATTTATTCACAGTCCCAAAATATGTATCCAAAAAAACCAAAAAATGTCTTGACAATCTTTTCTGTCTAAACTTACATTTCTCAGGTGGAAATAATTATTTTGCAACAAATATATATACAAATAATGGTAACAAATCCAATTCTGGTTATAGACCCATAAGCATCCATTAGTTTATATACTTTTCCATATTTAGTATTCATTATAGCTATTATTTTATACTTAAGTTTTTTCAATATTAAAAAATAATTTTCCATGTCCCAACTCAATCTATTTAAAATTATTTTATAATCCTTGCCTTAATTTTGCTAGAAGATCTCTTAAATACACAAGAAAACTAGATAAAAACACAATGCACCCCAGTTGGGATACAAAATTGTGATAATATTACCCCAAAATGCTCTTTTAAAACTAGGATATAACAAATGGCACATCTTTGAATTCTCAGAGATTACTACAAAGCCTAACATTCCTAGGCATTTGAAAATGATTCTTAAGGGATGCCTGGGTGGCTCAGTTGGTTAAGCGGCTGCCCTCAGCTCTGGTCATGATCCCAGCGTCCTGGGATGGAGTCCCACATCGGGCTCCTTGCTCAGCAGGGAGCCTGCTTCTTCTTCTGCCTCTGCCTGCCATTCTGTCTGCCTGTGCTCGCTCTCCCTCCCTCTCTCTCTCTGACAGATAAATAAAATCTTAAAAAAAAAAGAAAAGAAAATGATTCTTAAACTCTGACCCTCAAACCAAAAGTCAATTTTTTTTAACCTATCATTATCTTGCCCATTTTTTTTAAGATTTATTTACTTGTTTGAGAGAGTGGGAATACACATGCATGAACAGGAGGGGGGCAAAGGGTAGGGTGAGGGTGGGGAGAAAGAATTTCCAGCGGATTCACTGCTGAGCAGGGAGCCCAAGGCAGGAGCTCAATCTCAGGACCCCCAGATCATGACCTAAGCTGAAATCAAGAGTTGGGCACTTAACAGACTGAGACATCCAGGTGCCCCCCACACATTTTTAAATCCTATTATGGTAAATCCTCACTCCCAATCCTCCACACAAAGGATCAAATGAAGTAATACTGCACAACACCAAGGCCAGCTTGACTGTCATCATATACAGAAACTTGTCCTTATCACCTTTATGTAACACCATTTTCTGCCTAACTCCATACCTCTCCATGAAAAGTACACATGAAGGCAGTAACATGGTCTGGAGGAACATATTCCTGACTACAACTTCATTCCAAAAGTAGAATTAAAAATGGGGAAATGACTGCATCTCTAAGAATTCTTATCCGGTACATTTCATGTCAATTACTAAATAGAAAGGGTTCCTTTATGTTTTAAATCACTGTAAAATCATATAAATCAGCTTTATGAAAGTCTAATTTTTCTAAAAGTTCAAATGTGCTCTTCATATTTTTAAAAAGTTCTTCTTTAACATTAAAAGGGAAACTAGCTTTCCATGTCACTGAATATACATATATACACATATTCCTAACTACAAAATTTTAGAGGGATTTTTCTGGAACTGTCAGATACAGAAATCATAGAATAAAAATCAACTAGAAATATCAAGTTCATGATTGGCAATTTCATCTCGAGTCTTTGGACCCACGAACAGAATAAAAGAACATAGCTATAATGAGCAAATTTACCATATGAAAATGGTAAATGAAATTTACCATAAAACATCAAAATCTTTTCCACACATCACCTGAAATATGAAGGCAAATCTGATGAGAAGAACTGTCATATTAACTAGCAGTGATGACTTTATAGAAGCCTTGCAGTGCATTATTCTCTTCTATGAGAATCTTTGCCTAAAGAAATAGCACAAGTAAAGAGCAAAAATCAACTATAACAGCTCCCCTCTCTACTATTCAAGGAAAACTGCCATTCGTGGTGGCAGCTTCAATACTGCCTTCAGATCTCAAGATTCTGTAGGACATAGAGGAAACTGAACAGGAATATTTTAGACTCAATGAAAGAAAAATGTAAACATTCTGCCTTAGAGTATTAAAATCATCATGAGACTCACTTTTTGGCAAACTAATGAAAATAAATTACTTAAGCATAAGGCTCATTTAATTCCAAATTAAGCCCTTGGCAATGATAGTAGAGTAGTAATAATAAAGCAGATAAAAATCAGTATCTGAAAGTTTTAAGAATAACTGAGAGAAAAGGCTATGCAGACATAACAAAAATCTAGCATCCTTTATTTTGTATCCACTATTCATCAATGAAGTCATAAGCTTTCCTTACATCAATAATATAGGATTTCTCCTAGTTGCCCTCCTTCCTAAAATAGTTCTCATTGAAGACTACCCCAAAAAGTGAATATAAAAGCATGTATTTCTGACATTTCTGAATGTGACAGGAAGGCATTCAGGGTTTAAAGTATAATTAGAAATTGTTTCTAGAACATATTCATATGATTTATCAAAGTTTTGCCAACATCAAGTTGTCAGAGTATTTGTTTCCCATCAAAGAACAAAAATGGGTTTCCTTATTAATAATTATCCTTTATTCAAGATGAGAAACCTTTTTTTTCCTATACCAACAAAATAAACAAAAGAATTTTAATGTTTAGTATTTCAAAAGATATAAAGAGGTTCTCTTTAAAATCTTTAAAAAAAATTTTTTTTAAATGTTAGTGATCTCTTCAGCACTTGAGATTATAAGGAATTCTTTCACTTGTTCAAGCTAACTCTATACCACAGCATAATATTGTCCATTGATTTCAAACATCAGAAAGTATCTGTATATATCCCGATAAATATATAAAAAGCTCAATAAATCAGTTATAGATTGAAATCCACTGATGAAGAATCACACTGTTTTAGGCCAGATTACAATTTACCAAACAAGGTTGGCATTAGGGAGAGTATGATTATAAAAAATCCAAAAGTGTCAAAGCATATTTCATGTAATCTGATATAATGAATGACATGGTATTTATCCAAAATTTAAAACCAAACATAATCGGTTTGATGTGGTAGGAAAAGGTCACCAGAGACAACAGTTTTCCTTATTTCAGTTACAATCAAAACTATTAGCCTGAAATTCCTCATAATCTTTTTTCATACATATGATACTAGCTAACACTGGTAAAAAATGGACATCTTTTTAGAATATTTTTTAAATGTAACAAAGTGAAGAAACTTAAGATGACCATTTATTCTTTCATTTAATCATAATTAAAGAGATTCTTCTTAATTTCATTTAGAAATTCATTCCTTAAGTGGTATTACCTTGATTTCTAGTATCATTTTCCAATAAAAGGAACTAAGGTTCCTTGGAGAAATGGGACTGATTTTAAGACTGAGGCAGGAAATATACAAGATGAACCTAGTACATCTTATGGTGCCAGAAAGTGAGGTCCAGACGGACACACACACACTTGCACACACACACACACAGACAAGGATATGTCAAAGGATCTACAGCACATGGGAGCCCCCTTCAAGAGCTCCCAATGGCCAAAGCTGGAACAATTTGGGCAACAAAATAAATAGTACTGAATTATAAACTAAAGCATAAAAAATAAAAATATCCATGAATCCATACTGATAAATAAATGATATGGTGGATAGATAGATACATAGACAGATAAGGGAGAAGACACAAATCTCCCTTGCCAAACAATGTCAAATAATTTAGATATATACTCCACCTTCAAGGAGAGGGAGCACAACTCCTCACTCCATAAACACAGGCTGGACATAGTGCCTTCTTCCAGAAAGGAGGGACAAGGGACGGAGGAACTTTACAATACATAAAACCGGAAAAACACTATCTCCACCAGGTGGTTAGGGTCAACCTTAACGGTGGTAAGTCATGTTGTCAGCATGCACCCTTAATCCCTTGATAATATGTGATAAAAATGTCACTTGACCTGTGTTCTTCCTCTCAAAATCCATAAACCCAGTTTAATCATGAGAAAAACATCAGGCAAATTCCAGCGGAGAATGTTTTATACAATATCTGACTAGGAATCCTCAAAACTGTCAAGGTTATCAAAAACAAAGTCTGAGAAACTGTCACAGCCAAGAGGAGCGAAGGAGACATGACAAATCAATGTCATGTGCCATCCTAGATGTTATCCTAGAACAGGAAAAAAACATTAGGTAAAAATGAAGGGAATCTGAGTAAAGTATGAACATTAGTTAATAGTAACATATCGGCATCGGTTAATTGATTATAACATATGACTATACTCATGTGTGAGGTCAGTAAACAGATGGAACAGAGTGTGACATACATGGGAACTTTGGTTCTACGCAAATTTTCTGTAATCCTGAAACCATTCTAAAAAACAAAGGCTATTCAAAGAATGGCTGTAACCAGAATAAAAGCTTTCAGAAACCAAATGAAATTAGATGGGCTTTGATAGATCAGTATCTAAAAGCTGTGGGCCAAGAAATATCAAGTGAAAATTAACATCAGCATTAAGTGCATATTAACATTTTCACTGCCTTCAGACTGAATCTAAGAAGATGAACAAAAGAGTGAACCAGAATTCAGTAACTCACTCATATTATATGAGAGATAACATTGATTTCAAATCCCGTTTGGGTTTTGTCTGACACTCTACAGCAACTGTAGTATACTAGAAACCCCCAATGAGAAACAAACATCAAGGAAAGGATGTTTCTAAACCCATTGCTATGGTGTTTTTGTTGGCATGGTGACCCATTCTTCCTCATTAAGCTAACATGGGGAAATCAAGCAGTTAGCAATTTCTTGCGCACCCATGGCAGGCTCCTTCTAGAGCTAACTATTAGGGACTGAAGTACCCAAAGAGTTCAATTACTGGAACTGTAAGGGGTGTGCCACAGCCCCTAACCCATTACACTAAAAGCAAGCCCCTGAATGCCAGTCTTCAGAGTAATCTTGTTTAGCTTAAAATAAGAGGTTTAACACTTCCCACCAGGCAGTGCACTATGGTCAAATCGGGTTAGCCACAAAACAATCCAGCCTTTATGAGGAAAATATGTGAAGAAAATATCCTTTTGTGACCTGAGACACAAAAAATACTTTGCACAAAAGAAGACACCTCTTTCTGACTATCAAATCACTTTAGGTTTTTATTGGATTCCTTTCCCTGCACTTTAAGAATACACCTAATAGGGGAGAATCAAAATAAAACAGCTCAAAATTAATTGAATTTGGACAAGGAACTCCTTTCTATCCATCTCTCCTCAAGTGGGCAACTGCATTGCAAATGCATTTCCTGCGCCAATGGATTAAACTGCAACATTCTTTTAACTCTGTGTGGCTTTAGCGCAACAAACCAGCCATTATGAGATGTGTTCCAGTCTCATTAATGAGGTAAGCATGTGAGCCCAGCATTTTGGAAACCTAAAGAGACAAATTATAATGAGACTTCACTCAGTGGGGAGGCCAAGATATAGCCCTCTTCTCTCAATGATATCATAATAGGCAGCTATTTAATGAGTGTAGGACCTCCCTATGAACATATAATAGACACCAGTAAGAAGAGGAAGACTTCACCAAGACAAATCCAACTTAATATATATATCTCATAGGTAGGTGTTCATTGATACTCATAATTTCAATGCTTACTGCTTTTCACTGAGAATATGCTTCCCCTATAATGACACATGTCTTCTACTAAATACACGGTAAATTCAATGTCAAACGGACAGATGATTCTTTTCTTTTTCTCACAGATAAAAATGTGGCCCTTTATCTATATGTTTTGCATGTTGCTTTGTCCTTATTCTCAAAATGCCACACTGATTTATAAAATAACACTTGTTTTTTGGATTGGGAAACTGAGGCCACGTCATGAGGGTTTTGAAAGAGAATTTTCACTTGAGAAAACAGCCATCGATTCTGCGACTCTGTAACTGAATTTCATAATTCAATATCAGGTAATTACAACTATTCAGGAATTCTCAGACAACACTGGGGCACCTGTTTAGGCATTATAATTATTAGTCATTCAGAGCAGAATCAAACAGAAGTGGGAGCCTCACAAAATCAGTTGAGCAGAACATTCTGAGTTTACTGAACAGGCAAAGGAGTCATTACCTATTCTCTCCCTACTTTTCCTAAAAGAAAAAAGAATAAACGAACAGCCATGCCAAATTTTCAAATTTTCATTAGAGCAGTAAAGGGGGTTACGGTTACTAGAATCTGTTATAGAAAAAGCAGTCTTCGTTGGTTGCTGTTCGGTTCATTCCCTTTAATGCAGGAAGAAATGTAAGGAGTAGCCAACAAGTGCTACAGCAGTAACCAGACTAATTATCTGAAAATACTTTACAAACAAAAACGGAGTCTAGGCAAGGGTGATGTGGGAAAAGCCGAAAGACATTATTTTAGTTTCATGAAAAGAAGATTTCAAATCTTCCACACCTACTCCGGAAGTGAATTCCTTTTTGAAACACAAAAGAGTGAACCCCGATGGCGATATTTCTTATAAATGGGATAACTTTTCGATGAGCATCAATTAATATTTGTACCACCAAATAAGCATTTTTAAAATGCACACCTTTATGACCTGGAATTAATTACCAAAAGAGTGACCCTCAAATTGTACCTTACTTTAGGAATAATAATAAGCTAGTTGCATGTTTCATGTTATGCAGACAGAGAAATGATTGATATGGCTGCCAAATGGCCAAGAGCCAGATGTTTGGGAACAAACAAAAATACTGAAGTTTTTTAGTTCAGAACTGTTCTGATAGCCTCTCCAAGAGTCGCTTCTTGCCAGAAGCAACTTGGCAAAAGCAATTTTTGGAACCTCAAGGTGATGGCGACCAACCTAGACAGATGAAATCTTTGTATAACTGTAACCCACCTCATTTTTTTTTCTTTCGGTCTTTTATTATTAGATTTGGAATTAAATTTTAATCATTTAGTAACTCTTAGAGATCCGTATGGGAATGGAGGTGCTCAGTAGGTCATAGGCAACCTTGCACAAGAAGATTCTGAAACAGAATGGAACGTGAAAACTGTGAAACCCATATAGCCATAAAAGAATTTGTCTTCCACATGAATAAATCTTCAGTACAATGCAAAAGTTCGATCTCACTTCAAATTGTTAAAAACAAAATTTCTGCATTTATTAAATACCTATATTGAGGGCCATTAAAACTCCATTAATTTTCCTTCTTAAGTTTGTCCAGCCTTTGTAGCTATCATTAAAGTCCTAGTTTTCAAATCATTTCAGGCAGGGTTAAAATCTGGTATTTTTTTCATTAATATGTGTATCTTTGATTTTTAACATTACCACACACACACACACACACACACACACACACAAAAACCCTACAGTTAAATACGATTTACTGCAGAAATCTCTCATGAGTCTTCAAAACATATTTGGATAATTCTTTCAGCCCGACATAGCTCCAATTAGCACTGATCATGGCCATGCCCTAATTATTTAAAATTAAATAAATTGAACTTACACGTGCAAACATTTTGCAAATCACCCTGCATCCACTTCTCTTTTCAAGTTAACTCATAAGATTAGACAACTTGTTTTAATAGATTATTATCATTGGATGAGGTCCAAAAAGCATTCACCTAATGGGGATTCTGTCTGCTTTAACAGTTGTGGTTTAGTAGACGTTCTGACTTAACTGTCAATCTTTTTTTTTTTTGGACTGGCTCCTGGCCGGGAGAACCCTTCTGGGAGATAAGGAAGAAGTTTTTACCAGGTACCAGTCAGTCTGGACTAAGCAAATGGAAGTGGAAGGGATTGGCTAAAATACCTGACTGAAACGTTCTGGCTTCTTGCTCCCACCTCACACCACTCTTGTTCAAATGCCCTGGTGATCCCTGGCCCCTCATGCTACACCCCATTCCCCACCTCAATACAGCAGTCACCACCAGCAATACTCGGAAGTGCAGAAAACTCACGGAGCTCATACTGTGGGCAAGTCAAACATTAATAAAACCAAAAGATGAAATATCTTAACCCCGTGCTAGAAGTGTTGAAATATAAGAAAATAAAAGAAAATAAAAATGACAGGGTGTGCTAGTCTTTATTCACCCTCCATAGCTCAAACATTCCCTTTTAAGTAATACCAAAAAATTCCATTCTTGAACAGGTTCCATAATAACTCCTAAACTAAACACTCCAGAAATTTTACAGGGCGGATCATATTTCATAATAAATCCACGTTTGTTCTATTCCACACCATATTGCCAATCAACCCACATGTCTTGTTGCTTCAACAATCTAAACAAATGCAGTTCATCCGAAAGATATACTAAAGTGAGTACAAATTAAGCTCCATTGTATTCTTCCATAAGAGACCAGATATTATGAGCAAAGAGAGAATCGTGTATAATTGCCTAATGAATTCCAACACCTGTTGAGTCATTTTATACCTCCCAGATGGGGTCCTGCCTTCTAGTGGAGAGAGCAGTTGTCTAGAAAATACCATTCTCTTCTGGCATTATATTCAACTATGGAATGTGGGGGGAAGTCATGTAATAGTAGTAGTAACACTAATTATACATGTTTATTAAACATTTTACAATGTTTATACAATCTCAAGTCATTCTTTCTAAAATCCTCTGATGTTTGCAAACTCTGTGAGTCAGTACTTTACAAAAGGATAGGGAGACTTGGAGATGCAAAGCACGTTGCTCAGAATCCCATTGCTAATGAGAAGAACTGGAACTCAAAGCTATTTTTATTTTTTACCCTAAGACCAGGGTTTTATGCCCTAACCCTCCCCAAACCACACAGTGTCCACTTTGCAATCACCACTGCCAGTTCTTCACCAGCCACATCCCTCAACCTTAAGGTGGCATTGGACATAAAAGACCATTAACTTCCACAAGGAAAGTTCGTAAAGCCACAGATGGGTAAATGCTAGAGAGATCCAGAGCTCAGCAGTTCCTACCTGTAAAATCCCTGAACTTTAGAAAGCATCTCCTCAATGTGTATTCTGCAGTGAGGAAACTGATGTCCTAAGAGCTTAAACATGTTCCCCGGGGACACAGAGCTATTTGGTGCCATTCAGGATCAGAAATTTCATCTTCCTCTGCACTCATGGCTTAGTACCTTATCCCTTTGTTTATCCTTTTAGTCACTACTCTTCATCACATATCTACAATAATTCTCAATAACAGGCAATAATAAAATAAGAATTAGACTCCTATGTCCTTGGACTAGGATTCAAAGCTGTCCAAAATCTGGCCTGTCTTTACTATCTAAAGTTCAAAGTCCTTTAAGCATTACTGATATCTTTATTGATACTTCAAAATTCCCTCAATGATACCAGTCTCATGATTATTCTAGATACAAACCAAATACTCATTCATCAATCTAATGTTGTCATTATCTGAAATGTTCTCCCTCACCTCCAGGTGAAATTCCAGTTCGTCCACAAGACTTCCCCAATTTCTCCAGGCTACATCAATCCCCGCCTCCTCAGAGCGTACAATCTTACACCATATGAAGGAAACCATGTACGGTAAAGGCCAAGTCTGAAGTTGTTAAGGCCCAAGGTGGCACTGAGCAAAAGCAATCTTAATTAACACACTCTTCTGAAATGACTCTCACAGCTCTCCTACACAAACACAAGCTCATAGAAGTTGTGGTCACAAAGTATATGATCCACACCAATTCTGTTAGCACCCACCACAGAACACTTAGTACCGAATGGGTGAATCAATGCATGAATGACTGAGAAAATGATGGAATGAATGAATAAAAAGGACAATGAAACAAGACAGGAGCCCAGAAGGGGGCAGGAGAACAGTATATGAGGGCAGTTTTAGTTACACCAGATCTTGATACAGTCCAGTCTGTTCTCTCTAGTCAATGGACCTACATAAGATAAAATATAGAAAAGGCCCTTCACCCTGAGACTTTCTGAAATCTACACGGTCAGGGGAGATACTACAGCTGTTCATTTCTTTGACATACATATTTGTGCTGGTGTCCACAGTTTCTTCAACAATTTGAGTTTTTCCCCCCTGGTGGGTACTGCACTGATTTGGGATTCAAAACAATTTAAAGCATTTAAAGTCCCTGTGGCAAACGAAGCCTGTCCCAGACTGTAGAAAAAATTTCAAGTGTGTTTTAAATATCCCTGCCCTATGAGGCCCAGTCAAGTTCCTCATGCTTAGGACTATTTTTAATTAGTGAAGAGGAGAGGAAGGATACAGTATCTTATAAAGAAGAGAAGGGACAAAGGCGATGGAGACACAAAGAGAAGAATCAGGAAGACAAGACTTTGAATGATTAGACTTGCAAGTTCTCCTTAACAAGATGCAAGGAATCAAATTATGTAATAATCTCTGGTCATCCTTTGCCCTTAATGAAGAGTCTTCAATACTTGCTGAGGTCTTTAGGAGGTGACTTGAGGTGAATACCGGTTTGTAAACAATGAACCCCTAGACAAACGTGAGAGATGAGGATATGGGAGCTAGGATATTCTTGAACAACATCAGTTCCTTCAAAAGGATGCTATTGTGGCATTTGAGAAACTTCTACATAATTGCATACTTCCAGTGTATGGACCCTGTGGTCTCGGGGAGGAAGTTATTTTTATCTCATTTCTAAATATCCCTGTTAAAAAGATAGCCACTTCACAGTTTAGTGTTGCAGTGAAGAATAAAATTTAAAGACTGATGCAGATAAAAATGAAATAATATCCTTGCAATATTACCTAATAATATCAGAGTAGTCACATTTATTCTAATTCCTCTAATGGACTCTGACTTCTAAAACAAATGGTAATGGGAACAACCAGGTTACCTGTATGGTACATATTTTAAAATAGCCCATTCGCAGAGAAAAGGACCACCTTAAAAACAGATTAAAATAAAAATGGCTCAGATTAATTGAGCACTTACTATGTGCTGGACACTCTAATATTTCTATGTATTCACACTCATTTGATCTTCAAAAACCCTAGATTCGAGATGTATGGAGGTACAAAGAGGTAAAATCAGAATCCCCAGGCCATGTTGCTATTAAAGCAGCAGGCATATTTCTTCATGCAGCTGACTGCCTAATTAAGAAGGGGAAGAAAATATTACAAATCATTGTAAAAAAGAATGAAATAATTTTGAAAAGGGTCAAATTAAAATTGCACTCAAAAGGAACAATTAAACAATACTTGTTATAAAATGTATTTACAAAACATTCAGGATTTGAGATCTTGGCTTGGTGAGCCTGGCTGAGGGAATTAAAGGGGAAAACATATGTGAAATTTACACTGATTGCAGGTTTTATTTTATCTTAGATTTTTAAAATCTGAACCAATAATTCTAATGATGTGTGACTGCCCTAAGTGTTCCTCATTCAGACAGAGCAAAATGGCTGCTTTTCAAGGAGCAGTAAAACAGTAAATAGCATAATGCTGTCAGGCTTTCTGCTAGTTCCCAACTGAACTATGCCACAACCACCAATGCACTGATCACCAAAACATTAAAGAAAAAAAAAAAAAAAATCACTGCCAAAGCCAATCACTTCATTCCTACTCAGGAGGTAAACACGACAAGAAACACACCATCACTCCACCAACAACAACGGCTCTAGGACAAGAAAAAAAAAAATGTTAAACTGGTATTTACTTTTCTTTTTTCCAGTGACAGCTCTTCTTCATGATAAAAGATTCTGGCCTTTGTATTAAGAATAATCAATAAATAGCCTCAATATATTTTTCTAAGTCACTTGCAAAAAAAAAGAAAGAAAGAAAGAAAGAAAGAAAGAAAGAAAGAAAGAAAGAAAGAAAGAAAGAAAGAAAAGAAGAAAAGAAATTGAGGAAGATATGCAAAAAGCAAAATTCAAGTACCCTTATATTACAAGCTAAATTTCAACTGAAGATGTATTTTTACAGCTGCTATGAACTTCTAGAGCTGGTTATTCTTGGAAACCACCTTCTGCTTACTTGGGCTTCCTGTAGGGGGGAATTGTTACCAAAGTTTACTTTCTATGATTATTTTGAATGAATCCGGTATCGAGAGAATAGTCACAGTGTTAAATTTGGACTTGAACTTACTTTCAAAATTCTAGGGTACAGGATATCCAAGTAACACAAAGCAAGACTGAAGATAACTTCTCAATGAGTTCACTAGTACTCTGATAAAATATAAAGCAGGGAAACAGAGTAAAATCTTGTTCTCCCAGGGTATCCTTGGGCAAACAGTGCAACTCTGGGCTTTCTCAACTGTAAAAGAGGAAGGTTAATATCGTCTTGACAGAAGTTCACAGCATGTCCCCTTTATCTCTGAAATCACAACTTCTCTTCAAAAATAAAAATGAATATAAAAGCCCTTTGTAAAATGTAGGTAACCTGTATGACATTGAATGATTCACCCTACTATAAATACATTGTTCTTGACTTAATCTCCTTGGAGAACTTGTATGATGTAATAAGCATGGGTTTACCAATTAAGTTACTAGATAGAGAAATGCCAACTATAGCCTGTGGGCCAAATCTGGTACCTGCCTGATTTTAGATAAAGTTTTATTAGAACACAGCTACACCCATTTGTTTGCAGTAGGTCAGTAGAGCTGAATAGTTGTCATAGAGTCTACATGGTCCTATAAAGCAAAGGAAATGAACTACCTTGCCCTTTATACTGAATGTTTGCCAAGCTCTGCGACTGAGGATGAAGTATGATGAGTTCTCAATCCAGATCATAGTTCGACACTTTATAATATTATTTCTTTTACTTCTTCTTTATTTTTTTTTAAATTTCCCTCGAGAGAATGGCAACTTCATTTTGGTTTTTAAGGAAAATATGCTATTTTTCCTGCACAGAAAACTGGATCAGAGTCCATTTCTAATACACATTAAATCACAGCATAGTTAATGTAAAATGACATAAGGAAATAATGACGTAACTAGAACAAGAAATTAAAAACGTATGATTTACTTCTGAGAAAATCCATTTCAGAAAATCAAGTGTTAACTGTATTTAAGTGTACAAGGTCATGAAAAAGATAAATATATACCCTCATGATATAAAGGAGGAATGGATGTATTTTAATACAGATAGATTCCTCTGAAAGTTGGAATAAAACACACACAGCCCATTTCAGTTTGCAGTACATACCTGGCCTTCAAAAACCATTATTATAAGTATTTTGGGATCTCATCTTTTGTTCATGGGAATAAATGAAGAACTTAATATCTGCACAATTAATCCATCTTTCCAATCAGATTATTTCAAAGACAAAGAAAGCTATCAAAAGTTTTTTGAAACTTAGCAATAAAATTATTTTTAATTATGATTAAACATAGTATCAAATAATTTGTTTCTTTAAGCATCCCCCAAAACTCTCATATTAGGAAAAAAAAAAAAAAAAAAACCCACTGCAAAGGCTAAATGACTTGTCCACAATTACACAACTAGCTAGTGGAAGAAACTGTGTGAGAACCCAGGCCTCCTGATTAGAACTGCAGGATTGATGTCATTATGCCATACGGCCATACTTTTCACAGCATGCTCCCTTTATCTCTGAAATCACAACTTCTCTCAAATGTCTAACATTTTTCAGAGGCTTTCATGTAATTAACTTAGAAAAAGGCTATCAGCTGGACGCAAAGGTGTAGGTTCAAACAACCTTTATATAAATCTGATGTAAATCAGCAAATGTCTTAATGGCATATTAAATCTTTATAGAATGGTTCTACCATAATTAAGTTTATGTTATTGCTCTTTTAAAATTGCTCAGGAGTGAATTTGTCTTTAGGAAGCAACTTGGGACATATTTTAGGATGGCCATTCCGTTAAAGGGATAAAAAAATGGAAACAAAAACAAAAAAACCTTTAAACTCAGCTCCATCTTTTAAATGTATTTAAGTTTGTCTAAAAATACATTTTCTCTTTTTTTTTCTTTTTTTTCTTTTTTCCAAAAAAAGTAAGGGAATGGAAATTGGTTTTATTCTAGATTTGACAAGCACCTTTACACTTTGATAAAACTCCTGATCAGAGCTAAAAACAACTCAATTATATGTACTTAAACACAACTTAATTACTTCTGCATGTGTCAGACATGTGTAATGCACTGAGAGGCAAAGATATGGGAAAGAATAAGAAGTATCCAGATTCCTACCACTGTTCTTTCAAGAATCAAGGGTTGCAGATACCAGACACACAACCAAAAAAACAATCAAATTCTGACGTTAGATTCTTATTCCAGAAAACCACATTTATATAGGGGACTATGATTCATCATACTTCAAAAAAAAAAAACATTCTGACATCAGATTCTTACTCCAGATAACTGCATTTATGTAGGGGCCAAAGATTTATCATGTTTTAAATAAAAAAAAAAAAATAAAAAATAAAAAAACAGAAAGAAAGAAGGATCCAGCACTATGACCCAAAAATAAAAGTGAAGAAGATACCTCGACTACCCAAACTTCATTACCAATTTGTTAAACAGTAAATAAGATGTGCAAACAATATTAAAGAGGTGAGAACAGGGGTCTCAGTAAGTCTTTAACCAGGTTTATTGACATACATGGTTTAAGGTTGTAACTTTTCTCTAAAGATCATCTTAAACTTGAAAAGTAAAAAATAGGGGCGCCTGGGTGGCTCAGTGGGTTAAAGCCTCTGCCTTCGGCTCAGGTCATGATCCCAGGGTCCTGGGATCGAGCCCGGCATCGGGCTCTCTGCTCAGCAGGGAGTCTGCTTCCTCCTCTCTGCCTGCCTCTCTGCCTACTTGTAATCTCTGCCTGTCAAATAAATAAATAAAATCTTAAAAAAAAAAAAGAGAAAAGAAAAGTAAAAAATAAAACATACATCTTGAAAACAAACAAAACACACACACACACACACGCACACGCACACACACACAGTCACCACAGATCTAAAGCTCCTTATCCTTAACTTCAAAATATATACTTAAGAATACAGTAATAGGGACGCCTGGGTGGCTCAGTGGGTTAAGCCTCTGCCTTCATTCAGCTCAGGTCATGATCTCAGGGTCCTGGGATCGAGCCCCACCTGGAGCCCCACAGAGGGCGCTCTGCTCAGCAGGAAGCCTGCTTCCCTCCTCCCCCTGCCTCTGCCTACTTGTGATCTCTCTCTGTGTCAAATAAATAAATAAAATATTTTTAAAATAATACAGTAATAGTTACAGAAACTCAATGAATATATTCAAAAAAGCAAACTGTCCACTTTAAGTGGTTCGATTTTATGATATATGAATTATATCTCAAGAAAGCAGTTAAAAAGAAATAAAACTCCTGATTTAAACTGACATGAGGTTATTTAGTCTTTATTCCTTTTATTGTAAATATTCATATATTTCCCTTCAGAAACTCTTAATGTTTCTTACTTCAAAATGGTGCCATGTTACAAAATACAGAATTTACGCACCCTATTACTTTTGAATAATAAAAAAAAATATCAGAATCACATCTGGCCTCAAGCATTTTAGGTATTGAATCAGGGAACTTCTCATCCTTTTTTTTTTTTTTTTTTTTACATAAATAGAGAATTGCTCAGACTCTAAAACTAGTCTTTACTATCCACATCAAACAAGACCTGACATCCTACACAGCTTAGAACCCACTAAGACACACAGGAATCCTTGGCATCACATTGTTAGTTAATCTGAACTGTTTTATATTTTTAATGAAATTTGCAGGAAAAAGAGTTTTTATCTGAATTAAAAAACAACCTCTATCGTGCAGACTCATCTTTCCCCTTAAAGAGCCATTAGATATGCACTGCCTCTCCCGGGGACATAAATAAGTTAATATGGTTGATTAGCAATGATGCGACAATATGAAATTCAGAGCCAAACCAAATACTTCAATGTAAACGGACTCCAAATAATTCTTTTCTGCATGCTTTTGAGAAACACTACGCATTTCACAGCTGGTAGCAGAAGTTGATAGGAGTTTCAGAAGCAAATCGAAAACAGTTCAACTTCGAAGGACATATACACGTACAACATCTCTCTCTTAAATCTGCATGGCGTAGGACAAAACTACGGCACATATGATATGCCCTGTCGCCCAACGTGATATTGAGGATCAAACTCCAAATACCAAGGTCTCAATGTCAGGATCTCTGGGACAAGGGGATGCAAAAGAAATAAAGGATCCGGTGCTTGGTCTCAAGGTTTCTAAACCAACTACATACCCGTACACACACACAGTACTGTTCATCTAACACCTTAAATAAATAGACCAGTTTTTCCTTAAGGGAACTCAACGCAGAGACCATGACTTGCGCTGGAAATGATCTGGATTTAGATTTAGCATTGCCTTTGAAATCCAGTCTCATGGTATACTGATCAATTCAGGGGAGCTCATTCAACTTCTTGTAAAATGCAGCACAAAGAGTGACCTCACCGGGTGACTGGGACAGCTAAGTTAGAAAAGAAATGTGAATTCCAAGAGAACTGGAGGAGTTCTGCCTGTTTTCTTCACTACTTTATCCTCAGCATCTAGAACAGGACCTCCTATCTAGAAGACACATAGTACCTGTTTATCAGACAATAAAAAAAAAAAAATTAAAAAGCATCTAGCAAATTTTGGAAGTTGACTCTGAATCCAAATGAAATGCACAAGCATGAAATGATGTAACTTGCAGAATTTTTTTAAAATTTTTCAGAAGATTTTATTTATTTATTTGAGAGAGAGAGAGAGAGAACATGAGGATGGAGAGGGTCAGAGGGAGAAGCAGACTCCCCATGGAGCTGGAGCCTGATGTGGGACTCGATCCCAGGAGTCCAGGATCATGACCTGAGCCAAAGGCAGAAGCTTAACCGACTGAGCCACCCAGATGTCCCCTTACAGAAATTTTTAAAACCAAAACAAAATCCCAGATGAACCACGCTATTTAGAAGTCATGACTTCTCTGCCACCTTCTCAGGCTCTTCCTTAACCAGGCTGAATCAATTTGCCAGACACATTTGCTTCTCCAGCACTTTCCATGGAATTCTATTAGCACTTAGTGCAGAGTGATCTGACCATTGCATATTTGCCTTATACTTCCGAGGGGCTGGGAAAATATATTACCCATCTATGTATTTTTAGCACCCATAACGCTAACTGTTGCCTATGGAAGAGATGATTATTTGTATTTCAAGCTACTGTAAGTAAGCAGCACTGGTCCCAGGGCCAAGGAACAGGAGAATGGTTGTTTCTTTCAAAACACTCTTTGGATGGTCCACTTCAGTTACACTTGTGTAGAAACAGTATTATGGGAAGACCACCCACCTTGGAGTCAGACATTTGGAATGAGTTTCTTTCTCTACTTACATACTACCTGTGACTCCTTGGGCAAAATTATTTCACTTCTAGAAGCCTCAGCTTCCTTAACTGTAAATGAGATTAATAATACCTACTCTCATAGAATGAACAAAATAATGCATGGAAGACACTTTGCTAGCACACAGTAAGCCCTGATAAATGGTGGTTGTTACCACTATTACCACCAGCTCTGTGTATATGCAAATGAAAGCTAATGAATTCAAATGGGTTATTTCTTTTCCTCTTTGAACAATATGAAAGTCAGCACAGCCCTGGAGAAGATTATACTGCAGAGCAGGAGAATCAAAGACTACAAATTATCCTGTCCCCAAACCAGAAACTTTAGGCTGCTGCTTTGACAACTTAAATTCAGCCCTTTTGTCGCTCAGCCGGCCCATTTTTTCAATTGGCACCTCTACATTTTCTCCTTTCTTGCCATTTTATCTCTAAAATACATTCATTTTGGAGTTATCCTCACTTTTGGCATTGCAGTTGTCACCGATTCGAATATCCACGCAACAGCGAGACACTAAACTCACACTGTTTAGTCAAAAGAAACTCTGAACGTCTGTAAGACACTACTGGTGGCATTTTAAAAATCCCACCACAATTCTGGAATAAGTACCAGGGTAAATAACAACACAGCCAGCTGCTCTGTCTGCTGCTGCTGCCCCTGTTTCTGAGTTAGTGTGCGGTGCCTTGGAATAGAGGAAGAGGGTAGCAACAGAGAGCTGCCCCAATATTTGTTTAATTCTCTACTTCCAGACCAATCTCAGGCTCCACATCATCCAAGACAAGATCCCTCTACTGAAGGGTAACCTACTTCAAACAGGAACGTGCTGTTAGTAAAGGCAATTCCCCCCAATTAGGGGAAAAAAACACACCGTGGTTTTCGTCTCTTTGTGTTAAGTTTCTGGTAGCTCCAAAAGTAAATATTCCATTTGAATGCAGGCTTAGCTCAAACTAAAGACCTAGAATGACAGCATGCAAGTACATAAGCACTTAATTGAAGGTAGTTGGGGGTGTGGCAGGGGACAGGGACCAGAAAAGAAGGGGCCTGGGAGGAGGTTAACAACCAAACAAAAAACTCAGTTTCAACAGGTACTTTCGAATGACTGACAGCACAGAGAACCTAGGGAACAGTAAGAAGGACAGACTGGGGGAGGAGGCTCTGTTCTCAACCAAGCCTGTGCCACACATTCGTGAAAAGAGGGGGCATGGCTTGTAGATATATAGTTTCCAATACCTCTCTCTAGCCCCCAAATCTTAAGTTTCTATAAAAAGTTGATAATTTTAATAATATCGTATGTGGGTATCAGATTCTCAATGGATACATCAGTGGGTCCCAAACCTAGCTTTTCATCAAAATCAGAGGGAGAGCCTTTAAAAAGTAGTTTTTTTCCTGCTACCTCTCTACCAGCTCCCTGTCAATGCCTCAAAGACAAAAAGGAAACAGACCAAAAGAATCTGATTCGGTAGCTCCCGGTTTTGTGCTACAATCTCTGTTTTAAAACCGTCTCCCCAGGAGAAGATAATGGTCATCCCAGGTTGGACTAGTCAAAGGAAGCCCATGATGAAATGAATCCTAAAATCTTTGAACAGTCACCATCCCCCACCCAACCCCTGTATTCTCTGTCAGTTAGAGCAGATTTTTAAATACTGTATTTTCTAAAAATCAAATCCAATTTTACCTATTACAGACTTGTCCCGGCAAGCCAAAGTTACAAGGATTTAGGTTTCTATAAAAATAACTTGGTATGAATATGACTATGACATCCAAAGTATTTTTTTTTTAAGATTTTATTTATTTAATTGAAAGAGAAAGAAAGGGAGAAGGAATGGGAGTGAGCAAGAGAGAGCACAAGCCGGCGGGGGGCGGGGGGGCAGAGAGAGAAACAGACCCCCCCGGTGAACAGGGAGCCCGATGCCATGCCCAGGACCCCAGGATCATGACATGGGCACAAGGCAGAAGCCTAACCCACTGAGCCATCCAGGCACCCCGGCATCCAAAGTATTTTATAAAAAATTTTGGTAGCCAGAAACCATATTGCTCCTAAAAAAACAAAACTTCTGCTAGAAAGGTGGGCAAATAAATGAACAACAAGAAAAAACCAGCCTCCATGTTTCCCTGAAAAGGTTTGTTGTAACAGATTCTGGAATCAGCTGCAACAATATTGCCTGCCAGGTTTGGGAAAGAATAGGGGGAAGAAAGAGATTAACATTCACCTCTAGGTGATAACAGTGCTTCCCCGTTCTTGAGAGAATGAGACTTAAACGCTGCAAGCTATTGCTGATACTGAACTCATCTTCCTTCCTATAAACCTGGCTACAGGAAATACACAGGCAACGGGGTGCTGGGGGAGGAGAACAGGAAAGCCGGTCTCCCCTCCATTTTCAGATACATAAGCAACAGCACCATCCTGAGCCCAAAGGGGAAAAAACCAGGCTATAAAAGTAGGAGCTGATGGGAAGATATTAACAGTGAAGAAACATTAAGGAATGACTTCAACATACTTGTTTTCAATCAATTAAACAAAAGTAAATGATCAAATTGTTGTTCAGAAGCATTATCCTTGAAAAAGAGTTTTGTTCCTCAATATTCTTTACATTGGCAGCAGGGGTGAATGCGATCGCAAACACTCCATTTCTTGAGTGACATTTCTTCCTGCATCCCACAAGAAAAGCCACAGCCACACTAATTGAGTGCTCAGCAAAATGACACACAAAAAGTTCACTGCCGCTGAAACGTTGTGGAAACACAGTAAAACGCTGATGACCATGATGGTATTTCTACAGGAAAGGAATGGAGCAGAAAAGTGTACACTTACTATATTCATACCTAACAACCCTGCAAGGCAAATATTATATTCCTATTTTACAGACCATGTCACTGATGTTCAAGATGTTCTGTAATTTATCCAAGGTCACAGCGACTTAAATCTAAATCTTAAGGCTCCAGTCCTTTGGCTTTTCCACGGCAGCCTTCCTTGTGCTTATGCACGGGGCGATTAGCCAAACACCCAGTGGTGATTCAGAGTAAACAGCAGTTGTTCTTATACTCTTAGATATACTTAACTGTTTATCACACGATGTCATGAGATCTTAAGAAGAAACTACACTCCATGGAACACGGAAACTGGCAAGTTTCTGCCTGACTTCAAATAAGGAGAAATAAAAATTCTATGCCATTTGGAGTTTGCTATTTCATGAAAGTTATGGAAATCACTCAAATCGTTCATGTAGAACCTTGGTATAATCTTACTACAGTATAGTAGTAAGTAGTTTATCCTAATGGGACATGTAACACACACAAACACGCAAATACTTTTGAAGGGGAGCGGACAGAGTTTACACACTAAAAATTGATACAATGCTCTCCAAAGGGCTAGGTTGGTTTTACCAACAGATACAACAACTCAAAATTCACTAAATTAAAATATTACGTTTTTCATCTTTTTTTCATTTTTGAACACACAAATTATATTTTTAAATACAGCTAATACTGCATTTAATCAAGAACTCTATTAAAGGTACTTGCTATATAGTTACGTTTAGCAATATTTTAATGAAAATCTAAATACATTTTCCATTTCTTCTCTTACTAAAAGCTAAGTCACTTGTTTTCAAATGTCCTTCAGTTTTCTCACGTTGTCCCTGCTGTTTGCTTTGAATCTTACATTAATTATAAGCCAAATGACAACCACATACCAAGTGCAGGCCCTGTAGATTCCCCCATCATATCAAAGAGAAGGATTATCATCTTTGCATTTCACTTGATCTCCTGAAATTAAATGAATAAACATGTGGAGAAAAAAGTGTCCTTTGGAACTGAAACACTGGCTTCACTAATCAAGGCCATAATTATTGAGGAAACATGTATTAAATTCTGAATTCATGCTATTTCACTTGATGCAAGAGTTATAATCAGACCAGCAGAGCATGCAGGAGCCATCTGGGTGCCGCACAGTTGTAAAGACAAATCCTGAGAGCAAGGGCACGTTGACCTTCCAAGCACCACGTCACTGCACACTTTGGCATGTCTGTTCTCCCCTTCTGATTTCTTACCATTCTTCTTTGAATAAAGGAACACTGTGATCAGGAGGTATGAAACTGATGTAAACAATAAAATATACCACGCCTTGAAAGCTTACTGTACTAAAACATTTCCTAACTATTTTAACTATCAATGAATTTGATTTCACACTCAGTTTCATCTGCCCCACCTCCTACCCCAGTTATGCCTTTTAAGGAATCTCTAATGCATCCAGGAATCTGTCTTTCTATAGCTTAAATTTGAGAAGTTAACACTCAATTAGCATTCCCATTGTGCCGAGTATTTAAGACAGAAAGCTGACTTCTGGGCAATGACGATTTGAAATTGGTGCAGACCACATCGTTTTTCTGTGAAATTGACAGTACCGAGCTGAATACAAGCAACCAGATAATCATGAGATCCCGTCAGTCACTCTGATTCCTCTGAGGCAGCAGGTTATCGAACATTGAGCCGAGTGATGTAATACGGATCCCAGACAGTGTTATGAGAACAGCATAGATGATTTCAGTGAGACTCATTATTTATTCATCACAAGGTCCAATTTGCGTGTCATTTTCACTGATGGTATACTGAGTTAACTGGCTGGAATTCAGTGCTGATAGAGTATTTTATTCTGGATTGTAAAAAGGACCATTTTGAAAAATGTTTCTTTCTTCCTATAAGAAGGAATGCAAAACAAAGAGGCATTTTGTAATTGTGACCATTCACTGTAACAACATTTGAACATCGTTCAGCAATACTAGAAGAACGGACACAGGAGAAAGCCCTAAAAGACTCCCCGTTTTTCCCATCAAGAGTATATAATAAGATGCTAGATACTATGAGTAAAAAGTAAAATAATCTAGTCTTCAAAAAATAACTGCCCCCCCCTTTTTAAAAAATGCTAAAGAACAAGACAAATGCTGGCAGGAAACACTCACTGAATGAACTAAACCTCCTGAGTCTGATTCTTAAGTCTAGTCTCATCACCAAAGGGTCCCACTCTCAGGTCTGTTCCCAGGGAAGGACAGAGAAGAAAATCTCCCAAGGAGCAAAACGGAGCTAGCCTGGACATTGTCAAGTTTCTCCAACATACCACATACCATTCCACATACCAGTAGAAACACAAAAACATTTAAAAACCATGCAATGGGGACGCCTGGGTGGCTCAGTGGGTTAAAGCCTCTGCCTTCGGCTCAGGTCATGATCCCAGGGTCCTGGGATCAAGTCCCGCATCGGGCTCTCTGCTCAGCAGGGAGCCTGCTTCCTCCTCTCTCTGCCTGCCTCTCTGCCTCCTTGTGATTTCTGTCTATCAAATAAATAAATAAATCTTTAAAAAAAAAAAAAAAAAAACATGCAATGTCTCCCAACATTGTTGGAGCCACAACATATCTTAAAAGGTCTGTACATCATTATACATACTAGCTCTCTAAACCTACCTTTCTAACTCATTTTCCTCTATAAATTCATGCATTCTATGTATCCGTCAAAACCATTGTTCAGTGGTCCCATAACTTCCTGTGAGTTCCCCTCTGGGCAATCCTCATGCTCTACCCTCCACTTTCCCTTGCCTCTCTAATTATAAATGTCTCTATCTGAACCACCCTTCAGGGTCTTGCTCAACTGTCTCTGTTCCTGAAAGTGTTCCCTGATCCCCTTAGCAGAAAGTACACCCCCACCCCTTCCTCAAGACTGCCCTAGCTCTCCCAAGGCCTCCCTTTATAACCTCACCACCTTCCAGACTGAATTTCACTTCTGCATTTACATGTACTACTCTCGCCTTCCTAGCATACTCTAAAATGCCCTCACAGGCAGAATTCTGTCATTGCGTCTTTGAATCCACATATCACCTAACACACTGTTTTGTACAAAGATGAATCTTTTTTAAAAAAACAACAAAGATAATGTGTGACTAGATCACTGTTTCATTAACACTCTAATGCAAACATTACATGAACTTACAAGAGTAGTCAGCTTCCCAATTTCACTCAGCTTGAACCTAAACTGTCACCAAAATACAGAATCGTCTTAAATCAGCTGAGCAGAGAAGCCAACCTGCAGAAATAAAATACCTTATTAATCTTTGACTTTTTGAATTGTAAAGTATTTTTGAACCTCAACTTTTATTTGTGGTAATATCTGGTTAGCAGTGTTGGCAGCTGTTCAAAGTTTTAAAGTACTATAGGTCATGAATATTAAATGCTACAACAAGTTTACTGGGATGAAATCCAAATTCATTTGTAAGTACATGACAAATAGTCAGCCCTCCAGTTTCAATAATGCTAGAAAATACTGTGATCAGAATCTGAGTATCTTGCGATATCTGGATTCTCACAAAGTCAAGTGTAAGGCAAGCGAAGAAAAAGAAAATCATAAGAAAGCGGGAACACTACTTGAAGTAGAGTGGCACAGATGTTGATTGAAGAAAATCAGAAACAGCAAATATGTCATATTTCACTCAGAGCAATCGATATGAGAGTCACATCTTGAGCAAAACTACAACCTAGTCTAGAAGGCGAAGGGACAAAGCTGTAAATGAGAACATATTCTGCCAATGCCATCCCCCAGCAGATAAGCAAATAAAAAAGCACATGTGGCTTCAATGTGCTAGTACCTGGAGGTGCTGTACCTCCCTTTTCATGCCCTTCTATACAGGGGGAGTCCCGCAAACTAGATGTACAGAAGCACCAAATTTAGTGTCTTCAATGTTCCAACAGTGACAAACCAGAAACCTTCAACAGCATATAAGCCCCCATCCTCAGAAGCCATTCTCAAGGTAAACCCTGTAAATGGTTTGGAAATACAGGATTATTTGTTTGCGTTCGATCACTACACCCTGATGTAGAACCAAGCTTATGCATCACATCCAGGATAAACTTTATCACCATAGGCAAACCCCACCACTCACATCCTGCTTAGCATTAAAATAAAAAAGTTAGGGGCACCTGGGTAGCTCAGTAGGTTAAAGCCTCTGCCTTTGGCTCAGGTCATGATTCCAGGGTTCTGGAATCGAGTTCTGCATCAGGCTCTCTGCTCGGCAAAGAGCCTGCTTCCCCCTCCCTCTCTGCCTACTTGGGATCTCTGTCTGTCAAATAAGTAAATAAAATCTTTAAAAATAAATAAATAAATAAAATAAGAAAGTTATTTCTAGACAGAGTTGACTCGTTTTCCAAAAGTGGCAATGGCTTCCCATTTCCTCTCTCATAATATGATCTTTTCATTTTGTTTACGTGAAACAGCACTGCAAAATTTAATTTTAAGAAAAGGAAGTTGTCTGAATAATGTACATCTTAGAAGCAACTTTAGCAAAACAGAGGAAGTCATCTTCATAGAAATTCTTAAAAGATCAAACGAGAAGGGCTTCATTTTTCTAAATCAATTTGGGCTATTATTAGAATTGTTACACTGGTTTTCAGGTTTCCTTTTTTTATCCACCAGTAACCAAATAAGTGATTATGAGGCTAATAAAGGGAAAAAAGATGTTTCCACATTAAAACAGTTAACAGATGTTAAATAAGCACAGAAAATGGCCACTAGGTAAGTAATGACTGATGTTTGGTAAGTAAGAAAAATGTTGCTTTTGCTGATTTTATTACCCATATACCTCCCGGGATCATGGGAGACTTGTAAAAAATTTTGTGGGCAGATAAAAGTCAAGCATTTATTTGCAAGGCTAGTTTAAGTGTGTTTCAAGGGTTCCTCACCACTCCCTCTTACTTTTGACCATATAAAACTAAGTAAGTGAAAGTCATCTAAGAAAGGCTAAAATAATCATTTGATGAAAAGGCAAGAACTTATTTTTCAACATTTTTCTGACATGTATTTCTTCCAATTCTACCCTCCAGATCCCACTGTGAAATGAAATCCTCATTGCACAAAGGGAAGAGGAAAGGATTTTACTTTAACATTTTAGGCGCATATTTTTCCAAGACAAATCTGAAGAAAGTGTGAATTCGATAATATCCTGAGTACCTACTATGTGCCAGATGGCGCACTAGATGCCAAAGATAATATAGAAAACACCTTAAATAGAATGCTGACGCTAAGTACTAGGAACATTTAAACATTTTAAGATGGCTATGAACATTCATTTTGTTCATAAATGTTTCTGAAGATTTTATATTTGGTGTTTTCTTACAAATCCCCCCTAACTATTGATAACTGTATTATTGTATTATTTCGTATCATATTCAATCATATTATTCTGTAAGTCATACTATCTCAATAAGCACTTATTATATAAGTTAACTGTGTTTATGTTTTTTGCATATTCAGAATAGTGGCTAGCACATAAAGACTGTAAGTTTTTATTAAATACTAAATAAAATGTCTACAGTATGACAGGTCTCTACTATTTTTCACATACTTCCACGAAATAGAAAACTTACATATTTCCTTTGCAGAAATGCAAAAGCCTTTCACATAATATAAAGATGTGCATCATCTGCATCAATCTTAGAAGTTAAAAAAAAAAAAAATTTGCAGCCAAGAATTCTGGCCAAATTCAGCCATCTCAAGGATTTTGTCTGGCCCAAACAGGATTTGTCTTTAAATCAGTAACCAAAAGTAAGTAATAATAAATGTCACTGAAGTGCGCCTGGTTGGCTCAATGGGTTAAAGCCTCTGCCTTCGGCTCAGGTCATGATCGCAGGGTCCTGGGATCGAGCACTGCATCGGACTCTCTGCTCAATGGGGAGTCTGCTTTCCCCCCCCGCCCCACCGCCTCTATGCATACTTGTGATCTCTGTCTGTCAAATAAATAAATAAAATCTTTAAAAAAAAAAATGTCACTGAAAAATCCAGAGGTCTGTCTTCTTAGGGAACTCTTCAACTCTCCCAAAAGCAAACCTGTATGTTCTTATTGCAATAATAGGATGAAGAGGAATCCCCGAGGTGGGCGTAATCTTGCTTCCACCAGTCCCTTCTGTCTGGTCCTGGTGCACATTTGAGTTTGGGGGCCAGGATCTTTTAAGAGGTACAGAATTCAAACCAACACTGTGAAGAATGAAGCTGAGTGTTACTGCTATGAGAAAAACATTACTGATGAAACTATCAACACAGAGAGCCTTGCCCCTCTGGTCTTAATAATTTCCAGCTTTAAGAGGACCGCCATTTTGGGATTTGAGTACTTGGCTAGTTCACTGCTTTGCATAATAGAGTTAAACATTTGTGCATTGGAGTTTTCTGTTTATATAAAAACTGTGTTTTAATAGAGCAGGAAAGTTTATTTCATCTGGCAAACCATGATCTGGAGTTAATTGGTAAGATATTTAAGATGATTTATTCTTTTAAGGTTGAAAAGGACCTTCTAAAGTCTTTTAATTCACTTCCTTCAGAGTCTCTTCTAACTCACCCCAGGCATAGAAATCTATATATTATAAAGACAGAATATGGAATTTTCTATAACTTCCATATGTAATCTGTGCTAGTGTTTACAAGCCCCATAGACATAAAATTCTAAATGAAAGTTTTTGCTTAAATATTCATGCTTCAGCTTTGGTCGATTCCTAATTCATATGCTTTCGAAAGGACTGTATGTTTAAAGACAAACAGCAGTTTATCTTTTGGCTTTCTCTTCCTTAAAATAAAGAACTATAACTTCCATTAATATTCTTCTTTCTCTCAACTAATACACATCAGGTGCCTTCCAAACACCGGGCACCCAGCTCACACTGGACGCCCCACAATTTCATATAATCTTCACAACATCTCTAAGAGAGAACACTCATGATCTCCATTTCCAGATAAAGAAGCAGGTCATTGAACTAGCCCAAGGTTACTCCGCCAGTGTGAGTTAATATTTGATTCCATTCTAAGGAAGTCATCTGACATTACATCTGTTCATTCATCTTCACACCTTTACAATATAGTAAAATCATCGCTAGACACACACAAATATGTATTTTAGTTCTAGTGATTCTCCCATTTTCTGGGTGACTTTCACATCTCTGGTCTCTACACCTTAGCTGGAAATAAGGGGAATGCCATAGATGATCTCTATAGTCCCTTGAAAATCTATACAATCTGTTACCAAAATGTTCTCACTAAGCTCACTGACCCAAAACCTGAGAATGAAACAAAGAGTGCGCTTGAGATACCAACTCCCAGATGAAGTGTTTTTGCTGCCCCGACTACTTCCCTTGCCCACATGCAGTGGCTGCCAGACAGTCTAGGCAAGTTTCCATTTGGAAACTTCTCAGGACACTGAATCTTCAAAGTGTTAAGTCCTTTCCCATGGCGTGGGGGGGGGGGGGGGGACTTCACTCTCCATGGCTAGTTCCTTTGCGGGTGACGTTTCTCATTTTCTTAAGCAGGACGCTCGGTTACATTTTAATATCGGATAAACAAAGATAATTTCTTATTACAGCTATGTCCCAAATACTGTATGGGACACAGGTATAATAAGGATCTCTATCAGCAACTCTGTCCTTGAAATATGCTTAGAGAACTGAAAATTTCTTAGAAAGGAACTTCAGAAGGTCATAAACGCAAGTCCTGAGTTGATATACCAAAATAATTTCCTAATTGAGGAGACAGTAAAGTGGAAATTCTGTAGAATGCTGAACCACAATGTTTCACAGGTTATCAATGCGAGGTCCTGAAACACAGAGCGTCTATGTCCTCAACTAGACCTTTCTCTCCCAGGGACAAGGACCATGATTTATATGTATTCTATCTACTATTTCCAGAAAATCAAGAAAGTTTACTGTTGTTGTTGATACGGTTTTAAAACAAAAACAAAAATAAGATTTCTCTCCCTAAATTTTCCTGAACAAATAGTTAAAATGGATTTGAAATTAAGTTTGCCTTTCAAACTGCATCGTTTTTAGGCATCAAACTCGACCCAACCAGAGTTTTCTTTTACAGGTTCAGCATATAATTGAAATCACAGAAGAACTTCATTAACCACTGGATACTTAAGTTCCAACTGAAAGGGTTATGCTTCCTCACAGAAGTATAGCAGTAATTACCCTGCCTACTAAGTGGAAAAAAATAGTCATTTAAAAGTAATAGTAATAATAAATGTTTCTATCTCCCTCAATTTTTTTCCTTTCACTTCAATTCCTTCCCAGTTTGATTTTTTTAAAAAATTGAGAATTGAGGGCAGGGGGCAGGAGGAAAAGTCACCAAAACTAGTAAACTCGACAGCATTCCTGATCAGGGTAAGTATCCAAAACCATAGCTCCTCACATAAGTGTCCAAAAGGAAAGAGGAGCTGTCCTAAAACATGACCGAGTTTTGCAAACAGTGGTCAAGCTCACACCTTATACTAGAAGGCAGAGCTAGGGCAAGTTTATTATGAATGAGAGAGAAATAGGGAAGGAGATAGTTTCTCAACCACCTCTGTCTGCCCAATTCCTTCCCTTAACACACTAGCCAAAAACTGGTTCTCTTTAGGTAGATGGGATCTGAAAGCACTTCTGCACTTCTGTGACCTTCAGACAACATTGCGTTTGAAACCACTAAGGGAATACAGAAGAGCAAATATTAAGCCCTGAGGCAAAGGTCTTCATTGGCCTCAGGGCAAAACCTATAATAACCTCCTTCTGCTTTGATTCTTCTATTCTTATTCATTACAACAAGGAAAAAGGTGAAGATGATTCACTGTTGAAGAATCTGAGTTCCCATGGCCCTACAGAGAAGGGCTGTTTTCCAAAGTCAGGTCAGGAAAATACTATTAACAAATGGCAGAGGATTTCCCCTCAGTAGAGTTTAGCATGTGGCTCTATTACCCGCTCTGATATTTTTACAAATACACATTACAGGCAATCTACTGGATTACAGAGAATTTGGGCTGAAATAAAGAATGAATAAAAACAAAGATTGCCTAATCTTTACCAGGCAAAAGTGCCCTTCTACCCTCTTTGAAATGATGAAAATACGTTAGGACGTCCGAGAAATAAAACAATCCATGAATGAAAGGCATGTTAGGAGGGAAAGGTCGAAAAGGACACTTCCACTTACTGAAGATCAAAACATAACTTCTTCCAGCTTCTCTTTGAAGAGGAACAAATTTGCTTTTTAAATGGGGAAAAAGGACCAGGCAAGCAGAACTGCTCAGTAACCCAATGCTCGAGCACCAATAATCACTTACTTTATAGATGGCAGGTAAGATCTGTTTCATTTTCAGCCTGTGAAAGACAAAGACGTCATAAACTGCGGACACGGCGAGCACCGTCACTCCTTGTTCCTTCCACAGCATGCTGCAGCCCGCACACAGTCCCGTCCCCAGGAACCAGCCCCAAGTCCGGGCTGAGTAGCCTCTCGTAGAACAGTGTTTCATGTAGCACAGCAAGGACAGGAGAAAGAAGAGACTGGCCCCGACGTCGGCCCTGCCCACGATTCCCGCCACTGCCTCCGTGTGAATGGGGTGAGAGGCAAACATCAAGCCGGCCATGAAGGTCCAGTATCCGTCCCCAAGGAGGATCTTGGAGAAGCTCGTGAAGACACCTGTGACGGCCGCGTGCAGCAGGACATTGACCAGGTGATAACTCCAAGGATTCAGGCCTCCGACGGCATGGTTCAGGCGAAAAGAAAGAGTGCACAGGGGCCGGTAGGATTTGTGGCTGCCGCTGTGGGTTAGAAGAGTCCCCCAAAAATCATTGTAGAAAATGTGTGTCCATGGAGTTTCGGGGAGAAGGTCTTGATTAGTCTTGATAGCACGGCTAAAAAACAAAATGTTTTTGTTTTTTTTTTAAATCAAATTTAAAATACGGAAAGGAAAAAAAAAAAAGGAACATGAAGACATTTGACCCTTGACCTACATGGGGGTTAGGAGCGCTGACCCTCATGCAGTTGAAAATCCAAGTATAACTCGGGAATCCCCAACCTAATAGTCTACTGTCAACCAGAGGCCCTACCAGTGACATGAACAGCCGATTAGCACACATATTTTGTATGTTGTATGTATTATATACTGTACACTTCCGATAAGGTAAGCTAGAGAAAACGTTATTAAGAAAATCATAAGGAAGAGGGCACCTGGTGCTCAGTCAGTTAAGTGGCTGCCTTTGGCTCAGGTCAGGATCCCAGGGTCCTGGAATCAAGCCCTACATCTGGAATCAAGCCCTACATCTCAATGACGGAATAGCGGGAGGGGGTCTGCTTCTCTCTCTCCTTCTGCCCCTCTTCCCTGCTCGTGCTCTTTCTCATGCTTTCTAATAAATAAAATCTTAAAAAAAAATCATAAAGCAGAGAAAAGGCTTTACAGTACTGTATTTGTTGTAAACAATCTATGTAGAAGTGGACCCATGCTATTCAAACCCGTGTTGTTCAAGGGTCAACTATATGTGACATAGCTAAGATATCGCCTTCCCATAAGCTGCTGTCATGCGTACAATGGGATCCCAGGTACACACAGGACTGATGAAAATGAGCCTTATGGAAGGCTTTACATACAGATTGAATTCAGATCCTCCCCTTACTTCTTAAGATCACTACAATTAGGTTGTTTCTTTCCTCAAAAGCTTTGTTTAAATGCAAATACAATTGAAGAATAAATGCAGTTTCTATCAGTGGTTTAAGACTTACTGCAGCAGGGGACCTGGGTGGTACAGTGGGTTAAGTCTTTGCCTTCGGGTCAGGTCATGAATCCAGGGTCCTGGGATCAAGCCCCACATCTGGCTCTCCACTCAGCGGGGTGCCTGCATCCCCCCCCCCACCCCCACCTCTCTATCTACCTGTGATCTCTCTCTCTGTCAAATAAATAAAATTTTTAAAAAATAAATTTTAAAAAATCTATTTAAAAAAGTGTTTAAAAAAACTTACTGCAGCAGTTGCCAAACAACGGCCCTAAAAATCATGTGGTATCCTGGCTTAAAATGCAGATGACAAACAGCTGGTTGATGTGAGGTCTGAGAATCTACATTTTCTAAAAGGCATAGCCCATGGGACACTAGTGGTCCTTGTGCAGAGAGCTGCTTAAAGCAAGAACTAGCAAGCTCCCCAGTAGAAATAAACTATAGGGGCACCTGGATGGCTCAGATGTTAAGCATCTGCCTTCGGCACAGGTCATGATCCAAAGGTCCTGGGATCAAGCCCCACATGAGATCTCCCTGTTTGGCGGGAGGCCTGCCTCTCCCTCGTACACTCCCCCTGCTTATGTTCCCTCTCTCATTGTGTCTCTCCGTCAAATAAATAAATAAAATCTTACTTTTTAAAAAAAGAGAGAGAGAAAGAAAATAAAGAAAGAAACTTTAGATAAAATATCTGTGCCCTGGGGGAGCCTGGGTGGCTCAGTGGGTTAAAGCCTCTGCCTTCGGCTCAGGTCATGATCAGAGTCCTGAGATCGAACCCCACATAGTGCTCTCCGCTCAGTGGGGAGCCTGTTTCCCCCTCTCTGCCTGCCTCTCTGCCTACTTGTGATCTCTGTCAAATAAATAAAATCTTAAAAAAAAAAAAAGAATATTTGTGCCCAGAGCAATGTTTCTCAGACATATAAATCATGGAGGGTGGGGGGTGACGGGGGGAACTTGTTAACAGGTATGTGCTGAGTCGGTAGGTCTGGGGAGAGCCAGAGACACCATGGTTCTAACAAGCTCCCAAGTAATGCCAAAGCTACTGGTCCTTCAGCCATGCTTTGAGTTGAGAGTTTGAGGAAGAGTTGGGGAGGCCAGGAATAAGGTCTCTCCTTCACCCAAATGTTTCCCTCTCTCCTTCATTATAGAAAATTTCAGCCTTTCCCCACTCTGAGTTCTCATAGGACTTATAATCTTTTCTACCAAGTGCCTTGTGTCCTGCTTTTGAGAATTCATACTTCCAGGTTTGCATGCCTGGGTTCGCCAAACAGACTTCAGGAAAGAATAACCTAGTATCTGCTGAGAGCTCGCTTTCTGCCAAACACTGTAATTGTTTCCTTGGCTCTATCTTCTTTAATCCATAGAGTAAATGACAAAGTAGATATTATCTACATCTCTCAAGTGAGCAAATTATGGTTGAGAACTAATAATGGTTCCAAAATCACACAGTTGGAAATAGCAGGGTAGAGTTCCCCAGCCCATGCTCTTTCCACTCTGTTGGGATTCCCAAAATGTGATCTCCAAACCAATGCAAGTATGTAAGAAGCTACACGGGTGAACCTTGTAAAAATTTTAATGGTTCTATTTATTTTAATGTGTATTTGAAAGGAAATTTAATTATCAAATCAAAGCTGGATTTCACAGCTGTTTGTTCAAAATAAGGAAGTTAAAAATTAAAAAGTCAATGTAGAGACAAATATTAAAGAATCAATGGTGCTGGTACATGTGGACAAGGTACAAGTGTTGGCATGTAAATGATTCAGTGAGGAGGATCCCTGCTCTAGGCCATTATACTCTCCAGAGAATAGGGGGTATCTGCACTGTTTTGTATCCTTAGTCCCTCTCTGTACTTATGGAACACAGGGGAGGCACAGGACTTAGAAGGACAGAGAAATGAGACAGTCAGGACACCTACTCCACATATAGAGACCTCTTGCCTCGTCTGACATCACGGCTTTTTTAAGGGGTGTGGGCACATGAGTAGCTGAAGACTCTATGACAGAAAATCACCTGATGACTTTGACCTCTAGCCCCTCCATCTGTTCCGCCTTTCACTGTGAGACAGGGAAAGCAAAGGAATTTCTACATGCATAGGACCAAAAAACCAGGTTGGCAGAGCCCTGGATTGAGGAAAAACATGCCCGAATCACCAGCTCTGTAATTTACCTGAGTGTCCTCAAAAACAAGAAAATGCAACAAATTCAAAAAGATTAAGAAACCCATCCAAGGTGACACAGCCAGTGGAAATAATAGCATTCTGGTTGGAATAAAATGATACGGCGATGCTGGTTTTCACCTCCTTCTCTAAATTGCTTCCCTGTTGACCTCTCTGAGCTTCAGTTTCTGTGAAGATAATGGTGGGGTGGTTTTAGGGTGGTTTTTTTTTTTAAAGATTTTTATGTATTTGAGAGAGAGAGGGAGAGAACACAGGTGGGAGGAGGGGCAGAGGGAGAAGCAGACTCCCCACTGAGCAGGGAGCCCAATGCTGGGTTCAATCCCAGGACCCCAGTTGGGATCTTGACCTGAGCCAAAAGCAGAAGCTTAACCGACTGAACCACCCAGGCTCCCCATTGTGATGATAATAGCTTTACCTTGAAAATAGTTAACAAACACTTGTAATTGTTCATTTATCTTCTATGTAGAAAATCAAAGAACACTATCTTGCCAACACATGAATGTTCTGGAGATTGAGCACAAATGACATCTGGGCTCTGGGAGCTGCTGGTGTTATTATTCTATAAAGACTGGGGTACAATGTCCAAAAACTCCCTTATTAAAGTCAGCTTGGTGCACAGTCTCTGAAATTAGATGCAATTAGGGGTTAGAATTAAAACATATCAACAGTAGTTGGTGATTATCTTTTTTGAGCCAAACACTACGCTAGGCCTTCTACATAAATTATCTACTCATAGAAGAACAAGCTGAGTTTTCTAGGTGCTCCATAAAAAGGCTGAAGGTCTATTAAAATCGTGTCTTAAAAAGTGCTCAACATGGCAGAGACAGTCCTTCTCCATGGTCTGATCTCCCCTTTCCCATATTCCTAGCTCCTAGCTCTTCATTTTTTAGCTGGGTACATGGTCATCTGGAAAAAAAGATTTCATTTCCTATTTCCCCTTGCTGCTAAATACAGTTCTGCAGTGAATTTTTGGCCAGTGCTACATATTACTTCTAAAAAGTGTCCTTAAAAAATCAAACCTCCAGGTTCTTCCCTCTTCCCCTCTCCCTTGTTCTTGCTGGAGCAAAGCTGTACGAGCTGGAGTTCCTGCAGCCATCTTGGCCCATAAGGGACCCTTAGGAATAAAAGTCATGCCCAGCAGAGCACAGGAATAAGACTGAAGGAAACTGGATCCCTATTATGGTAGACCACACCAGCCTTAAGCTAACTACCTCTCCATCCTGTGAGTATGAGAAATAAATCACTATCTTGTATATCCTAAACTGTGATATTTTGGGTGTTAGGTAGAAGCAGCTAAACCTAGTCATCAGTGAAATCCTTTGTTAACAGAAGACCTACTGTATCACAGTGGTTTGATTTTCCATATTTATTTTTATTTTTACAAGTCTCCGTGTATCGACTGTGTACCAAATTTCCATATAAATTGGCTTTTAAAATATTAGAAACAGATGTTATTCTGGATCCATTAAATTAAAACACCCTGCTTTGACATTCATCAAGAGTCTAACCCAGAAGTAACGGCTTAAGACCTGATGGGTTATAATTAAAATTTAAAGAAATGTGAAAAACTGCCAAACTGCCAAATAGTGTTCGCACAGAGAGCGAATTTCAAGTAATTCAGAATGAAAAGCCAACTGGCCTCTACTAAACATCAACTGAGATATTGACGTAAATTCATATAATATCAACGCAGAAACATGCAGACTATCAAACTCAGGGCAGTAGAAAGACCGAGAGCAAAGCATTCTGGGAGGCGGCTTTGTTAACGCAGTGAGCAAGGCTGGAAAGCACATTTTGTTCTGGACCGTACTTCGCCCCTTCACTGGCAGATTCAGACAGGAGAAAGAACCACGTTCTCCAAACCAGGGTTTCTACGTGCCATTAGATCAGTGCTGTAACCAACTCTACAAAGACTTTCTCAGGACCAAAAAACAAAAAAAACAAAAAACAAAAAAAAAAACAAAACCAACAACCACTCCTGCTTTTAAAAAGCTGTACAACATTGCCAGAATTTATTAGACTTAGAGCAATAAATCTAGTCATCTGCAGTAGCCAACAAAATATACTATACACCTAACTCTCACAAAACAAGGGTTTCAAAAAAATGAATTAACAAATCTCATAATTACACCATGAGAGAAAACTCTGATGAGACACAGGCCCAAGTTTACATGGTTGGAAAAAATGTAGAGGCAGTTTTGCTGAACAAAAGTGGGAGATCAATGTAACACCTCAGCCCTATGCAGAACATATTCTACTAAGGGACACTTTAGTATGATAAAATCCTCTGATGGGTGTTACCTGCTTAGGCAGGTTCTTATTAACCATAATGAATATTATGGCAAAAGAACATGAAATAAAACGAAATTGTACTGGGCTTTAGTATATAAGTCATGTCACACATGCAAGTCAGTGATAAGGGATGCATGACACATCCCCTCACATCATATTCAGAAAAATACGAACCTGAAGGGCCTTAATAGAAAGAATCTAAATAATCTGCCCGCAAAAGGAGAAGTAAAGGTAGTCGTTCAACACTAAGCAAAATAGATCTTCGCCCATTTGCATTTTCTTACAAGAGTCCAAAATGGAAATAGTAAAACCTTTTCTGTGATTTCTCAGCTAACGAAAAACCTTAACTCAAAACAAAATTTCAGGCTGATATAATTTCTTAGGTTACTGCTGTGAATTGGTGTTGAAAATTCAAAAAGACACTAAGGAATTAGGAAATTTTCCACTCTGGGAAAGGTGAAGAACATCGGAGCAGCAGATGTGAAAAAGAAACAATTGCAGGCAGAATTCTCCAGAGAACACACGACTGAGAGGCTGTCTTTTGAAGCAAAAGGATCCAGTCCCTCAAGTCTTCAAGGAGGGCTTAACCTGTTCCAGTTGTGTTCATTTGTGGCTCTTTGTTTCTGCTGCCTTATGATTTTTCCTTTAGAAAATGTTGACAAAGGCCAACACTATTGTAAAGCTGATGAATGGGGTGACACAGCCATCCTAACTGTCCTCGTGTGTGTTTCTCTCACTGCTGTTTTTTCTGTCCATTGACCTTTTCAGTCACAAACACCATAAATGAGGACCATTAGTCCATCGGAGCAGAAACAATGCTCCTATTCTTCAAACGTCAAATGGCACGCTTTCCGAGGTGCTTTCAATGGTTCTACTGAAAGGTAAGTAAAGGCCAAACTTTTAATTAAAGGGAAAAAAAAACCTTCAACTAATGGATGGGTTGAAGTTTGTTATACAAAAGAGCGAAGAAAAAGAAGGGGCTTTGCTGACCTGCCCTGCTTCAATGATACCCAAGGATGCCTGGCTATGCCTGGCTATGCCTGGGTAGGACAGTGAAATGCAGAAGGTAAGAAAATTGACTCTAGAGCCGATGACACTAGAGTCCAAGGTACCTCACTTTTCTCATCTGTAAAATAAGGATAATAACTGTACTTGCCTATTGGGATCATTGTGGGGAGCGAGTGAATTAGTAAGCAAAAAGCAAATTGTTACATGTAATAGAAGGTGTATAATGGACATAATATATGTAATATGTCAGCCGCTATCATTATTAGTATTATTATATTCAACACCAAACTAGTGATGCTAGCCATCAGCGCAAACACAGTGCTCTTCATTACATTGATAGCCTCCAAAACCTATGGATCGTGGTCACTACTATCACACTTAAAATTTCTTTGAGCTTTAACGATACTCTCAAGATAATATTCATGAAGTCTTACTTTTGGTCTTCAACACATTAATCTTCTGAGTTTCCTCCTGCCCTTTGGGCTATCTCTTTCTAACTCTCCTTGGCTAGCATCTGCTTCGCATTTTCCTCCCAAAGGTGGATGTTTCTCCCCTGCTTCTGTTCCCTGACCTTCTTTCTCTGGACATATCCCCCATCTACAGTCAATCACCTCTGAGCCTTCCAACTCCAGAGCTGCCTTCTCCACCTACACTTCCAGCCAGAGTGTTACTCATGAACCTCCACTTCTAACTGGCCATTGATACCCACACTGGAATGGAAGGAAGAGTAATGAAATCCTGGTTCCTTCAGGACCCCCAGGAGTACCACCTTTGGTCTATTAGCCTCTCTAAAGCTCAGCATCCTTACCAATGGTTGGTAGATAATAACAATACATCTCATAAACTGTTGTGCTGGAGATCAAATGAAGCAATGTTACCTTAAAATGTTTGGAAAATCACAGAGCCTTGGGGTACCTGGGTGGCTCAGTAGGTTAAGTGGCTGACTTCAGCTCAGGTCATGATCTCAGGGTCCTGGGATTGAGTCCTGCATCAAGCCCTGCATCAGGCTCCATGATCAGTGGGGAGTCTGCTTCTCCCTTTCCCCTTCCCCCTAACTCATGCTCACGCTCTCTCTCAAATAAATAAAATCTGTTAAAAAAAAAAAAATTCCAGTCTTGTGTAATGCATATTTGTTGTTGTTTGGGGCTGCTGCGATGCTAGTTCCCTGTGTCCTGTTTTTGGGTTTTTGTTTTTGTTTTTCTCTTTTGAGAAGAGCCCAGGTTTACTTTCAGTTCATATGGATAGGGTGAGGCTGTCTTTACCTCCTGACAAAAGGTCATTATATGACATGGCCAATTAGTGTACCATAATCACCTATTTCGTTGCTGGCTGTGACAACTGATTTAGCAGCAAGCTGGGTCAAGCAGACTCAAATACAGCCACAGGAGTCTACTGAGAAAGAACATCTTTTGAGAATGAGATGAAATCCTAGCTCTGCTCAAGAATTCCCTGAAGACAGAGCCTGCCAAAGAAGAATAAAGCCAAAACCAAAGAACCCAGATCTAGGTGACAAAGCGGCCATTCCTGCTGCAGCCTGAGCCCATCATGCCTGAAACTAACACCGTTAACTAAAACAAGAAATGCCCCTTACTCCTAAGTTAATCCGATTGTCATTCTGACATCTACAAGCAAAAGAGTGCTCAACAAGCAGTTGGTGATGGAATTACCAATATTGTTAGTTGTCCTTTTAATATCTTAAGCTTAGTAAGTCTGAACCCCCAAAATTTTCCTCATCACCCATCCCCTTTTTCGTAGAAGCCCCTGATTAAGTACTGCCATTCCTCCAACACCATCATCAAAGTTGTACTTGAGGGCTCCTTCTCCCTCTGCTCCTACATCCATTTTTAAATGGGTTAAGGATATTTTTACACTATCCAGAACCTCAGAGAAAATCCAACTTGCAAGTTTCCCTTGAATCCACCTCTAACTTCTCTGTTGTCGTCTCATTCAGGCTTTTATTATGTCCTGCCTGTACTGTTTAGCATGCTTCCTGAAACTGCCTGTTCATTTTTCTTTCCTTGGTTAGGCGTAAGTCCCCTTATGGAAGGAATTATGTCCTTTTTTTTTTTTTCTCCCAGTGCCCAACACATACTAGGCTTATGATAAATATTTGTTAAAATTAAGTAAATAGTTATCCCTGACTGCTTTCTTTTCCCCTTTGATCCACTATACACATGCTGCAGATAAAGAAACTTCCTGAAATCTAACTCGAGCATCACTACTCTGTTCCACAAAACCCCTCATCATGCCCTATTTCTTACCATAATAAACACCCTTTACAGCCCAACACTCATAACCATCCCCACTACACTTTCTGTGCCAATCTCCCATTACTTCTCCAGAGGCATCTTAATGTCATCCAAACTTCCCAGCCTCTAGGCCTTTGCTCAAACCATTTCTTTTCTTCCTCTGCCCAGACCACAGTTCTTCATCCAGTTACATCTGTCCAGATAGGCTTTGATCCCCCATGATCAACACGCCACAATCTTCCCAAATCTTCCCTAGCAAATATGCTTGATTTTGACACTGAATACTCACCCATTCCCATTAATCACACTGAATTCTTTGTACGATTAATAGGGATCCTAAATGGGATGACATGTGGAAGACATTTTGGAAGGAGTAGGAGGAAATAAATGCATTGAACTTGGGGCACAGGTAATTCTAATAGTCCCTCTTCCACCCCCTACTGAAAATCACTGCCCAAAAAAGGGAAATTTGTCAGAAGAAAATTATTTACTCAAAAAAAGAAAGAAAGAAAGAAAGAAATTCATTAACTTGCTCATATATCCACCTATTCATTGATGGACTAGACATTATCAAAGGGTACTACAGATAGAATAGTGAGGAAAACAGACTCACCAACTGTGAGAAACAGTCAGCTTAGCAGAGGAGGCAAATAAGTGTACAGACAATTTCACCGTAGTGGGAAACTAGTACTCTAACATGAAATCCTGACTGCTACAGGAGAACAAAACAAACTCCCAACAGACTTAGAAGATCCAAAGTTGGGACGCCTGAGTGGCTCCGTCAGTTAAGTGGCTGTCTTCAGCTCAGGTCATGATTCCAGGGCCCTGGATCTAGTCCAGAGTGGGGCTCCCTGCTCAGTCAGGATTCTGCTTCTCCCTCTCCCTCGGCCCCTCCCCCTGGCGTGAGCTGTCACATACTCCTACTCTCTCTCAAGCAAATAAATAAAATCTTAAAAAAGAAGAAGAAGAGGAAGAAGAAGAAGAAGAAGACCCAAAGCTTCCTGAAGAAAAGCACGTCTACATACATAGAAGAAGTTACATGAAGGAGTAAGACAGTGGTGGAGATGTTGCCAGGCTGATAGTCAATAGTTTCAAAGACCGTGAGTCAGAAAAGAAGATAGTAAGCTTAGGATCTGGAAGAAAAACAAACAAACAAACAAACAAACAAACAAAAAACCAGGTTCATTTGCTGGAGTGAGGGAAGCTTGAGGGATTGTGTAAAAGGAATCACTGCCATTACTCTGTCTGGCACTATTGTCCTTCATGGGATGGAGGGGGATTTGGCTAGATATCAATCTCCCTAATGATCTTTGGGTTTGATTCAGCCATTGTCTTGTTAGAACCTGTTTTATTTCCCCAGTGCACTATTAACTTTTAAGAAGTAGAAAAGCATCTAATTTATCTTTTGGAATCTAGCACAGAGGTAGGTAGGCATTCGATATATTTCTGATGAATGGAATTCTAACTAGAAATGATTGGTACTGATAAGCTGCACTCACCTTTTAGGAAAATTCTTTTTAAAATTCTTCATTGTTTTAAATATATAGGACATTATCACTTTCATCCAAAGTAGTTCACTCACTTTGGGCACTAACCTCTGCTCATTCAGTGATAATTAACTGTGAAAAACCATCAGGTTAATTGGCTTACCCAAATGTCTTTGGCATTCATTTGCCACTTAACCTATAATCCCTTCATTAGAGTCCTCTTTAGGGATAAGCCATTATATTTAGAAAGCTCCAGTTAATATGTAAATAAATGGCTAACAGGAGAGAGGAATGAGAAATCCTATAACATCCAGAGTCTGTCACAGTTCAGGGAGGAGCGATGTGTTTCAGATTCCTTGAGGAACTTAAGGTAAGTCAAGTAAATTTCAGTGTTGGGTGCTGGACTGGTGGAAGCAGTATTAAGTTGCAAGGTCCCGGCAGAAATAGAAGGTACAAAGTTTTTGGATGAATTTATCATGACACATGTTAACACATTACTAAGCTTGCTTGTTTCTATCTTGATCTCCCCCTACTAGATTATAAACCCCTCAGTGGGAGAGAACAATGACTTCCTAAACAACTGGCATCTAAAAAACTTTTTTTTAAATTGCCACCCTGTAGATGCTGAATGAAAAGAGGCTGCTGTAGTAATAAGAGGCCTGTCGTCAGACATCCAAGGGATGGGGCCCCAGAGTAATTGCCTGCTTTGTACAAAGTATGTCTGAGAATGCTCAGCCTTGTTGCTAAAGAAACATTCTTCGTGGTCCCTCCTTCCATGCCTTTAGGAGTTTTTTCCCATGAGCAATAAAGGAGTTTTATGAATTTCATCTAATACCTCAATGCCCCCTGGAAAGGAGGAAGGAAGGAAGGAAGGAAGGAAAGCTTCTAATTCAAAGCAGTCCCAACTGCAGTCGACCTAAGTAAGCCCAGAGCTGCTAGACATTCACTCTCCTAGAGCTTCCTCAGATGAGGCGGCTTCTTCCTCATCCAAGTCTAGTGTTTGGCCAGACACTTGTTTCTCTTACCGGGAGAAAATGTGGAGAAGGAAACTTGATTCAGTATTTTTCAAGTATCTATAGTTCCTCAGATCAATCAGTACTGTCATTTTCAGAATTTTTACAGGAAATATCCAAGAAAAAACTTTAAGTGACCCTAAAAGCTAATGAATAATCGATGTGAAAGAAAGATGTTTATTTCAAAATTAAATGGTCAGTTAACCAAAGATTTTTTTTTCCCAAGTAATTATAAGAAAAGCATTTTACAAGATTAGAGCAAAAACTAACAGCCTGAGATTATCAAGAAAACCATACTCCCAAGCATTTTATTTCACTGATTAAAAGAATCCTCTACCTCAACATTAGCTTCTTAACACCTTAAAATGTTTTCAATGCCTTGCAATTGGCATGACAAAAATATTAATATTTTCTACACAATTATTTGTTCACTGTATTCTTAGCATGCCATCCTGACAAAAGATTATAGTCACAACTCATCTCCTTCACACTGTACTAAATTGAATCAGAGTCGCAACTTAAAAGCTTAATGAAAATATCCTGATTCTGCTTTTTCAAGTCTCACGTCTTGAAATTAGTACCAAAAGGGGTACTAAGAAGCTTTTTGTTCCAAAAAAGTTAATTCAAGTATATGAACCACTTCAGGACACTCCATTATATATATCATTTATGAATTTCAATCCATTTCATAGGTTTTCATACATTCATCGGTCTATAAAAAGATGATTAAAATGTTTTTGTACTTAATATATCATACTGTTTCCCTTACTCTGGAGTCTTGAGCATTAGTGATATGTTTTAAAGAACAACTGGTTCCTTATAATTTTTTTTTATTTACAAAAAATAAAAAAATATTTGACTCTTTCTTAAAAGAATAAATAAATATTAGATGGATAGTTTTTTCATGATGTTCAAAGCTTCCAAAAATGAATGGGCTCGGGGCGCCTGGGTGGCTCAGTGGATTAAAGCCTCTGCCTTCGGCTCAGGTCATGATCCGGGGTCCTGGGATCAAGCCCCGCATCAGGCTCTCTGCTCAGTGGGGAGCCTGCTTCCTCCCTCTCTCTCTCTCTCTCTCTGCCTGCCTCTCTACCTACTTGTGATCTCTGTCTGTCAAATAAAGAGGTAAAATCTTTAAAAAAATGAATGGGCTCTATCAGACCCCAGATTCCAAGAGGAAAAACTATAAGAATAACCATGAAAAGTTCAAGAGACCTATTTTGTGCATGGTCTTGTTCTGTGTGCTTTTAAAAAAAGATGTAATCTTTGTGCTTAAGCATTAGATCATCCAAATATACTCTAAATAGGTAGGAATGACAAGTTACATACACATACCTTTGTATGTAAAAAGTACTTTATAAATTTCAGAACAGATATACTAAGTACCTGGTAGTTTTTCCCAACTACTCAAGTATTACCCTTAAAAAAAAAAAAAAAAATCACATCTTTAAGGAGAAATCATAAACTTCACTTTCAGGTAAACAAGAAAAGTACTTTCTGACTACAACCACTGCTTGTGAACCCACTAAAAGTTCTCAGCCTGAGGACTGACAGACCATGGAAGTTAGGGAACAAAAATTTAAACCAAGAAACCAATAGACTCTACAAATACAGGTGACAGGGGAAGGGAAGAAAGAGATTCACGTTGCACCGTCCAGATGTTTGGCTTCTCTGTTAGCCTAACTCCTGTCTTCTCTGAATTAAGTCTTAACCAAATCACCCTTCTTTATCTACGCTTCTGCTGCAGCCAAAGAGAATAGCCAAGAAAGTTCTTTCGGCAAAATGTTTGCAATGATCCTTTGTCTTGTCCAATTAAAAATTTCCACATGTTGCCAATGTACCCTTCACAGGTACGCATAGCATAATACCACCATGTCTTTGTATCCAGCTTTTACAGAATGTGCTTGTGTTCATGATTATCTGGAATCCTTGTCACTACCCTGTGAGTAAGCTGGTGTGGGCAGATACGGGCAGGAGAAGTTGAGAGTCCTGCCTGACACAATGGTATCGGTACATTTCAGAGACACCCACACCAAATGCAAATCTCGGTTCCGCATCCACTGCTCTCCCTACATTACAGGTGAAATTGTCACTCCACCCCCTCCCACCAACCAAAAAAAATTCGCATGTTGAATCCCCAGCCTGCAGAATGGTGACTTCAGAATGTGACTGTATTCGGAGGTAATGCCTTGTAAGGTAATGCCTCGAGGAAGGTAATTTAGTAAAAACAAGGCCATTAGGATAAGCCCTAATACAATCTAACTGGTGCCCTTATCCAAAAAGAATCTTTACACAGACATTAGGGATATACATGCAGAGAAAGAAAAAAAAAAGACCCATATGAGACTGCAGAGCAAAGGTGGCCGTTTGCAAACAAAAAAGGGGTCTCACGGGGAACCAAAATCTGCCTATACCTTGAACTCTGACTTCTCCTCCCCCTTGAACCATAAGAAAATAAATTTCTGTCGTTGAAGCCAACTCGTCTGTGGTACTTTGCTACAGCAGTGCTTACAAGAGACCATAGTCCTATATAATTACATACACTACCTGTTTATCCGTCAGAGCTCCAGGAAGACTAGATTTCACACAAAATCCTGGCTTCGCCAATACTACGTCTGGGGCTGTTTCTCAGCGACAGGGGTTGAACTGCTTTGTGAGTAGAAATAGGACTTTAAGAGGTATCTTATTCTTAGTCCGGCCAAGACTAAGACTGGTCTCCGTTGTCTAGCAGAGGTAAGAAATTTCCTGATCATGCCAGTGGGGCATTAACGCTAACTAAACACATAAAATAAAACACTAGGACTACTTCATATTTACATTGAGATTGATAAAACTTACAAAGCACACACATGCGATCTCATTTTATCCTCACAATACTGCTATAAAATAGGAAACTGAAGCTGGACAGTTAAGTCAGTTAAAGAGCACACACTTAATAAGAGGCAGAGAAAGACCCTGAATGCTGTTCTCCAAACTATTCCATTTAACCTTCAAAGCAGCTCTGTTCCTCCACATGTACAATAAATCTCCAACGAGAAGTGTTTCTAAGATGATTTGAAAGTAAAATCCTAGCCTATTATTGCATTTTGTCTGGAATCCATATATCTGCCCTCAAGACTCCATAAAGCTATAAAAAATGCTTTTGTACCATATTCTTTTAATTTCTGCATTTCAAACAGAAAGTCTTCTTTTAACACCAAGGAGTCTTGGAAAACGTGAGTCAAAGGAAGGTGCTTGTTGTCTTCCAGTGACGGGTGAAAAAGGCAGCTTTATGAAAGCCAAAAACTAACCTGTAATTTCATATTACAAAATATAATAGAAAACATATTCTGGCAGAAATTTTGCTGCCTGCATCCCTTTTTGGCTATAAAAGTTACACACTCACATACATCTGAGAAAGATCAGACTTTGAACCTATGGCAGCAATATACACACACAACATGGGAAGTTTCACCAGGGTTGCCTGTGATGACAGGAAACACAGACATCCCTACAATAAAATCAGCCTCACAGCTAAATCACAGAGTCTTTTTGGACACAAGAATATATGATCCCTGATGAAAAACAGAAAGGCAAGGAGGAAAACACTCTAATTTAAAGCTAACACAGATGAGCCTACACAAAGTACCCAAACATTTGGTCCACAAACCACCAGCAACTCTCTAATTTGTCATGGAAGGCAAGAGATATTTCATCCAAGAATGAGGAGTGAAGGAGATATTAACTCCACCATTAAAATTTATTGACATTCACTATAGAGTACTTTCTAATATAGATGTCATTCGGCAACCAAACTTTAATAATCAAGAAATAAATTAAGGAAGCTCTCGGGAAGCTCTGACACTTTTTTGCTCTGGAGCTCTTTAAATTGCATGGTAGGCACTTAAAATGCACATGCTAAATGTTAAATGAAAACTATCAGCTCTTTCAGATCTCATGCTATGAAGAGACAAATTAGGAGGCACCAACATGTCTTTGTGAGAATCTTACACACGGTTCATTTTACCCTTTTGCTGACTCCCAAACTGTCAAACTTGGGGCAGTTGGATATGAAGGGTATCTTTTTAGCACCCCATATCATGATTGCCTAATTAGTTAATCTCCATTCGGCTGGAAACTCTGAAAACAGACCACAACATCATTTTCATCCAATCCTGACCAACACTGCCTTCACTAAACCTAATTTCTGAAACACCGGCAATTGCCAATAAAAGAAGAAATTTTTTGATAAATTCACTAGATATGAAATGAACAAGCAGAACCAAAGTATAAGAATGGAGGATGGTGGGGCGCATGGGTGGTTCAGTGGGTTAAGCCTCTGCCTTCAGCTCAGGTCATGAACTCAGGGTCCTGGGATCGAGCCCCACATCGGGCTCTCTGCTCCGCAGGGAGCCTGCTTCCCTTCCTCTCTCTGCCTGCCTCTCTGCCTGCTTGTGATCTCTCTTTGTCATATAAATAAATAAAATCTTTAAAAAAAAAAAAAAAGAATGGAGGATGGTGTTCAGTCAGAGGGATCAAAGCACAAATCTTCACTCCAAACTATAAAAATAAAAATAAAATCTATATTCATCTTTTATCAAAAGAAACACCTAAAATCCACATTATATGTTAAACATCCACTTACCTACTCTAGAGCTAGCCAAATCTTGATTCAAATTCTTTCTCTTAAACTGACTAGCTGAGTGGTTCCATTTTCTCCTCTGTAAACTTTACCATTTCTGGTAAAGATAAAATAAGGTAATAAGTAAGAGGGCTCTCTTGAACTTAACAAATGACTGTGACTATAATAAATTACCACCCTTGCCTTTCTGGACTCCATAAAAGAGCACTTTTTTAAAGCTTATTTATTTATTTGTTTAAGTAATCTCTACATAGACACAATGTGGAGCTCGAACTCATGACCCTGAGATCAAGAGTCGCATTCTCTTCCAACTAAGCCAGGCAGGTGTCCCAAGAGGGCACTGTTTCCCCCTGAAATGTTGCTCAATTTCATTACATCTAGCATTCAGTTACTACTGCTGTCTATCTTTTCTTTTAGCATATTCTCCAGGACCTGTCTTCCTCTCTCCTCTATTACACCAATGTGAAAGTGTGCCTGGATTAATGATAAATTAAGCCCATCAGCCCATCGAAGAACACAAGAATGATATTTGTAGCAGTCTAACTCATCAGGAAGGATCGCTAACAGCAAAGTTAAGTGATGGGATCAACAAGCATAACAGAAAGAAGAAATAGTCACAAGACTTATGTCATAGCGCACAGCCTAATTAGGATATTCTGGGAAAGAGCTTCGTTGGAAGAACAATACTTGCATACTACCAGAGAAGCTGGGCTTGCTATTTCTTTTGGACTAAAGAACATCAGTTCTAACAAAACAACTGTAATGTGATCTGCAAACTATTTTTTTTAAGCTACCCCTATTTTTTCTTGCACAAAGTGGAAAAGGAATTACTCTAGGCATTTCCAATCACACGCATAACATATTGTTATATTTTCAAAGACAGCACCTTCTAAAAAGCAGGACAATACATATTAAACTTCTTGTATCTTTGCTACTAAAAATAAAAGTCAACACAAAATTTGAAAAATGTCCTCTGCAGTCTCTATATAAGCCAACGCTGAGCACATGAGCAGTAAAGAACCTATAATTTATGATGACCTGGAATATAATCTAGAAGCGTTCAAGATCAGAAACGTGATAACCTCTTGGAAAAGGGTAATACCACTCACTCTCTGATGGGTCACTCCACTCACAGAAGATGGATTTTCGCATTGAAAAACTAACATTAAAAGTTGCCTTGGTGAGGATAACAGAATAGGCATCCCCCAAATGCTCTATGGGGCCTGTCTTCTAATGGTTTCTTTTCTGAGGGCATCCTGGAGAGAAGTTCAATCTTTCTAATGGCAATATAACTGTACTGCAACTCTCCAAGGGCATTTAGCACTTTCAAAAAGGAACTCCAAACTCTGCTGTCTTTAAAAGGCAGTGGGTCACTGGGAAAAGTCATTTCTCAAAGCTCCAGTGAACTGGCACTCTGCTTTTAGGCAGCCACAGAGATAAAGTGTACAGCCTTAGTAACAGAACTGCCTTTCTTTAATTTTTAATGCTTGTCCATTTCAGGGCTCCCAAGAGAAACTCATGGCATCATACATGACTTGGACTGCATATGCATGTGTTTTGACAGAGCAGGTCAGAAAATCATCTATCACCTGTTCATTTTAGATGAACATTTGATATTACAAGAAATACAACATAAAGCATCTTCTTAATCATCCCAAAAGGGGGACAAAATAATCATCTCATCATTGTCACCCCTCAGAATTTAAGTGAAGATAAACTCCTAGAGGGGAAGACACATGTTTTTTATTGCCCACTCTGAAAGCACACCCAGGTATGAGCGTGTCCAAATGGCCGTGAATTCGTCTGGAATGTGCAAGACCATGGGGTTCACACATATAAAGATCAACAGTTGTTTTAGAAATTAACTACACCAGATCTTAAACTTCTACACAAGTTCTAAACTGATCCAGGTGTTATCATCAGGGTAGAAACAGACGCAGTGTTAGCACATTAAACTGTGAATCAGCTCCAACACTGCTTAATGGGCTCCACATGCTGAAAATGATCATCATGGTAGGAAGCGCACTCAACCAAAAGCTTAACTTTCAAACAAAACAAGAGTTTCATTATCTGCATCTTGCTCACCAACCACTACTCGGGGACTAACACTGTTTTTACACCGCTTATGGTGCATTAGTAATTCTGAGGGAGGGAATTGATGGCGGGACAGAAATGCAACAAAGAACAACAAAGCTATGGCTGTCACGGGGTGACGACATCATGATACCAAGCCTGTCACCACTGCAAAGTGAGCCCTGGTTGCACCAGCCTATTTTATCTTGTGATTCCATCTGGATTCCCACAGTGGAGAAAGGAGGTGAGAAGAACGACAGAGAAGTTTAAATAATACCCATGGTGAATCAGTGGATGTACAGAACTTTCTAGTTTTTAAAAATATTTTTAGAGGCGCCCTGTGATGTCACAAATGTTTCCCCCATTTCTTTAGAGACGAAAATAAAAGGCTGCCATCCAAGATCACATAGAGAGTTAAGATGCAGATTTAAAAAAAAATACCAAAAACCAAAAAACAAAACAAGACAAAAAAAGCAGATCTTGGGACTGGTGTTCTAAAGCAAGTTCTACTCTGTACTGATCCCAGCTGTGTTACCTCTGTTCTGAAGAGGCCCTTTGCCCTCATTTCATGTATAATGGGGGTGGGGGGCAGCTTGGGTTATTCCAGAAGAAGAAAGGAGCATAACTGCGTTTTAGTCAATTCCCTCTGGCCCACACCATTTCGTTCGCAACTAACAGCACTGACTAAATGGTCTAAACAATTCTGAATTAGTGCAGCACGCTGGAAAGCCGTCTGGAGCGGAAGGGATTTCACCAAGGAGTGTTCTGCATTTATTGCGTTCTCTATTGACCACAATGCCTTACGGTCTTTAAATAACTTCAAAAACAGACAATTAAGATAATGCCAAACAATTTTTTTGCAGTTTTTCCACTTCCAGAAGACAACTCCACTGAAAATTGAGGCCTTTTATTTTTAAACTCTATTGGGAAGTCATCATTGTGTATTTCTTGAGTCGTCTAATTTTTAAATCCATCCTTATTTCCTGAGCATCAGCCGTAGTATATATTTTGCAACAAGCAGACCTCGGTAGACGGTTAACCTCAAGGCAAGCCAAGTTCCAGCATAACTCGTGTGAAAAATAAAGATGCTCTTATAACAAGCAAACAATATATTTCCCAATCACATCTCAAGAGGAAGACTTTAGGAACAGGTATTAGAGCTGTTGTCAGAAGATCCTTCTGGAAGGGCACCTGGGTGGCTAGTTGGTTAAGCAGCTGCCTTTGACTCAGGTCATGATCTTGGGTCCTGGGATCCACTCGTGGTGTCTAGGCTCCCTGCTCAGTGGGGAGTCTACTTCTCCCTTTCCCCCTCCCCACTGTTTGTACTCTCAATCTTAAAAAAAAAAAATCCTTCTGCAAACTGGGCTTCTATATTTCTAAATATAACATGGGCTGATTTTGTTCTTTTTTTTTTATTAAGATTTTATTTATTTATTTGACAGACAGATCACAAGCAGGCAGAGAGGCAGGCAGAGAGAGAGGAGGATGCAGGCTCCCTGATGAGCAGAGAGCCCGATGTAGGGCTCGATCCCAGGACCCTGGGATCATGACCTGAGCCGAAGGCAGAGGCTTTAACCCACTGAGCCACCCAGGCGCCCCTGATTTTGTTCTTTTTGACTAATGTATATAGTATACAGATTAGAAACTAAGTGAATTAGAGGATAAAGAGAGAGAAAAAAATGATGGTAGAGGAGCAGTAGGAAACTTTGAGACTTGTGTGAGAGAACTCCATACAAACTTCTCAGCTTTCCTGGCTGGGCAGGAATGGAGGGATGGAGGCAGGCCAAATGGTTTTTTTCTTCTGTGCTATGTTGGTACTTACCATTATAAGAAGTAAAGCTGAATAATCTTCGCTATTGGCAAAAGAGGTAAATTACTAGCGTGATATCTGTATTAGTTTCCTACTTTTACCATCATGAATTACCATACACTTAGGGGCAAAAATTCACAAATTTATTATCTTACAGTTCTGAAGGTCAGTCTTAAGTCCAAAATGGGTTTGTTTCATCTAGGTATTAGCTGGGCTGTGCTCCTCCTGGAGGCCCCAGAGAAGAATCCAGTCCCTTGCTTTCTCCAGCTAATCAAGGCCATTCTTTGACTCGACCCCTTTTCTCCATCTTCAAAGCCAACAACTAATTACATCACTCAGCCTCTGCTTCCATGGTTTCTCGAATTCTGACTCCTCCACCCTCTTTCCATCACAAGAGCCCTTGTGATTACACAGGGTCCACTCAGATAATCCAATACTCTCGTCCACTAAAAAAATCTTTAACCACATCTCCCAAGTCCCTTCTGCCATGAGAGATAGTGTACTCACCAGGTACTGAGGATTAGGACATCAATACCTTTGGCTCTCTTCCTCTGCCTACCACAGTGTTGCACTTAGCTAGGCTTCACCAAGTACACAAATAAGCTGTTATGTCAGAATCACTTCCTCACTAAAATATACAAGATACTCCATCTCCATAGGCGTGTAGAAGCAAGAATCAACAGTTTATAGGAGCATACAAATGAATAAAAGTTACCATCATTTCTTATTTTCTACTAAATTACCAAATGAAAACATGACACAAAGGACTGGAGCAGCACACAGATAAAAGAAAGTAAAGTGAAGAAAAGCTAATAATAATTAATAATAAATAGTCTCTCCTGGGCCTCAAAAACAATCTTGAGAACTAGAACTTATAATTCAGGTGAGTGATCAGTTTCGTGGTGGTGGATTTCATACATGTTATGCCATACCTGGGGGTGATATTCAAAATATTAACAACTAACACAGAATGGGTACTGGCCACAGTACTGGAGCAAGGTTTTATAGGACCTGGGTTATACTGAGCATTCCAATTTAAGTAGCTGGAACTTGGGGAGCTCCAGGTGATCTCAAGTGAGGGTACCGGAGGGTCAAGGGAGAAGAGAGCCTAAGGAGAGAGGAGGCAACAGCTCTTTACCAACTGCAATGGTCAGACCAGTGAGAAACTGGTTAAATATTAGCGCCCTCAGAAAATTCGTACAGGTGGCCAGTGACTGCTGCAATGAGCACGCATTACATTCCTAATCAGGGAAATAAAGTAAGATGGCGAAACATGCCTAATTTAGGAAAAAAAGTGTCGATACCATTCTAAGCCGAGAAGATCATTTGCATTAGCAGAGTGCAATATCCAAATAGATCTTGACCGAATGGAATGACCAACTGAAGTAAACAAAGTTAAGTTTAATAGGGGTAAAAATTAGATCCTAAGACCTAAGCTCAGGTCCAAAGCCAAAAGTGGCAGGATGGGAAGATGTGAGTCAGCAACATATGCATGGAAAAACACTTCGTAGATTTTAGATGAAAGTAAGACTCCATGAGTCAGTATGATGTAGCCCCAAAAAAAAAAAAAAAAAACAAAAAAACAAAAAAACATATACTGCAACTGACTATAATAAAAGCAAATATATAATCAAAAATCTGCAGTCTTTATGATAAGGATATAATAAACTTGTAACATTTTCCCAATTTATTCTGTATTATAGTTACATATTATCACTATTACTAAACATACTGTAATAAAAGTGATACATATTACTTTATGTGATATACTCTCTCATAGAAGAATTCTAATGCACCATCCACTTCATTTAAATTAAGTTTAGGGAACCATTTGGGAAGGCACTTTAGAACTAGAAAGCATTCAAAGAAGCAACCAACACAATATGGAACTCTCAGAGCCACGTCACTTTGTGGACTATCGAAGAAAAGAGGCTTATTTATCCTGTAAAGTGATTTAGAAGAGAAACAATAATAAATTTCCTCAAATAATTAAAATTGCATCATAAGAAAGAAGGATTAGACTTGTTCTATATTTATCATGACACAGACTGAGATCATGGAATTACTAACAGCTGGATGATGAGCTATACAGAAGAACTTTAACTGTTACATTTATCTAGTGATGGAACATGCCACCTCCAGGGGTAGCGATTCTCCATCAGTGGAAGTCCAAAAATGGACGACAGATGGTCATGATGAAATAGCAGATGAAGGCTACACTAGGTGCATTTCAGAGCACTCTAAATCTTGGAATTTGATCCTTCCTTATCTTTGTAGGATACCACTTCTCAGTTACTCATAATCCAATGTTACCCACACATTAGTCATTCATACAGAATACCTCCCTAATTTTTGCCACACACATAGGCCTTGCACTCCTTGTACTTAATATCTACCTTTAAATTGCCTCAATTTTGTTCTCCTTATTACATTTTGCCATAGTCCATCTTTACTATCTGACATTCGGGTTATGTTTTCAATGATACCCTTAAAATAAATATTAAAATCTTTATGTGTATACCTTTTAAGGATTTTTTTTTTTAATTTATTTATTTAGAGAAAGAGAGAGCATGCAAGTGGGGCAGGGGTGGGGGGACAGAGGGAGAGGAGGAGAGAGAAAGAGAATCCCAAGCAGACTCTGCGCGGAGCACAGAGCCCAACACAAGACTCAATCTCATGGCCCTGAGATCATGACCTGAGCTGAAAACGGGAGTAGGACACTTAGCCAAGTGAGCCACCCAGACCATCCTATGTGTACACCCCTTAAGATAAGTAGCCCATATACCACACTTGAAACACAGTTTAAAGTTTCAGTTACAAATGTATAGAACATTTTTTCAATTAGATATTTTTCCTTAAATCTTTAAGCTTTGAAAATCACCTGTAATAGACCTGGTAGGTAATTATCATATTTTGGCACAGTTCTGGTATTGTTGCTGTGTTTGTTTAAGAGAGGACGGTAGAACAACGTTCTCCAGGCCTCCTACTTACTTGGCTGTATTTGCCTCACGCTTTGGAAACCAATTATTCGTATAATGGGTAACAGCCCTAAGTGTCAAGATAGAGTGCTGGTTAAAATTAACGTTTCTTAAAGTTAAGCTCAAAAATCTTGAATACATTACAGAATTTGTCAATATTCCAATTAGCTAACAGATTAACAGCTGTATATTTGGCATATTTGTTTGGGATCTCCACTTTCCTTACAGACTTATTTGGCAACAGACCATACATTTGAGAATAAAACAACTGAATGTGTAAAGAAGCATTCTGAGGAAAAGAAATAGATGTGTCTAATTGCCTTTCTTCCACAACTTCCTGAAGAGAGAACCTCAACAAAGAGCAGAGACTTCTCAGTGCCCCAACTACTGAAACTAAAACATGAAAGCTCGTCATTGACTTTTAGTTGACACTGCTTTGTAGCCTGACTAGTGATTTTGAATATATCTGCCATTAAACTAAAACAAGGCTCTTAACACGTGATCAAGCTTCAGACAGGGATCCCCGCCTCACGTTAGCACCTACTTTAGTTGATAAATGTTTGTCCAGCTGATTTTATTGGTTTATTATTCCGTGGTGAAACAAAACATTTTCCATCTTGCTCCCTTAAAAAAAAATAAACAACTTTGTCCTGAAAAACACTCTAGAAAATATGGCTCCATAAAGTTTACTGACATGTTGAAATGAAAACAAAAATGCATCAGGAGGAGAAAGTCCTCCACTGAGAGAAAGCAGCCAGGTCTAGCTATAATTAGACAAAATGTATGCTAAACTGAAGCCATCTTGGACCGTCCTTGCTAAGGACTCAATCTCTTGGAAAGTGCCTTGATCACAGCCCAAACTTTACATTCAATTTCCATGGTGGGTGGAACTGGGACTACTAATCTGGAACTAAAACATTTGCTTTTCTTGGGAAAAGACTCATCTATTACATCTTCTGTCCTTTATCCCTCTTTCCTCCTTTTAAAGAAATTTTTTCATTTCTTTGGCTGACAAATTAAATTAAAGCTATAATTCTGAGAATTTTAAAACTTTCTGCTGGGATTCAAAAGCTGCTTTGAATTAGGAGCTCCTGCTGGCATTCAATTTACTTATAGTGAAGACTTTTGCCTTTCTGTAGATTTGGGGGGGGGGGGGCACTAAGCCTTATAATCCATAAGAGTTTCATAAAACTTCACCAGTGCTTTGCAAAAGATGTTTTGTTGGGATTACAGAAGATACACCCCAGGCACTAATGTGGGGCAAATTACCATCACTCAGAACAAAACAGAAAGAGGTACTCTAAGACCCCTTACTAAGATAACAATTGCGATATAAATAACTGAGACAGTCCACAGTAGTATACTATTTATTCAGCCTGAAAATTTGTAGTATAAGTTCCACTTATAAAAGAATTGCACACATAATTAAAAACAACTGTTTCTCAAAACATACATTGTTTGGTCATGGTAAAGATAAATAACAAAGCAAGTTTAGTGAGAAATTTTGCGACATAACCACCTGCTTGCAAAGTTGTAGTTTCATTTTTTTTTTTTTTTCATTTTTAACTTCATGATTAAATGAATTCAGCTAGATGGTCAGTGTAAGAAAATAAAAACACTAGGCATGTTTAGTTCTATGAAAAGGAGTGGTTGTTAGCCCGGTGATCCAGCCTCAGAAGTTCACCCTGAACTTGAGGTCTCTTCAGAAGAGTCACGGTCGGGTACTTCCCAGATATACTCCTCTATATAATCCATTTCCTATCAGTTACCAAGCAACATTCAGCTTTATCGATTTTAGCCAAGTGCCGGCGTAATAACGGCAAGGGATGTAGGAGGACTTCTATAGGTCTCAAAAAACTTCTCTCTCTTTTTTAAAGACTTTATTTATTTATTTATTTGACAGACAGAGTTCACCAGCAGGCAGAAAGGCAGGCAGAGAGAGAGGAGGAAGCAGGCTCCCCGCTGAGCAGAGAGCCCGGCACAGGGCTAGATCCCAGGACCCTGGGATCATGACCTGTGCCCAAGGAAGAGGCTTAACCCACTGAGCCACCCAGACACTCCTCAAAAATTTTCCTTAACATCTCTTTCAACCTCACCAAAAGTTCTTAGTATAATCCTTCAGGAGCTTCACAGCACCAACGACATTCTTGGAGTGTGGACAGCATGAGTGTGTACAGTTTCCAACCAGAGTGGAAATCAAGGGCTGGGAGTTCCAGTGTCAGTACTCCCACACCTGTGTGAACACCTACTTCTTCATCTGGCAAAAATGAAGATTGAGACTAATCACCTTCAGCCCCCTTTTGGTTCATTGAAAAGAACAGCAATACACAAAAATAAATAAGACTATGAAAAGCTCTACACGTCACATTTCAATGAAAGTGCATCATCAATAGAATTTGGCCAGAAGGGAAAGACAACTCATAAATTCAAACCTCACTGAAGAGTGGTGACAATCCCTTTCCCCTTTACTAGAAACACACCTACTCAACAAATATTTATTAAGCACCTATTATGGTCTGCCAGGCCCTTACTAAGAGAGGTCTTAGCTCAGGCTCTACTTAATGAGACTGCTGAAAAATATATTCTCATCATGAGAGAGAATTCCTCATTCCTTCCCAGTCCCACTTCGGGGACGTCCTCTGAGCATGTGTGAGATGTATGGAGCTACAGTCACTTCCCCTATGGGAGAGAAACTGCTGACAAACGAGGATGGGTACACCCAAGTCCCCAGTATCCTGGGTAAGCCACCAAACCAACCCTGAGACCACCTTCCTCCAGAATTCTTACTAAATACACAAAGAATAACCATATTCCACTTTCTGTTCGTTCTAATCAGCTACTACTTGCCACCAACGTCAAAGCAAATGGCCATATCCTTCTCTGTTTGCTATTTCACACACATCATTCACCACTCAGAACTAACAAATACTCAATTTTTGCATTATTTATTTCAACTATGCTTTTCTTCCAGAAACAAAAGCTGTAATTAATGTTAAAACTATTCCTATTCTATCCCTCACCTTCCCTTTCTGAAGTTACTACCATCTCCAAGTTAGTAGGATTCTTCATCCTGTGTGTTTTTATTTTTACTACTTAAATACTTTTCCATGTAAAACATGTAAAAACATGTAATACCATGTGTTTTACATGTAGAACACATGGTGTTGTCTTGTGCATCTTTAAAGCTTACTGAAATAGTATATAAGCTAAACCTCATTCTGCAACTTGCATTTTTATCCAACAGGTTACTGAGACTTGCTCCATACTGATGCCCCCTTTCTCTTGTACCTACCACACAGTATTAATTACAGTATAGTTTCCACCACTCAGGGATACTGACAGACATTTTTATTATTTCCAATTTTTTGTATGACATGTATTTTTTTAACACATAAAACTAAAAGCTACTGATTCATCTTTCAATTATGCACTAAATAATGGAAAAATTAAAACTGAGGACACATAGTACATCTCCTGGGAGACCATCAGGGCATGGAAAGACGGCCCAGAAAGAAAAAAAAAAAGCCATACTGTCCTTTAGGAAAAAATTGTTATCCAATGTTCTACTAAGATAATCACCAGGTATTTGTAAATTAGGGCATCACCAATCAACTATTCTCAACACTGAAGGGCCAAGATATCACAGGGTATCAATGGGGCACCATCTAGCTGGTTCGCCTCGGCTGGCAGAGACTCTTATACGAGCCCAGGGAAGAGTAGATCAGTAAACACTTCGAGGCCACTGTGCCGAGTAGAGACACAATGGGACAATTACAAAAACATAACAGAATTCAATTTGAGACCATGCAATTTAGTTTGTAAAAACGCTGTTTCAAACCTTTCAATTTTGTAGACACTATGTAGAAACCAAACTGATTTCCCTGAGAGAAAGGAGGAAAAACAAAAAAGAAGCTGCCAGGTTGTTTTTGTAGCAGCCCATCTGCAAACTTCATTTGTAATTCCACTCTTCAACATGCTCTCAAGTGCATCCCATTGCTCTTGGGACAAAAAGGAAAACCTTTAACATCGTCTCTGGAGTACAGGATGAGATGGAGTTGCTCACCTTCTCAGCTACATCTGAGGCCAGTTCTCTCTTAAAATCAAAACGTTCGGCCACATCTGACTTCTAGCCCTTCTTTTATGGAGCTCCTGATGTCCTCTGTACCTTTGTGAAGACCTTCTAAAGCTTTCCCTCCCATCTCGACCTCATCCACCTTTACCTTGCTGACTCCCTCTCATACTTCAAAGTTCAGTTTCCAAGTTCACATCAGAGCCCTTCTAACATTTCTGAGACAATGAGGCCTCCTTGTCTCACCTTTATAAAACTCAACCCCATGACAATCCTTTGCCTAACGGTGGTCTCCTCTGCTAAAATACGAGGACGGAAGGGCAGGGACCGTGGTTTTGTTTTCTGCCATTATGTTCCTAGATCCTGGTAGAGCGCCTGAATTCTATTAGGTACTCAGATAACTTCTCAAAAACAAACAAAGCTGCTGCCAAGCAAATTGTCCTAGGTTTTGGAGCATGGTACACTCCACATATGCTGGCTGAATAAACAAATCTCAAGTAACACCAAACACCAAACAGGAAACAGTTTAAATCCAAATGCAGGCTTGGCACCTCAAAAGAACACATTTTGGTCTTTCCTTCCTCAGAAACAAGAACATAACATTATGATAATCATCATCCTTAAATAAAATGACTCTTAAAAATACTATCACTCATGGGGTTATGGACATTGGGGAGGGTATGTGCTATGGTGAGTGCTGTGAAGTATGCAAACCTGGCGATTCACAGACCTGTACCCCTGGGGCTAATAATACATTCTATGTGTATAGAAAAATTAAAAAAAAAAATTTTTTTTAAATACTATCACTCACAAACCTTCGTAAATGCTTCGTGATTATTCTGTCCTGATGTGTGCTTGGTCTGTCATTGCCAATGACATTGACTTTTACTCTATTTTCAAACATCATCAGATGAATTAAATTAGGAAATGTCCATTGACTCATGAATGGATAAAGAAGATGTGATATAGATACATGATAGAATATTATTCAGCCATCAAAAAGAATGAAATTTTGCCATTTGCAATGACATGGATGGAGCCAGAGTGTGTTATTCTAAGTGAAATAAGTCAGTTAGAGAAGGATAAATACCATAGGATCTCACTCATAGGAGGAATTTAAGAAAGAAGACAGATGAACATATGGGAAGGAGGGAAAGGAAAAAGGAGAGGGGAAACAAGCCATAAGTGACTCTTTTTTTTTTTTTTTTAAGATTTTATTTATTTGACAGAGAGAGATCACAAGTAGGCAGAGAGGCAGGCAGAGAGAGAGAGAGGAGGAAGCAGACTCCCTGCCGAGCAGAGAGCCCGATGTGGGACTCGATCCCAGGACCCTGAGATCATGACCTGAGCCGAAGGCAGCGGCTTAACCCACTGAGCCACCCAGGCGCCCCATAAGTGACTCTTAATGACAGAGAACAAACTAAGGGTTGACAGAGGTAAATGGGTGGGGGCGTGGCCTAGATGGGTGATGGACATTAAGGAGGGCACTTCTGATGAGCACTGGGTATTGTATGTAGGTAATAAGTCACTGAATTCCACTCCAGAAATCAATACTGCACTGTATATTAACTAACAAAATTTAAAATTAATCAATTAATTTTAAAAATTAGGGAAGAATAAAGGTTAGTGGTGACTACATTATAAAAGATCTACTATTTAATATTTATAAACCACATTTTTCAAATTGGCAAATCAGAACACTGAGATTTCAATTCTTTCCTCATATTTCTTTAAAACACTAGAAAGCACATATCACACATCAGCATCTATTAATATTTAATATTTATTTACCTATTTATTAATGAAGACTTCTTTAGCCTTTGGCATGTGCCAGGCTCTGTTCTAAGAACTTTACAAATATGAACTCTTAAACCATCTTAAAGTTGAAGAGGTTAAGCCAAAAAAGCAAAAATAATTATATGTAAGCGGTATTAAGTTGTCTATCTACAACGTTTTAAGTAATATGAATCAATTAGGGGTGACATTTGTCAAGATTAGCTGATGGCATGTTTATTAGTACTAATTTCTGTCATCAAGATAGGATTGCTTTCATGCCTCTTGAAGTCAATGATCTCTTTACTTATAAAATATTTTTAAAAATAGTCACAAAAATCAGAAACTTGGATGGTGTAAATTCTCTTTTAAATGAAAACAAAAAGCCACTCTGAAGATGAAAATCATATAAACAAAACCTTTGCAGATAATCCCTGATTTCCTACTCACACACTGAGTGTTTTCTCATCTATAAAGGAGGGATCAGGACACAGATACAGATTCTCCTCCAGTTCTAGCGCTCCATGTTTCCACAGCAGAACTCAATCAAAAGGGAAGAGAATTGGTTCTCATTGTAGATTGAAGTGAGGATACTTTCTGATTCAATTATGTCCCTGGCTCCTCAAATCACAACAAAAACCAAAGAAAGCTGATAAATCCTAGCACAGTCCAGAAATTAAAAGTATTTAAGACTTAATTCCTAACAAGGACAGCACTGATGCTACCTAGAAAAATACCATTACCAAAATAATACAACCCCTGCTCCACACTTTGCTCAAGTGCTTGCATTGTTATAGTTTGGTTCTATAACAGTGTCTGATTACTTTTCCCATTTTCGTTTCCTGGAAGATTGCAAAGAACATTACCATTTTTCAATAAATGAGACTTCTGCATGTATTTGAATCACTATATCAGATAGTTCGTAACTTCCCAGATTTTTGCCCCTACAAGTAAGAACTTCATGAATTTTAGTCTCTTGGTTGTTTTAAATTTTTTTTTTTAAGATTTTATTTATTTAGGGCACCTGGGTGGCTCAGTGGGTTAAAGCCTCTGCCTTCGGCTCAGGTCATGATCCCAGGGTCCTCGGATTGAGCCCCGGATCGGGCTCTCTGCTCAGCAGGGAGCCCGCCTCCCCTCCTCTCTCTCTGTGCCTGCCTCCCTGCCTACTTATAATCTCTGCCTGTCAAATAAATAAATAAAATCTTTATTAAAAAAAAAAGTAAGAATTACTTTATGCAAATTACTTAACATCATTGCACTCCAATCTCTGGCACCAGTAAAATAAGGGAATTAGCTCCCTAGAATCTTCAGCTCTAAAATAGATACATAAACTTTAAGATGAAATATGTTGATCATAGAAGCAAATTTTCAAAGAAAGGAAAGCCAAGTTGTAGACACTAATACTTCACAAATATGGACAGGGCTCTATGCTTTAGCTTTGAAGTCATCGTACAGGGTTGGTCATCAGAAAGATATTCCAATCCCCAGTAAGCAAGACTGCATATTACGTGGCCATGTCAGAATGTCAAATAGCTCATCAGGAAGGCTGTGTACATTCAACCAGAGGAAAAAAGCCAGTACATCCAGTAATTAAAAAATACTCTCTACTACCACCAAAGATGTGCAATGATTTGAAGCAAATGTTGCTGCATAATTACATATGAACATAATTGAGGCTCTCCATCTCTGCAAGCCCTTTTATGTGAGTAAATGATTTGAAATGGAATGCAAAATCAAAAATATCTTTTTGAAGCAGACCATTAAAATTATACTTTAAACTCTAAAACTTAGCAGGGAATAAGAAAAATCTTCAGCGGCATGGCGTAAAATGATGAAAAGGAACACAAAGTCAAAATCCAGAAGATGATGAATTTTGTGCAGCCATTTTGGGGGTAACATTAGCATGGTATTCTGAGGTTCTGACAAATGAGAACAGAATGCACGTCAGTACACTCAAACATAAGCTTCCACCATAATTATTATCGTTTCAATCTAGAATCTTCAGGAGGGAAGATACACAGGATGAATATTGGATATAAAGTACTGTCATGAAACCTCAAACCACAATGAATTATGTGTTTCTTTGCCAATTTCCTTCATTACATGAAAAGACATTGAAATAGAATACAAAACGGATTCATGAATTTACTGACATATGCTTTTTTAAAAATGATGTTTGTAGGTCAACGTGATATGTCAGTGTATGCAAATCCAGGATCGTCTACCATTCCCCCTCAATAAGCTATAGCCATCACTCTCAAGTAAATTTTCTTAAAGCTGTGGTAAAAATTTCAATTAGTTATTAATTATTTATATGTACTCTCTTGCTTACAGATACTGAAGAAACTCAATTACTCTCCACCAACCAGGTGTTTCTGTTTTGCTTTGTGTTTTTCCTATTACACAGTGCACAAACTATGAAAACATTAAGGAAAAGTCACAAAAATACAAAACCTTACATAAATAGCATAAAAAAAAAAAAACTTCTCCAAGGAAAACTTTTATTCCTTAAAGTTAAGTCCTCCACAGAGTAACCCATTTGATCACTTGGCTGTTTACATAAACATAACATAACTGGAAGAGAAATGATTAGAAAAGGAAGCAGTTCCTATAAAAGGCATGAACAGCAGAAACAAAAGCACCAGTGACATGAGATAGTATGGTGAAAAGTTTAGAACACTGTTCATTTGAGAAACTGACATTACTTTATTTATTTTTTTCTGACATTACTTTATGAACAGCAGCATTGTTCACCTAGTGTCTCTTGGTTCAACCCCAACCTGCTCTCCACTCCTCTGACTGACTGCATCTGGGAGTCCTGAGTGCCCATCCCATTCAGGAACAGCAGGAAAATAATATTTTCACTTCACATTTCCAACGGGGTTTTTTGAGCCATTATAAATATCTTCTGTTTCCAGTATAATAGCTCAAAAAACTTTCAAATAAACTTACTTCAGATGTCATCTATGAATCTATTTAAGAACATCCTCTTGGGGTACCTCCGTGGCTCAGTAGGTTAAGCCTCCACCTTTGGCTCAGGTCATGATCTCAGGGTCCTGAGATCAAACCCCACATTGGGCTCTCTGCTCGGCGGGGAGCCTGTTCCCCGCCCCCCCCTCCGCCAATCTGTCTCTCTCCCTACTTGTGATCTGTCTGTCAAATAAATAAATCTTTTCAAGAAATAAATGAACAAACAAACAAACAAATAAATAAGTATAAATAAATAAAAAGACCATCCTCTTAGTTCCCTACCTCTTCTGTCAAAGGAGAAGCTAAATCATAATAAAAGATATACAGTGGTATTTAAACTACTTATATATCTTTTTTTTTTAAGATTTATTTATTTATTTGACAGACAGAGATCACAAGTAGGCAAAAAGGCAGGCGGGGGGTGGGGAACAGGCTCACCACTGAACAGAGAGCCCAACACTTGATCCCAAGACCCTGACATCATGACCTGAGCCAATGGCAGAGGCTTAACCCACTGAGCCACCCAGGCATCCCTACATATCTATTTTTATAGATTATTTCCTGAACATAATCCCATCAATAACTAGCTTGCCCCTTAACTAGAAAGCTTAAAATTCAAACGCAAATTTCAATGATCACAAATCACAGAATCGATGGCATTCATTTCTAACAACCTAGTGAACGGTGATTTCCCAGGCCATTTAATTTTACTAAGCTTTTACAGACACAAAATTCCTATTAATTTATTTTATTTCATTCTGTATCTTTTCTTTATATAGAATACTGGCATCACTCCTTTCCTGCACACACTGATAAATGTGGTATAAATTAATTTTCATCCAAACACCTAACTAGTATTTCATTTCTCTTCATTCATCACATTTGTATTAAGTGCCTGATATGTGCTACACACTTTGATAGGTGAGTTATAGAATAGTCCTGACCCAAGTTATTATGATTAATAGTGTTCATTTTTATTAATATATCAAGGTCACACTGTGATCCAATCCAGTCACCAAAGCTTATCAGACAAAGAGGGCTCTAGGTTCTGTTAATGGATTCAGCCTGTTGCATAAACTATTATTGTTTCTTCCAAGATCAAGTCTCAGCAATATAAATTATAAGATCCAGACACAATACCTATTGCCTAAGAGACTGAATAACAACTAGCACCTAAATCAGAATTTAGTATTTACACATTATTCTTCCTCTCTCTTCTTTTGTAAGGAAAGCTATGGGGAAGAAATACCGAGAAGGCATAAAGGGAAGTACAAGAAAAGATTCAAGACTAGAACATAGGTCAAGATAAGAAATAGCTATTTTCAGGGCCACCTGGGTGGCTCAGTTGGTTAAGTGTTCAATTCTTGATTTTGACTCGGGTCATGATCTCAGGGTCCTGAGACTGAGTTCGGGTTGGGCTCCCCACGCAGCAGAAGTCTGCTTGTCTCCCTCCCTTCTTTCCTTCTGCCCCTTCCCCCACTCATGCACATGCTCTCTAAAATAAATAAATAAATAAATAAATCTTTTTTTTTTAAAAAAAAAGGAAAGAAAGAACTATCTACCGTCTTCCTCAACATTAGAGATAGGACTAGAGAACATAAAAGCAAAAAAAAAAAGAAAGAAAGAAAGAAAGAAAGAGAGAGAGAGAGAGAGAGAGAGAAGAAAAAGGAAATACCTACATATTCCCCTTCAGAAACAGGACTACTTGGGGTTTCCCAGTGGAAATAAAGAATGAAAGCCAACCAGAAACTACCAAAAGGTCCAAATCCTAAAGTAATTGCATGTTCTCCAACTGTAGATTTTTATCTATCCCTCTTGAAGCCAACGAAAATATCTATGCTAATAATTGTCCACTCACACTTAGAAATACTAACAAGCTAAATATTCTATTTTTTATTCCACAGCAAATTGGATTTAACAAATCAGGAAATGTGGAAAGCCTGTCACCGTACTCATGAACAGCAAGAACTAACACCTGGCAGTGTAATTATGAAAGAAAAAATATTAAAGCTATTTTCTTAAAATACGAAAATACAACTGTAAGTCTGTGGCCATTTTGTGTAGGAAAAAAGTATCCTATTCATATAATGAGTTCCTGAATTGTGTCTAAATGTTACCAAAAAAAATAAACTCACTGATTATCACAATAGTACTGAGTCATGTGAAAGAATATATCCAATAGACTCAAAAGAAAGCAAGTACAAAATAAATTTTAGAAAGATTTCCCAACATTAAAGTGAAATGTTTCAGAACATAAGAGAATTAATTTACAGAATACAACACTTCCCAGAAACAACACTAGAAGACCTCTTACTACAGGTTACTTTCCGCTCCATAAAAGCATCCTGCAGTAGACGTTAAAAATCCTCAGAATACATTGGCTTTCTTCTAACATCATTTCAAAGAAAGCTTTGTAGATGCCCCTGCCATCCTCTGTCCTATCTTTTTCTAGCATTTTCTCCCACACCTGCTTTCAGACTGCGGACCTGTCCCAAGCTGTATAAGGATTATGAGGATAATTAGTCTGGTCATGGCTAGCCCACCACATGGAAAATGGAGAATGCCACATGCTGCAGTGAACTCAGCTGTACCAAGGACAAAATAACTACACCACAGTAGGACAGTCATCAGCATTTTTATAGAACTATTTCAGAAAAATATCCTATGTGTTTGGTAACACTGTCAAATTCTCCATTTGCTGCTGGGAATTTGAAAGAAATGCTCACTGGAAATTAAATTTACAACAAAATCACCCAGAAACGTTTCACTTGGTATCAGAGGCTAATCAGGTTAGACTTGAATACCCAGGGAATAGCGTGTTTACGGGACTATACCCAGGGAATACATCTGAGTTCTAGTTTGGTTTTTCCTGAAGCTATGATATTAGATATTAGAGGCCCTCCTCCCAAAAAGGGAAAAAAATGTGCTATATAAGCATTAGTTTTAAAATAGAACTTATGGGGCGCCTGGGTGGCTCAGTGGGTTAAGCCTCTGCCTTTGGCTCAGGTCATGATCCCAGGGTCCTGGGATCGAGCCCCGCATCGGGCTCTCTGCTCAGCAGGGAGCCTGCTTCCTCCTCCCTCTCTGCCTGCCTCTCTGCCTACTTGTGATCTCTGTCTGTCAAATAAATAAATAAAGTCTTCAAAAAAATAAAATAAAATAGAACTTATTTTCAAAGCAGTATCAGGTTCACATCAAAACTGAACAGAAAAGTACAGAATTCCCAGATACCCACTGCCCCCCACCACCATACACACAATCTCCCCCACCATCAACATCTCGCATTAGAGAAGTACATTTGTTAAGATCAATGAACTTCCATTGACATACCATTATCACCTGAAATCCACATTTGATACATGAGAGTTCCCTCTTTGTGGTCTCATTCTATGGGTTTGACAAATGTAAAATGACATGTACCTACCATTATACTATACAGAATAGTTTCACTGCCCTAAAAATTCCTCATGAACTGCCTACTCACCCCTCTGTCCTCCCTAACCCCTGCCAACCACTAATCTTTTTACTGTCTCTACAGTTTGCCTTCTCCAGAATGCATATTATTGAATCATATAGTATGTAGCCTTTTCAGATTGGTTTCTTAGAGTAAACTGCACTGAAGATTCCCCTCATCTTTTCATGGCTTGGCAGCTCATTTCTTTTTTTCTTTTTCTTTCCTTCTTCCTTTCTTCTTTCTTTTTTTTTTTTTTAAATAATCACTATACTCAATATGGGGCTTGAACTCACAATTCTAAGATCAAGAATCACATGCTCTAACAGCTAAGCCAGCCAGGCACCCTAACAGCTCTTTCCTTTTAGGGCTAATATTCCATTGTATTAAAGTACTTTTGAAGAAAATTTTATCACAGTTTCTAAGAGTTACAAGGTCGAGATAATATCTATCTTTTAAAAAACTCCCATGTGCTTATCACTGAGGAGGTATCCAGTAAGTGACCTGTTAAAAGAATATATTATTGGATAAATCAACATACATCTAAAGTTACTTAGTCTTTGAAATTTAATATCCCTCACCTGTAAAATGAGGCTTATTCCTTTCTCTTAACACTGTATGAGAATAAGAATATATTTAAAAGAAACCTATTATCAATAATCACTATTACTATGAATTTATTTAATTAAAACAATATTTTCAAGTTGAGACCATGAATCCTTTAATTCTAGGAAAAAAAAAATGGAAAAGGTAGGAAGAAAGCAAGGTCAGAACTAGGGGGGAAGGGACCTAAGGCACAAAATTTAAAGAGGCATTCATTCTCCTGTTGGGTATATCAATATTCAAAACATTTTCAACAGACTAGAAAAATGATATATAATGTATTTGAATATAAAAACCTAGAATCCAGGTCTACAAATCAATTGCACTAGTAAAGGACAAAAGAGCTCTGTCTTACTAGCAGGAAAAAAAAGTGTTTTAATTATTTGTAAGGTTATTAATAATATTAGAATTCATTTATAAAAGTAATTAATACAAAAATAAGGTAAATTAGGATGCCTAGGTACCTCATTTGGTTAAGCCTCTGCCTTCAGCTCAGGTCATAATCCCAGGGTCCTGGAATCGAGTCCCACATCAGGTTCCCTGCTCAGCGGGGAATCTGCTTCTCCCTCTCCCTCTGCCTGCCATTCCCCCTGCTTGTGCTCTCTCTCTCTATCTGACCAATAAATAAAATCTTAAAAAATATCTATATAAGGTAAGTTAATAAACATTTATAGCTTTCTTAGAAAGTAGAATGAGGTCATTAGCAGTGTCTAGTTTACCCCACTTTAATAGGAGCCATGATAAACTGGAGAATATCTCAAAGAATACCAGAATGAATGACTTAGGAACCATGTTATCTAAATGGTTAGAAAATGATGGATGTCAAGTCTGACGAAAGAGCCATTAATGTTGAAGGTGATAAGAAAGTTAGCTTTTGATTTTTTTTAAAAAATTGTCTAATTATTAGAGTTGTTCAAGAATGGAAAAAATTGTGCTCTAAATCAGCAGTCATTGGGTTTTTTTGAAACTTTATTTTTTAATTAATCGCTACACCCAAAGTGGGGCTCAAACGCACAACCCCGAGATCAAGAGTCACATACTGAACCAGCTGAGTCAGGCAGGCACTCCATTAAGACAGCACTCTTCTTTGAAAAGAAAGCATTTGAGCAGGAGCTAGATGGGTATTTCTAAGCGATATTGTAAATGCTGTAATTTTAGCATTTTCCTCACATCCACGATGAAATATAAATAATCCTAAAAACTAAGTGAAACACTACTTAAGCATTGCAGAGCGCCCATTAGATGAACTCTTGGAAATTATTTAGAAAAGGCTAGATCTTAACTTTATGCCTACTGTGAATTTATCTTTCCACAGCACATTTAAAAATAATAAAAATACATGATAGTGGTAAGAAAGCCTATTCACTACAACTACTTCAGATTTGAGATGCAGACTACAGCTGCATATTTAGCTACTAACAATGCACTTTTTTATTTTCATATTAATTAGCTTACAGTTCATGAAGTTCAAAACGGATCTCTCTTTAGGACAAGTCCCATTCTATCATAAAACTCTAATAGGCTGAACATGAGGGAGCAAATAAATGATGGCTGAACAGGCTAGAACACTATTTAACATCACAGCGTTTTTGTTAGATGACCATTAGTGAGCCCTGTAGCACTGAGTATTAGAGATTCACGGAGCCTTAAAAATGTTGACAACCAAACCAGGGGATGCCTTTCTTTTGATATACTGACACAAGAAATAAACACAAATACGTCACCTACTACCACGCTTATTGTTATCAATGACCTGAAGAACTTTGCAACTAACTTTCTCTATGGGGATGGGTCTACGGCATGTGGCCAAGCACTCGGGAAGAGTTGGGCAAAATTTTGTTGTGTTTGTTGGACAAGATGGAAGCATTAAAATTAAGCCATCCAGTCTTGTTTTAGACCTCCAATAAGTAAGAGACCATTCTAATTCTGCAAGGGCTTACATGGAAAACATACATTGAGAGAAAAAACCACAACACGAGCATAGATGAAAGAAATTACTTTTCTTTGATAAACATCATCTGGAAATATCTGAAATTATATTTTTCTCATTGATTAACTTAAAATATAAAACACAGCCAGTCAGCAGTTCTATGGCAATTACTAGCATAAAGTCAAAAATAAAGCATAGGTTTGAAAGGTCCAGACATTAAGAGTCCATGTCTAAGAAATGCTACTATTTTCAGAAGAAAAGGTAAGATACAGGCATTGAACGATAAGACACAGGGAAAAATCAGTGATTTTGCCCCCATCTTAAAACCACAGCTCCAGCTCATTTCTTCCTTTAAGGTCTAAATGTAAATAAAATATGCTGCCTGATACAACATAGAAAATGCTACCAAAGGCGGCAAAGATAGAGTAAGACTCCTGAAATGTTCTATTATCTAAAAGGTTATGCCACATATCCAAGAATGACTTGGATATGCCTCCAAGCTTGAGTTTACAAGGGGACAAAATAAAAAACTGACACTTGAATTACTCCATAATATGGACTTCCCTACTCCCAAATGAAACAAATCGATTAGATGACCCCATGACAGTTATCTTTGACAACTCCCGATCAGTTGCCTTTTTCCTCTCTGCATGTTCTCACTGGCAGGCTCAAATTTGGTGGCACACATCAGTGGTTCTTAGATGTGCAGGCTGACCTTTGTGATAATGGAAAATTTTAGACTCTAATTTTGATCTTGCCTTATCGCAGAGAACAAAAGGCAACTGATCTAGAGTTTAAAAAGATAACAGTTATCAGGGTCATCTAATCAACTTGGGTTCATATGGAAGGAGGAAGTCCATATTACGGAGGACCTGATGTGCCAAATGCTGCTTTTATGGCCTCACTATGCTTCCTCTCATTGAGGAATGAGACAAAGTTTAAAGACACAAATGACCTGATGAACAACAGTAAAGAATTGGATTCAAACAAGTCCCGTAGTAAACAGTGACATGCACATCAAAGTGATTCTTTTCTTCCTTTGCCAAGGGCAATAGATTTTTATAGCACAAACAGCCTTTTGTCGTTCCACTTACAAAGACTCACATTTAAGAATTATTACATGCATGATATAGACCAAGTGGCATTATATGTATCTACTGAACTGTAGGCTCAGTTCCTAGAAGAATATTATATAACAATAAAATAAACACAAAATGGTCTTAGGAAAAGAACATTTTAGCTACCAGGTAAATTTGCAATACAGACTTTTATAGAGGAAAGAAAAATTCCTGACTTTTATTCCTTTTATTCCCATGTTCATATACACTCCGGTATCTCTGCTTCAACAATTCAACCTAAACTATTTCTAAAGCATTGACTAGAATAAACGGAAGCCAAGTTTTATTTGCTTAGGCAGACCTTCTCGATCTTTCTCCCTAAGAGTAGATTCCAACTACAATCTCTAATTTTTCTAATCTCTACTAAATATTTCTGGTAATTGGAAGTTTACTAGTTTATAGATCTGCTCTTTCTGAGACAACTAGAGGTCAAAAAGCCCTCTCCTCTATTGAAATAAATGCCTAGGCCCAATAGGAAGCTGCTCCTGCCCCGGGGTACCACATTGGTAAATCAAAACTTACATAAACCACGTGTGTTCCTGTACATGTCCCAGCATGACCAGGAACTCAGTATATCCAGGCAGCAGATCCCCAAATCCAAACCAACTCTGGACCTTCATACCCCAAACAAGGTTGACAAGATGGCCAATTCCTATGTTTGTCTTTTTTGGTCCGTCATTGTTTTCCTTACAAAAGCTACCTGCCTTATGCTTTATTTCGCATTCCTAACTGTCCAGTTCATGAAGTATTAAAGTTTGTTTATATCACCTACATTGTCTTCAATCGTTTTTAACAAATCTTAACCTAATGTTATTTGAAGTAAAAACCATATTTCTGCTGGTCCTTTGAGGTAATGGAGTCATTCGTGATGTACACACTGGAAGATAGTGGAGGATTATTATATTGGACCTATATTCTATTTCATTCCAAACTCACACAGGTCTCAGAGGCCACAACCTTTTAAAACCATCACCAAGGTGCCATCTACTCATGAGTTTTTTTTGGAGATTTCCTGGCAATCCCTTAAAAACTTTATGACCTTCAAGGAATTAATGAATATCAAAGTAGTCCCTGATTCTAGGGTGATGGACTACAGAATGAGTCATTGTATATGGACCTCAAGTGAATGCATTTCAAGTTCAAATGAACTCTTTACAAGTGAAGATTAATTTTACCAAAGGACTTTAGCTACTGCTATGTTTGGTCATTTTGAAATGATTCAGGTTTTCCTAATGTCCTGAGGTTCACTCATTTTATAGCAAGCAAAATGCTCTCTAAATGGAAATTTCAGCATTCATTTCTAAAGTGAAGAGTTAGAGAAAGAATAGCTACCACACAGCTAACACATTCAACTTCACAAAAATTTTTAAATGAACACACTTCCTTTTAGACAAATTTTTGTCCATTCATGTACTTTTTTAAATGATTTAAGAGACCCCGACTAAACCAAATATTATGTTCAGTTATAGAAATGCAAAGATGACCATAGTCTGCTTATAGAGGGGAGAGGTGTGACGCTAAGATAAGTCTATTAGAATCCAAAGGAAGTAGAGAGAGGAAAAGACTTTCTCAAATTAAACCACTCCCCCTAAACCTCAACCCACATACCTATAAAGAATTATCCTGCATAATGCAAGTTAATGAAGCCTATTACTCTCTCCAGGGAACAGGCAGTATTATCTTTCAGACCGATTCAACATGTCAGTCTAAAAGCATACTGGGCTCTTTCAGTTTGCTGGGTCACACCTTCACTGTGCAGTTAATTCAATGTCTTAGCCTACAACCTTTCACTCTGACTTCTTCCTGGGATAGAGTAAGCAAAAATATATTTATCTTCGGCAGAACACTTGCCAACATCAATAAAAGTTGAAGGAGAGATTTCCCAGAATGGATTGACTGTTATGATCCCTTTAAAATGCAAGGATAATAGAGAATTCAATCCCTGACCCTCGGTGTCAGGGGAGCTACACTTTCCCTTCCACTATTAAATATAAGGTCAGACTGTGCCACAAGGGAATTGTTATTTGTTTCTTTAAAATCTGCAAAATTAAAGGGTATTATTCAAAGAGGATGATTTTAAATATTTATAAATGTAATAATCTTACCACTAATCAGTACAAATTTGGTGGGTTGCCAGAGGCATATAAGGCCATAGGCTTCTTAAGACTCTAAAGACCACACAGGAAATCACAAAGAAATGATGATCAAATAATATAAATCAAGCTACATTTTGCAACACAGATAAACTCTAATGCTTTACAGAAACCTCAGTGAAGTCAGAAAACACAGCCTACCTGACGGTGAAGCATGTGTAAGATTGTGGGCCACAAGATGCTAACTGGATAAGAAACATTTAAGAATGTGCAATCAGAAGAGACAGTAGAATTTATAGACTACAAAAGGAAAGAGTTCAAAGAAATAACCATGAAGAGTTTAAGCCAAGTGATGAAAGAAATGAAAATAAGGCAAGGATTTGGTTGTTAAATGTAAAGTAAAATCTGAAACTTTGGCAAAGATAGTGGAATTAGCATCTGGTCTTAGTAATGAAGTGTTTGAGGTTGACCCACTCATGGAATGTAGCATAAAAAATCAGGAAATGCATGAACAAAGAGCTTAAGTTGAAATTACATGCAAAGTCCTTAAAAAAATAGCCAAGCTGTTATCTGTCACATACTCTTCTCAGAAAATCCCTTTGGTCATCTCCAAGCTTAGAAGTCACCTGCAATGTCTCTTCCTGCCTTTATGCACCATGTTTTATGCCTCTTCCTTGACATCTAAAGGTGTTTTACATCTACCACCCTTATCTGCTCTTCGATATCACTCATTCTCAAGTTGCCTACAAGATATTTCCATCTGGATTTCACAGCAATACTTCAGATTCAACATTTCTAGAGGTCAACAACTCATATTCTTTAAAAAACAAATAAACAAAAAAACTCAACCAGATCTGTTTCTGTTAGCAGCATCTTCATGTTCAGTTCCTACTTCGTGCTTCTTCCAATATTCATTTGGTTTTAAACTCAAACAATTCAAGAAATGTCTTGTCTTTCATACCTATTCTTTATGTTCCCACCATTAATAACTAGTAAACCTGGCTCTCATTACCCCTTAGAGTTTGATTAATGAAATAGCCCCTAATTTTTTCCCATTCTGATTGTTATGTATATGCTTCCATTGTAATCCTCCCTAAATGCTATAAGATTATATTTTTAAGGCATGAGAGGACTATGGAATATCCCTGCTCAAAAACCATTCATGATTTCCTGTTACTTACCAACAAAACTTATACTTATTTTGGCATAACACATAGGGTGGGTACTCAACAATTGGTCTCTGGTCACTTTTCCTCTTATATTTCAACATGCCTATGTCTATGCCACATTGGAGCCGAAGTGCACACACAGGGTTCCCCCCTTAATGCTTTGTAGTCACCCACCCTCGTACTCCTACCTAGTGATTATTTCTCTCCTAGAAATATCTCCTTCAAAGTCTCATTTCCTCAAAAAAGCCTGAGCCATTCATGCTAAAAAGCAAAGCCTTTCCCTTTAACTTCTACCTTGTTCCTGTCTTAAGAGAAGGGTGAAAACAATCGACCTTGCACACCATCATCTGGATTCTAAGGCTAGCTCTACCAACCACTAGCTGACCATCCACAAGTTACTTTACCTCTATGAGCTCTAATTTCTTCATCTGTAAAATGGGAATGATAATAGTACCCATACCCGAAGGATCATTGTGAGAGCGAAATGTATCAGCATCCGGTAAGCTACTCAAAAGCTACCGGCTGTAACCAGCAGCAGCAGCAGCATCACCATCGTCATCCTCATTATCACTCTCCACTCTCTCTAATGATAGAGTTACAGTAACACAGGAAATACAGTTTGGTGCTACATCTTGTTATGATCTCTCAGCACGTTATCAGAATTTCTGGCCCAGGGGTGCCAGGGTGGCTCAGTCAGGTAAGCCTCTGACTCTTGATTTCAGCTCAGGTCATGATCTCAGCATCTTGAGATTGAGACCCATGTCGGGCTCCGTGCTGGACGTGGAGCCTGCTTCAGATGTTCTCTCTCCCCCTCGGGTGCTCCCCCGACCCCCACTCACTCCCTCTCTCTCTGTCTTAAAAAAAATAAAATAAAATAAAATAAAATAAAATAAAGAGTATCTGGCACATAAGAGTGCAATAAGTGTTTGTTAAAATTATACATCAGTGAATGAATCTATACAAGTGAAATCAATAAGGCAAACTTAAAGACTTAAAATTATGGTTAAAAAAATGATTGCATATAGAAAGGATAGCAGAGGGGAACACAGCATAATTGAGTAGGAAGGATAAGGGAAAAAACAGAGCAAGCCCAGTGGCGTAAACTGGTGGCCAGAAAAGCTTCTGAAACTGCACAAATACAGTGGATAGGTCAAGGGAGGTAGTGGTTTCATGGTAGTGTTCAGTCTAGGGCCCTATTTTAAATGTGGAACTGACTCAAAGGAATATATCAAAAGAAAGGTGACCATAATAGTTAGGGATTTAGAAATAAAGTCAAATAAACTTCAAACAAAGGAAATGGAATGTTTAAACTGAAAGAACAAAGCTAAAGTGAAGATAGAACCAATGGCTTAAAATATCTGAAAGGCTGTCACTGGGCAAAGAGATTAGCTGATTTCTCTGTAGCTTCACAAGGCTTAACAAGGAGAAATATAAAGAAAAGGGTGTTTTGACTCAATATAACAGAACTGCTGTTAAAGATGCCCAGGAATATATCAAGCTGCTGGTACAGAATAGTGAGTCCTCCTAAAACATAAACATTCAAGCACAAACTAGATGGAAACTAGATAGCATCTAGTTTCATCTGCCAGAGATGCTAGAAATTTTTAAATACATATACTGCCCTAAGTACTAAACAGCTGAGTCCGCATACATGAAAAGGAAAAGAGAATGGAAATCATTATTAGAGGGAGGCTGAGGAATCTATGAATGTACTGGCCTGATAGGTTTGTTAAAAACTGATTTTCCACAGAATGATAAAAACGATGTCTACAGTATGATTGTAACCAAGTAAGCTATACATACTACTTAAATCTAATAATCAAAAATGAAAGCTGTTATTCTAGGGACAGAGGTTATAAGTGATTTCATTGCTTCTTAAAAATAGTCATTAATCCTAAAAATCATGTTTTATAACAGTCACAATTTCACATATTTTTTTATTTTTTAAAGATTTTTATTTATTTATTTGACAGAGAGAGATCACAAGTAGGCAGAGAGGCAGGCAGAGAGAGAGAGGAAGAAGCAGGCTCCCCGCTGAGCAGAGAGCCCGAGGTGGGACTCGATCCCAGGACCCTGAGATCACGACCTGAGCCGAAGGCAGCGGCTTAACCCAGGCGCCCCACATATTTTTTAAAAACCCTATTTCAGAAATATTTTTTTAGGGGCTTACATGATATTTATAAAAGAAATAAGGAAGACTTAAAGAAAGAAGGAAAGGACAGAAGGAACGGAGGGAGGGAGAGAAGGAGGAAAAAGAGAGGGAGACAGACCAAACCAGTCAAGGATTTATAATTTAATGTGGCCATTGATTTCAATAAACCTGGAGACAACCTTTTATCACATATAAAAGGCAGCCTCCAAAATTCCATCTGAACTGCTTTTGGCATAGCTGTCCCATATGATACAGAAAATATCCAATAGATTAAGTTAATAAAACTCCACTTGACTTTAGTTCTATCCACATTTCAAATCGATTTCATGTCACTGTAAATACCCCTTTCATTCAAAAGAGTTAGTTAAGACTGTTGACATTTTCCATTAAATGGACAAGTTGTACAACATGCAGATTTCCAGTCTGTCCAATACTTTAAAGTAATTCCTTACCTCCTATGGGATTTGTTTTTAATCCCCAAGGAACTTAAGGATACATGAATCAATTTTCTCCATACAATCACTATTAGAGAGAGATGTGGTTAAAATAACATTCAATGGCAGCTGGTCTAAAACAACTAAAAGAACTGATTTTACTTTTAGTATCTTTTAGTCAGTGACATGTAGAAGCTTCTGAGGAAGGAAAAATAAGGTATTAACATTCTTCTAAAATTTTGGATATGTTAAAATATCTTAGCAGAACATGCTATAGAAACCATCAAATAAGCCAAAAAAAAAAAATGCACTCATTTTACCTATAGCAAGAATCTAATATTAAATAGTATTTCTCTTAATATAAATGGTTACTGTCAGAAAAATGTCTATTAGTGCTTATCATTGTAACTTAATTATATTTTGGGTTTCTAAAGTAATTTGCAAATATTATGTAAGTTCAGATCTGTCTTTTGTTTCAAAATAACAATTTAAAAATTTTTTTCAAAAATATTTCTTCTAACATATACATTTGCACTGATTTTTTTCTACTGTATTCTTTTGCAGTACACTGACTATAATTTATGCATAATATTAGTATAAGTAACATGAATAGTAAACAACCAAATTAATTCTATTCTTGTGAAATATAAAAGATACTGTATGAAACCTCATTAATTTATTAGAATATAATCTCCAGAAGGGTAGATTTTTCTGTGTCACAATGTCCTAAAGAACCTAACACATGGTAGGTGCTCAGTAACTATTTCCTATATAAAATAAATAAAAAACAGTTGATTTCTGCTTCATAAAAACCCTATTGGAAAGTATAAAACTTTCTATGCTTGAAAGAGGGTCTTGTAGACCTAATTTGGGAATCATTACTTCATGTATAAGATTTATTTTGTTTTCTAAATACTTCTTTTATATTAGTGTAAGTTATAATTAATTTTTACGTTGCTTAAAATTGAACAGCCTGCAATGTGGAACTCATATAAACATGGCACCCTTGCCTTTCACATGGAAGACAAATTAAAATCTCATTTACTGTGCTTTGAAGAAAATCAAAATCTTCTACTATTTGACAGTAATCAGCATAAGCTTCTTTTGACCACAGCAAAGGGAAAAGTACATTTCTACTATGCTTGTAAAGAAAATGACATGTAGGGGCGCCTGGGTGGCTCAGTGGGTTAAGCTGCTGCCTTCGGCTCAGGTCATGATCTCAGGGTCCTGGGATCGAGTCCTGCATCAGGCTCTCTGCTCTCTGCTCAGCAGGGAGCCTGCTTCCTCCTCTCTCTCTCTCTGCCCGCCTCTCTGCCCACTTGTGATCTCTGTCTGTCAAATAAATAAATAAAATCTTTAAAAAAAAAAAAAAGAAAATGATATGTAAGAATCATTGATTACACTTGAGTCCTCTCTCATTAAGCTTGTATAGATGTTGATTGTGAATGGCATTTACTCTTCATATCCAAAATAAAATCAAGTATCATTACATAGGAACAAAGCATTCCCAGTCTCTTCAGAAAAAGTCTCTGTATATAAATTCTCAGTGTTTCAGCTCTTCCAAAATGGACAGAGATTCAGGTAAAAGATAAGGTGAAGGTATTTAGAAAATATCCAAATTATACAAAGACCTACTCCAAATATTCCTATCCAATACAAAAGATGGCTTGAGAAAACATTCCTAGCATGGTACTCATGTCTCTTCTCAATCACCTGTCGAGAGAAACTGAGGAAGAAAGGATTTTTTCTCATATATTAGTCACTCCAGACATGAATCCCCAACTGAGTTTTACACTCCACTTCCAAAGCTCCAGGCAATTGGCAAGGACCAACAACTCACATAGACCCCACTTCCTGCCTTCAATCCTTATTTGTATCTAGACACACTAGGTTCAAAAGTAAAAGAAAAAGTGCAAATAAATATATGTGAAAATATTTAAGAGCAGTAAGACTCGCCCTGTCTTCCTTGGTGCCACCTATGGAAGTAGCAGCCATCTCTAACTCAGCATCATGGCCAGCCTCAGACCTCTCAAGAGCCCCACATGGTTAAAAAGAGGACCAAGAAGTTCATCCGGCACCAGTCAGACGGACCTGCCAAAGTTCAGCACAAATGTCAGAAACATCTGTGAAGCAATAATGAGAGGGTACACAGAGGACTGGAGAGCCAAAACTTGGCTCCCAACATTGGTTTCGGGAGCAACAAGAAAACAAGGCACATGCTACCCAACAGCTTCTGCAAGTCCCTGGTCCACAACATCAGAGAGTTTGATGTGCTTCTGATGCACAACAAATCTTAATGTCCAGAGATTGGTCCTAAAATGTCTCCTCCAAGAACCGCAAAGCCACTGTGGAAAGAGCAGCCCAGCTGCTCAACGCAATCACCGATCCTAACACCAGACCGCGCAATGAAGAAAATGAATAGACAGTTTATGCACACATCCTATTTGTGTTACTAAAACCGTAACACTACAAAAATAAATAAATAAAAGCAATAAAACTCTTTTGAAAATAATCTATGTCTAGCCACATCTATATCCTGTATTTTTATTCTGTCTGTGCTTCTCTTTATCATGTGGAACCACATCAAAATGTCCATTTCCTCTACAGAAATCTCATCCCCTAAAATGAGTTGCAATGCAACCTTCTCCTTCAACCTATCAAAACTTGCACCAGGAAGATTTAAGCACTCCCTCCTTCGGAGCAATCAAGGAATTCTTTTGCACTTATTTTCCACCTCTTTGTAATGTCTGCCACTATGAATGTCTTCCCAACAAGGTGACAGACACATTAAAAGATCTGAGGTTTTCTGTTTATCTTATAAGGCACCTAGCATGTTCAAGAAAAATTTATTGAACTGGATTTGCAATTTTCTTCCTTATGCCAATGCATATTACCAGTAACTAGCTATACTATACTTTATTTTCTATAATGGATGCTTTCACTATTTCTAAATAGTAGTATATTTGTAAATCAGTAATTTCTGAGTTTTATCATTTTCTCTGAGGGTAGAAAGTCAATTAAGACATTTTTTTTCCATTTAAAAAAAAAAAACAGTGCATAACAGATTATCAGTGTAAGAAATCTTTAAAGTAGTGGCTAATACCAAGGAGAAACAGAGATTATGTAAGAGTTAAGTGTAATTTGATACAATAATGGACAAAACTTTTGACTTATACAAATTTACATTTGAAAAAAAGCTGAGCACAGAAAACCAATACACTAAAATGTTAACAGGAAAGAAAAATAAAAATCTATTAGAAAACAAATTGAGGAGGGCCTGGGTGGCTCAATCAGTTAAGCACCTGCCTTCAGCTCAGGTCATGATCTAAGGGTCCTTGCTCAGCAGGGAGCCCGCTTCACCATCAGCCTCTGTCTGCTGCTCCACCTGCTTGTGTTCTCTGTCAAATAAATAAATAAAATCATTAAGAAAGAAAGGAAGGAAGGAAGTAGGGAAAGGGAGAGAGAGGAAGAAGAAGGAAAACAGAAAGAAGGAAAAAGAAAGAAGATAAATTGAAAACTAACACCAAACTCAACTTAGTAAAAAAGGTTATTCTAATATCTAAATAAAACAGACAAGAAAAGCTTAAATTATAATTTTGAACTGAAGTTTCATGTGTAGCAAATAGCAGGGAGGAAGAACACTGGATTAGAAAGGAGCCAGTACAAGTTTTGTCTCTTGTACTTAGAGAGGCTCTTCCCTAAAGCACATACAGAGGGTGAGCAATAAGTGTCTGAACACTAAATAAGTGAACCAATGCAAGAAGAGAGACTGTATAATTTTGGTTATTAATTTGATCTCTCAGTACAGGTTACATACCCACAAGCTAAAAGAAATAATTTTTTCCTTACCTGGTGATTTTAAAGATTAAATAAGTTTATAGATATAAAAAATCTTTTAAAACTACAAAGCAACTTATAAAGTTATTTTATTGTAATTAATGTTCTCTTATTACATATAAAAATAAGATTATATTGATCCCTGTGTTTCGAGCAAGCACTGTAATGTAAAACCAGGGAAATTCTTTTTTAAAAGGATACATGCAGACTAATTACATCATCAGCCACTTCATTCTTTTGAAACATTTCAAAAGAAAACACATGTTGTTTTTAGGTAATTTAGTTAATTTCTGAAGTATCTGGAATTTAAGGAAATTTTGGTTCAATTTGTATTCCCCCCAGAGAAAGGGCCACAAAACACTTTTTAAAGATTGAATCAAGAGAAGCCAACTTCTACATCTAATTAAAATTTATCGAAGTCTCAACTGAGACCTGAAATTTCTTGGGGCCCATTATAAGAAATGGCTAGTAACTTTCAGATAGCTACCAATATAAATTGGGCAATCCTGTTTTTAATCATCCATGTATATTTTATTTTTTTTTAAGATTTTATTTATTTATTTGACAGACAGAGATCACAAGTAGGATGAGAGGCAGGCAGAGAGAGAGGAGGAAGCAGGCTCTCCGCTGAGCAGAGAGCCCGATGTGGGGCTCCATCCCAGGACCTTGGGAACATAACCGGAGCTGAAGGCAGAGGCTTAACCCACTGAGCCACCCAGGCACCCCTCCATGTATATTTTAAATAGTTTTATTTTACTCTCTCATATGTCCACTTAAATGCTAATAATTGTTTTCTAGCCCATACCTCAACCTAAATATATCTATTAGGAATACTCTATCACCTATTGCACCAATATTCTGTCACTGATCTGATCTATTTATGCTGTCCCAGAATAAATTAATTTGGACATTTTGTATTCTGTAGTTATTTCAGCGAAGGCGGATTTTGCTTCTTACAGCGCTGATCCATGCACCTGCATTCAGCTTGGCCATACATTCAGAGTCCTTGTAAAATTTACCCAAGATCCAAAAACAGATTTATGGAATTTTACTTACATCAGCTACAGAAACATGCCTTGCCTCACAGATGGACCCTTCTGGCACACCTACATTGACGTTTGGTGCCTTACGTCACAGATAAAACCCACACTTCCCTATCTCCTTTATCTCACATGGTAGCACATGACATGAAAAGGAAATGGTATTTTCCCAGCAATCAACACTGAAGGAGACCAGTTATCCTTCTTTTTGCTCCCTTATGAAAAATTCAGTCTAGAGACTTGGGACTCCAGTTTAAACTTCTCTGCCCTTCCAGTCTTCTGTCAAAGAGTTAATGGTCTGGAAACTAACACCTGAACGCACTGGGTAAGCTACCTCATTAAAGGAACCCTAAGTGAATCCTTTTATAAAGAGAAAAATCATTTGGCAATGAATACAATCACGTCCTTGTAATGTCTACTTCATAGGTTTCTATTTCATTATATATGGAGTGAGGCCACGCATTTGTATCCTAGAATATTTCTGAATATTCCTGTTAATTATTGAGAATTTGAGGATCTACATCCCCTTTCCTGCTTGCTTCAATCAATCAATCATCCCCCCTAAATTCCTGTTTTCAACCAAACAAGGTTCTGTACTAGCTGTCGCAAAGTTAGGGGTAGATTTTCTAAGAGTGGATAAAACATGGACACAATCCATGTATTTGAGAAGGGTATGTATAGAAATCCATATTCTCTATTCTTCTCTCCCTGGGAAATGAAATAAATAGAAATGCTATATACTATCATTTGAGTACTTCTTTGGCCCTTGTGGGCAAGTTGAGGAGAAACTTAACTGTAGCTGCCAAGGAAAATCATCATCATCTCCTAACTACTTAACTTAAACAATTTTAAGTGTTAATGTACATGTGTGACTAATCGAGTCATTTCTTCTTTCCTTTCAAAAAAAAAAAATACTGCTGACAGAAACAGTAAAGGACACTGAATCTTCTGAATCCTTTATCGTTTGTGAACCACTTAGGTTGCCATTTTCCAACAATCTTTAACTCAACCGCATAAAATTAAAGACTCCCTTCCAATTCCTCTAGCTTTTCCCACTCCCTCTACATGCCCCACCCTCCACCCAGATTTTGCTCATATAGTATAATGGCTTAATTGCAATTTCTCTGTTACTCCTGTCTCCCCCACTAGACTCCATGCTTCAAGGATAGGAACCATATCATTCATCTCTACAGTCTCCAAAGTAGCACAAAAGTAAATTAATTTTCTTAATGAGTCCAATATTTGTTATAGCAACCAATCTCTTTCATATTTCCGTTTACCTTGTTAGGTATAGCCAACTGGATGTCATGATGTTAACCTAGCCACTCCAACTCAACATACCCAAACTTTAACATCTTCTTCCTATATTCTTTGCAGGTACTAATGGTACCCAGTTTTCCCAGAAACTCTGGATCACAACCCTGGGGCCATCTTAGATTCCATCTCATATTCTAACCTGCATCAAGTCTCAGTAACAGTATTTTGCACATGTTGTCATTCCCTCCACATTCCAGCCTCCATTAACAACTCTCAAGGCCTCATCTCTACACACTAGGAATACTAGAGAAGCTCCTTAAAGACTCCCTAAACACTCTCAGACCATCTTCTCTAAGTATCCTACACTATCAGACTAGCCTCCCCACCGCAGAACCTGCTCAGAGTGGCTGTTCCTATTGCCTTACCTTGGGATCTACACCCCTAAGCCTGCCAATTTTAATCTTCTACAATTCACTTTCATTCAGTTTTTCCAACATTATTGCTAAACTTTATTCATCAAATCAGGCACTTTACTGTTGTGTATGTCACGCCTTTTACTCAGAATTTTCTTCTTCTTCATCCTATTTTTCTTTGCCAGAATCAGTTTCATCATTCAAGGAAGAAAACCTTTAAAAATTTCCTTGAATTCCCCAATTGGGAATTCATTCTTTTCCTTCAAATGACTTCAGTCTACTGCCTTAACTCCCTTATTACATTGGAAGTCTTCCTCATTCCCACCTCATGCATACAACCTCACACATAGGAGATTCTTTAAAAATGATGGTCAAATATTTTGGAAGTTGTCAAAACCCTTGCCTCCTCTTTAAAAAGTTTAAAAATAAATATGGTCGATTAAAAAAAATACATAAAAGTTACAAAAATATAGCTTGGTACCCCGAACTTCTATTAACACGCCTTCTAAGCATGCCAATGTGTGTTTCTGATTTAACCCCCTCTTTGTTGTTTAAAAATGATCTACAACCAACAGGGACAGCTCTAAGCCACACACAAACACATTCCATATTTCCAAGTAAATGCTTAACAGGAAAAATGTGCTTGTATAAGATTTGACTCTACCAGTTAAAAATCAACAAGGACCAACCCTGTTTTCTCCCTACCCCTGCAAGAAGTGTGGACATGACATCTTGATTATTTCCTCAGTGAGAATAAATCATACATTTCCAAGTTCATAGTGTGGGAACACTGAAACTATTAGAATTTTGGTGCTGGGGGCGGTTACTGACTAGCATTTATTACTTAGAAGCTTAAGTAAACTCTGTCTATACTTTTTCCTCCAATAATCTGCTTTAATGACAAAAATATGAGCCCTGCTCTGAAAACACAATGAATGAAACTTGAAAGAGAGGAAAGAAGCCTGATGTCCACCTGGGTGCCAAGTGTAGCGATCAAGGACCCAGACACAAGAATTGAAGGGAGCAGAAAGCCTGGCGGGGTCAGGGATTGCAAGAGGGGTTGCAACACAGGTAAAAGGCCCTATAAGGTGCGAGCCAGATGCTTCCCTGAGCTCCAGGAAATGCCTGCTTGCCGAGGTCTGAGATCTGCAGGAGCACAGCCTTTCTGCCTTATGTTTTAGCATTATTATTTTATTACTTATTTCTTTCTGTCTCACAAAAGCCCGGGAAACCTGACTTGGCCTGGGGCTTCTGTGTGCATGTATGCACACATGTGTGTTTGAAAGATATTCTATTTATTTACTCATAAAAGCAAGAGAGCAAGACATGTGAGCACAATTAACTTCTAAGAGAATTAATTACAGCAATGGAGTTGGTCAAAATTAGCAGCTTCATCAGTGAGGCTGAATAGTTAGGTGTATGCCCGTGGACCTAAGACTCTTAAGAATAAAGCAAACCTAACTGCCTGGCATGTGTCCTTGTTAAAACTCACCATTATGCTTCTTCACGCCCCTCATTGTCACGATGCCCTGCCAAGCAACTCTCAGGGGTTTACCAGCAAGACTCTTGTTAAGGTAATCCTGTGTTCTCCCATAAAAGGTATATAGAGTCCTAAACTCCAGGACCTCCAATTGTGACCTTATTTGAAGACACGATCTTTACAGAGATAATCAAGTTCAAATGAGGTCACAAGGGTAGGCTGCAATCCAATGTGACTGGCATCCTTATAAAGAACAGATATTTGGACACAGTCACACACAGAAAAAGAATGCCATGGGAAATGAAGGCAGAGATCAGGGTGATGTTTCTAAGGCCAAGGAATGCTACAGAGTGCTGGCAAAACACCAGAAGCGAGGGGAGAGTGAGGAACAGATTCTTTCCTCTCAGCATTCAGAAGAACCCAACCCTGCTGATACTTTGATTTCAGACATCTACTTCCAGAATGGGAGACAATACATTTCTGCTTTCTACGCCTTCTTAAGCTTGTGGTATTTCATTTCGGCAGCCCTACCAAACTAATACACCTCTTTCCAAAAACTTAAGAGACATGAGGCCACAATAGCAAATATTTCTATTCTCCCAGGTCTCTATCCAACCTTGGCACACATTCCCTCAAAAATGCTTCTTCAGGGGGCGCCTGGGTGGCTCAGTGGGTTAAGCCTCTGCCTTTGGCTCAGGTCATGGTCTCAGGGTCCTGGGATCGAGCCCCGCATCGGGCTCTCTACTCAGCAGGGTGCCTCTCTCTCTCCCTGCCTACTTGTGATCTCTCTTTCTTTCAAATGAATAAATAAAATTAAAAAAAAAAAATGCTTCTTCAGTATATAAAGCTCACTTCTTACCTCTGGGCAACAGGAGAGCACAGCTTTTCCTCCTGCACTAGGGAGTCCGGAAGCAAAAAAGCTAAGTGACTCCCTGTCAAGGAAAGCCTTTATACCACCAGTCTGTAATAATCTGACCTCTGGTTTGCAGGATTGAGTACATTTTTCATCACTGAGTATATTTTCCATCGGTGTTCTCAAAAGTGCAATAAATCTAGGTGAGTTTTAACATTACAGATAGAATTCTCTGGTAGTAATTCACCCATGAAAATATTTTATAAACTAGAGTATCAGCTAGAATGATACACAGGCTGGAAGAAGGGAATGACTTTATGTTGTAAAGGGGAGGGATGACATTTTTTGTTGGAGTTGCAAATGTAACAGGGGCTTTTCTCAATGCATCAAGTAAGATAACTGCTCTTGAAGACAAAATTTTTTTCCCTGCAAATATCATCATTGCTTGGATTTGTTTCAAATGTATATTTTCTTTACCTCCAGCTGCTCCTTAATCACAATTTCTCAAAGTAGCAAGCCTTTAAAACTTTGATTTTTTTTAAATGGCATCAGTTATTTAAAAAGAACTATTTTTTATAAAAAACTGCTCTGCAAACAAAAATTTAGGGATATCCATGATACCCAGGAATTTTAAGCTTCACAGCATTTTATACAAATCACATGATCTAAAATTCCCATATGAGCCTAAAGTGACTTAGTATCTCCTGGTTCCATCTATCTAAATTCCCTCAAAAATATGCCATGAATGTATAAATAAGCCAGCAAACCACTGTCAGATAATTCCAAGCTGACGAACAACAGCCTATTATCTTAGAAACTGATTCACTATATAATACACAGAATGTGGAAAAGAGAGGCACTGAGCTATGCTTTTACATATGCTTTTCACATGACTTTTTTGTTTTTTTATATGCCTATTTCACACAGCAACCAATATATATTATGACACTTGAAGAAAATAGCTAGTGCTTCCTAAAAAGACCACATTTCAGGATACCACGGGGTCATTCCTATGAGAAATTCAGCAAATCTATTCACTTTAACAACAAGAAGCCTTATTCTCTGAACTACATATGCGTGGCTCTCAGATTTATTATAAAAAACATAAGGATTGCCTTTGTGATTAAAAAAAATTTTTTTAAATGAATGAGGTGATAGTCCCCTAACTTTTCTTGAAATTATAATTTTCTTGAAATTATAATTAATTGCCTTTGTGATTAAAAGAAATTTTTTTAAATGAATGAGGTGATAGTCCCCTAACTTTTCTTGAAATTATAATTAGTAGGATCTTGGCTATATAAAATATAAAACTTCAACAAATTACTTTCCAATGATATAAAAATGTCAAAATCGTTTGCAGAACATCTACAGTGTTATAAAAATGGCAATGAGTGTTGCAGAAAACAAGACATGGAAAACAATGAACTCTATAAAGTATGAAGGGTAGAGAATAAATAGTTTCAGTTTGAAAGACAACTGCAAACTATTATTTTGGGTACTCTGGTGACATAAATCACGGTAGTACCAACCAACCTTTACCCTTGCGTGACATAGACATTACCTTAGAACTATTTGTTAGTATTATTGCTGACTTCTATTTTGAGCTGCTTATATCTACTCATATGATGATTTAAGTAGAATTTCACAAAAGCCTGAGCCAGGAGCACCTGGGTGGCTCAGGGGGTTAAGTCTCTGCCTTTGGCTCAGGTCATGATCTCAGGGTCCTGGGATCAAGCCCCACATCGGGCTCTCTGCTCAGCAGAGAGCCTGTTCCCCCTCTCTCTCTCCCTGCCCGCCTCTGTACCTACTTGTGATCTCTTTCTGTCAAATAAATAAATAAAATCTTTAAAAAAGAAAAAAAGGGACGCCTGGGTGACTCAGTTGGTTGGACAACTGCCTTCAGCTCAGGTCATGATCCCGAACTCCCGGGATCGAGTCCCGCATCAGACGCCCAGCTCCATGGGGAGTCTGCTTCTCTCTCTGCCCTTTTCCTCACTCACGCTCTCTCTCACTGTCTCTCTCTCAAATAAATACATAAAATCTTTAAAAAAAAAAAAAAGGAAAGTATATTATTCTTCTAAAATTCTTTGCCACCTACTTTTTTAAAGTCTACTCTCCAGTGGATGCACAGATTACAAATATAATGTCTTCAAATATTATTTTTTAGGATATATAGGATTATGCCTAACTTCAGAAAACCACATTAAATTTAACATATCTCTCACTTAGTACTTTATCAAATATGCTATGCAGAATATATATATATATATATATATATATATATATATATATATAGTCCCCCTCCCAACTTCACCACCCTAACAAAGTTATTCTTAGACCAACTACTTAAATTAAACTGCTGGAATAGGCTGAAGTTATTTTTATCAATTCTTTTCACCAAAAGATAAAGGGGGCTGTTGAATAACTTAAAATATATGTAAAGGACCAGAAATAATTAGTCATTATATGTGTATTTATACGTGTTAGTGTAAAGCCTACTAGCTTTTCCAGAAAATGTTTCTCTAGTAAAACCAGAGGCCAAAGGGTTCAATTTACCACCAGAGCCTTCAGCTGGTGTCAGTCTATTGTAAAACTTATTTCTTACAGCAAATAAAATTCATTCTTCAGCCCTGTTTCAAGATACCTTAGTAACCAGCACTATCCCTCACCCCCCAACCCCACCCCCTTAGTGCTCAATCCCTTCACAGAAACACAGGATGGCAGAGAATCTGGCCAGTCACCTTGGCTACAAATAGAGTCTCCAACCAAGAAAACTTCCCCTCCACTCTCACTAAAATCCAGCAACTCAAAGGCCTACAGGAGGCTCTCATCCTCATCTCCTCATCACAGAGATACATACTCTGGGTCTTCTATGTGGTCGGCGTATGTAGCTTAAGACTCTGGTGTTCAGAACACATCTGGTGTTCTAACACATCTTGTTATCTCTGAAAGGCCAAAATTGCTGATAATACTTACACTAAATCTGCAACATAAGAGGGGGAAAACAGGATAAATTATCTAATCATGCTTCCAACTATACATCTGTGAAAACCAACATTTCTTTAAGGTGCCCAATCTCTACCCCTCAGATATAAACACTAGGCTAATATGGCATCAGGATATCAAGATGTGAGTGAGAGTTTTCTATACTATGCAGAATTTATGGAAGGAACAGCCTGCCTTACCATATACGATGTTCTCAACTTCTTCTCGGTCAAGAAGGTCCTTAGTGAGCTATTCTGTGTAGCCTCACATTTCTTAGGATCCCAGGCTCCTTTACTCTATCTTCTCAAAAGGTTTCTGTCAGCATCACTGCTACCTACCGAGTGTTGCACTCTTACTACAAAGCAGACTGTTACCGGCAGCTTCATAGGGCTATTCATAAGGATCCTGTGGTTACTCTCTCCTTGTCAGAGGGAGAAACTGACACAGAGTAGTTAAGGAACATGTCTAAAGTCAAACAGTCAACAACCAAGGCAAGTCTCTCTGGCTTCTCACTCCAATCTCTTAACAAAGACACTTCCAAGAGGTGGTTAAATTTACCTTATCAAATTGGAATGTCATATATTATAGTAATTGGATTATCAGTTCCATGTCTTTATAACAAAAGCCTTTAAAAAAAGGAGAGTAAGAATACAAATACCTCTTTTTGATGTAAGACAAAACTGTAAGATGTTTTTAACTTAAAACACAAAAGGTAAAATTCACAAGAGACACAGCCTGCCACCTGTCTGCGCCATCAACGGGCTCCACGTGAGTATGGCGGGGCTTGGCCTGTCCTTGGGAATAAAAGTCCCGAACAATATACCCAATGTATTTCCTCTGACAGAAACCCTTTTTGTGTACGGGTGGGTAGATCTAGTGGAAGAAGGGAAATGGGCATCATTTATACCTTTCAAGGACCAGAGGGACCAAAGCTCAATAACCAGCAGGAAAAAGAGCGAGGACAAAGGCTAAAGGGAGGAGTCAGAAAGAAGGGGCGCGCCCCAGGAGTCGGCACTAGCTGAACAAATTGCAGCCCTGTGCCCTGTCCCACACGCCAGCGGAGGACAGCGAGTCGCCCTGGGTCCAAGTCACATGTGCCCTCTTCTCACGCATCAACAGACCCTGTGCAAATCACTGAATAGCAGCAAGAGAGTGACTATGGCACCCTGGAGCCATCAAATTGTAAAGAAGGTTTTCTATCAGAGAGCTGAAAATCAAATATGTTAAATTTACATTGTGGGTATAAAACAGCTGAGGCTGAAACCCTTCCCTAGAGATCAAGGAAGCATAAAAGTTAAGTCATTTTCCCAAGTCCCATATACAGTAGATAAGCCTATTAAGAACATTGTAAGCTATGCTAATTGGCTCAAGGGTTATATATCTCTTTTGTTTGTTCCAACTGAGCCTTCACACACTGCGGTGAATTGGGGGAGAAAGACAGTGTAATAAATCTATCTGAAACAAAGCAGCATTAGAGTTTGAAAGATGCAAATGAGCACCAGTGTTCTGACTTGAAAACTCCCATTCCCACCCCCACGCCATATTACCAAGTCCTAAGTAGTTCCTAAACTGGCATGCCAAGAAGTGGCGTAGAAATTCCTCACATCCTCGCGCTGTTAACTCTTTATTACAATTAATGCTTCTAAACTGAAATCAAGTGTCCTTTGAGGTGGTAACACTAATTTACTCATTTGGAATGAAAGTATGTTCTTCTGCATACAAAATATTAGGGGTATATTGGACTCATACTATGTCCATAGAAAATGAAATCAATATTAACTAAATAATGTTTTTTTAGAAGTTGTTAGTTTCAAAATAAATCTGGACCTAAACATAGAACTGAAGTTGTGTTTTAATGTTACAGAAAAAAAAGAAAAGGACTAAGTTTTATTGTTGTATTATTATTATCCAGGGATAAAGATTAAATATGACATATGGGGCATCTGGGTGGCTCCACTGGTTAAGCATCCAGTTCAGATCATGATCATAGGGTAATGAGAGCAAGCCCTACATCAGGCTACAAGCTGGGCATGGAGTCTGCTGGAACTTCTTTCTCTCTTTCTTTCTCCACAACCCCCACCTACGCTCACATGTGCCTTCTCTCTCTCAAATAAAATAAAAAAATAAAATAAAGGCAACACAAAATACAATGTCTTTTACAAAGGTTAAGTACTGTTTCAAGGGCTGAAAAACCCAAGGTCCAGGAAGTGAAAGAGAGGAGGTCCAATAAAGAAAGTTATACTCCACTGCCCCATCACAACCGTTAGGCTTGTATAAATAACTAGATAATAAGGAAACTGTGCAAACTATCCAGAATAATAACCATATTGCTATTATGTAATTAAACAGTGAAATGGTTGTGAGTAGAGGTTCTCTCCAAAGGAGTCCTGCTAAAGTAAAGATAACAATACAGACACTGCAACAAATCACAAAAGAATTATAAAGACTGTGCGACATATACTTATTTGATCTGGCAAAAATTAACCATGTTTCAAAGTCTGATTTAGATACTCAGCACATTTCAATTTGTCATAATTAAAACACAAAATGTACACAGACCTCCTGGGATAAATACTCTAGAAAATCAAAAATGGATATGGTAATAAGCATCTGAAGTAGCATGTGAAAAGACCATGTAAAAGAAAAAAAAGTAACACTGAAGAAAGAAGGGAAGAGGGAGAGACTGCTAAATGGGTCCAGGGTCTTCTCTGGGAGTGTCGAAATGTTTGCGAACTAGACAGAGGTGGTAATTGCTCAGGATTTTGAATATATGGGAAGCCATTAAACTGTATACTCCAAATGGCTAATTCTATGTACTGTGAATTTCGCCTCAAAAAAATTATATTGAACTCTCCCTGATAGAATATAGGATAGGTGCTTTATACAGAATATGTCATTCGGTCTCACAACAATGCTAAGATATCACTATTTTTAGATGAGAAAAACCATGCTAAAAGTAGACGCACATCTAGTAAATGACAGTGGACAGATTTTAAATCAAGCCCGGTCATATCTGTTCCACTACACTTTGCATCTGTGCTTCTTGCATCTGTGGGAATTCACCAAGCATGGGGGTCGGGGGAGGGAAAGAACATGTTGATAAATCAGAATAGCTCAGCAAAGTACAGGGCATGCAAGTAGATGTCATGTGCTGAAAATGACAAGAAGTCTAGAACAGTGACAGTGGGGCAAGTGGGTGATGAAGACAAAGCTTGGAGCAGGACTATTGAGGCATGAGCTGGTCCAAGGCCCTACATGCCTGGTAAGAAGGACCAGCTCTGCCCCACTACCCTTGCAGTCGTTCTCAGACTGTGGGGTGTATCGGGATCACCGAACGCTTCATAAAACAAAGATTTCACATGGTCTGGGGTGGGGTCTGAGAATTGGCATTTCTAACAAGATCCTATGGATGTCAACGTTGCTGGTCAAGTGGCTGAAATTTAAGAATCTCTGGGCTATCGAAAAACCACAGGTTTTTAATCAAGAGAGCAATTCGATCTTCTAACTATATGCATAACATTTTATTTAAGATTACTGGCAGAGAACAGACAAGGGGGTATTGCAATGTCCAAAATAAAAAACAATGAAAACCAACTGGGAACCAAACGCAAAAGGGTTTGGAAGTCAAGACGCTCCTGACGTATGGCTATGTTAGTGAAGAATAAAATCCTCTAGCAAGATGGCAAGTTTAAAAGCTCAAGAACTGGAATCACATAATATGGGAACAGACTTTTTATTGCAATGACTAATTCATGTAGAAAGAACAGACAAAGATGAGATGCAATATCAAGCATAAGTTACAAAGCAAATGATTAAATTAAGGAAATTAAGGCAGGCAGACAGCTACTCTCAGACACACTACCAACGCAAGTGGGGACTTCGCTCCTTATCATAAGAAGAGTGGCAAAAACTTTTCTTCCTGATAAATACCAACTTCAGAAAGGATGGATTTAGGAACTGCATGCAGGATAACTTCCAGAACTATGGCTTCTCCCTATAGCAGAGGCATATGTCTCCTCTTGAATGTGCTTTCTCGTTAGAAAAACCTAATAATGCATTAGTTTCTCTCACAGAATAATGCTAAATCTGGGAAAGAAGAGTACCATATTATTGAAGCTTAAAACATAAATTCTTCGGTAGGCTTCCCTCCCCAGGACAGAAGCGAAACATACTCAAGACGGCTTGTTTACTGGGCTAGATTTATAGTGTTTAGAGAGGAGCATCTGATCCCATAAGACAGAAACACAAAGATGATACCCAACCTCACCCATGACATTTGAGCATTATGGATGGGCTCCTTTGACCACCCCCCCCAAACAGGGGTTAAGTGACACTATAGTATCCTAAAAATCAGTACATTTTGCTCAAAACACACTCCAAAAGAAGGGCAAAAGGCAGAGGGGAAAGGAAAAGAGGGGATTTTTTTTTTTTTTTAAACAAACAGGAGTCCAAAGATTGACCTGTCACCAGCCAAATCAGCATCCCCTTCTTCCCAGGGGGAATTCACAAGAGAAAAAACAAACAAACAAACAAAAAAAGCTATCAAATGGCATTTCCAAACCAAACCTAAGCACTGATATTAGAGAAATTTCACAACCTGAGTCTCTCAAACAGGAGCAGTAAACCACAGCCAGAGAGAACACCAACTCCTACTGGGCCAACCCATCCCCCCACCGTTGTGACAAGGCCCTGGGCTCAGCATCAGAAAGCGTGGGACTCTGGACCTGAGCCTCGGGGAGTTCACTCACCTCTTCTGAACAGGTTCTTCCTCTGTCAAATATATGATAATATTAATAATACTTGCCCTGCCGACTCCACAGGTTAAATGTGAAAAGCAAATACAATAGAGCATACAAAGCAAATTGAAAGTAGAAGGTATCACAAAGTTTTATTCTTTGTATTCCCATCATGATCTTAGAATAGACTCAAGGTTACATTCAAAGAAGGAAAGATGAATCAAATGCCCATCAGTCAAGATTCTTTTTGTAGTATTAACAGCACAAATTTCCTTAGATCTCCTGGCTTCATCTGTCACTGTTGTTTCTCCAGAGATGATCAAGAACAAGAGTTGTTTGCATATCCAAATAGAGAGCCTGGCTCAGTCAATATTTCTACATAACTTTAAATCAGGCATGGCACTGTACTTCAAGTCAATATTGTTCACACTAGATGGAAAGACAAACTTTGTTTAATGAATCTGTGTATTACTTGTGCTAATGCCATTAATTTGTGATAGTCATATTTATTTATAGAGTCCAGGTGCCTGCTTATTATTTTAAATGTATCTTAACGTTTATAGTATCCTTAAACCTTTCCCTCTCCCCCTTTATTAACAACTTCTGGAATTCAGCATACATACCAAATAGAGCTCACAGCTGGCAATCTACCTTTTTCCCTGACACAGTTTTGGATGATCCTGATTACTTAGCAAAGACCCACTTCCTACACCTGCCATTCATAAGATCAGAAAACCCATTTCTTGGGCGCCTGGGGGGCTCAGTCTTTAAGCATCTGCCTTCAGCTCAGGTCGTGATCCTGGCGTCCTGGGATCAAGCCCCACATCGGGCTCCCTGTTCAGTGGGAAGCCTGCTTTTCCCTTTCCTACTCCCCCTGCTCCCTCTGTTTGTGTTTCCTCTCTTGCTGTGTCTCCTCTGTCTAATAAAGAAATAAAATCTTTAAGGGGGAAAAAAAATGAAAAGAAAAAGAAAACATGTTTCACTTTGTCTATCTCAGGTTTCAGTGACTTGTTTCAAAAAGACAAAAAGAATGGATCTGGGGACCCTAGGTAGCTATCTAACGAAAGGAAACTCTGGTGATGGACAGAGGCCAGGCTCTCTTGTACAGGTCCATTCAAAACTCTCAGTTCGGGACATGGAAGAGAAGAACTGCCAGGGTCCAGAACTTCAGAGCACTAGGAAAAGGAGACACAGAATAGGCCAAGAACCCAAGTGCAGTTCCTTGCTTAAGCAAATGCAACAAGACGTGAGACACTAAAATTATTTAAAATTATTTCCCAGAGACACTAAAGTGCCTGCTGGAAAGGGTGGGGACATGAGTTCTTGAATATGGGAAGGGTCTGGGAGGCAAGAATGGAAAGCCAACTAAGTGAGTAACTTCTCATCACATGAGGAAGACAGCAGCTAAACAAATTATCAAAATGGTAAAGAGAAACACATAAAATATAAGGGAGTATGCAAGAAAGGGGCCTCATGGTGGAGGGCAGGGCCACAGAGGGCCATGCCACTGACAGCTCCCTACCCAAGCAACCTGGTTATGCACGGTACTGCTATTCCTAGCCTACCAAATATTGCTTAAAAAAAAAAAAAAAAAATCAGGTAACCATAATAATTGAGTCCTTAACAAATATGTGTCATCAAACCTCAATTATGCCAGGTGTTACAGATAGATGCAATGATGTAAGAATTTTGAATATTTCCATTGAATTTGTGGGAAAATTTTTCCTTATTTTCCTTATTCCAAGTAGCTATATAAAAGGTCAGAAGAAGTAGTCATTTCTTTACTTGAATAATATTGCTATAATAAACTCTACTCAAAATAAAAAGCACTTTACCCAAAATGCATGTTTCCAAAATGTTACATAAGAATAGATTTTTTTTTAAATCAAGTTATATTTAAAATCTAGAAACAGATCTGACTTTTTTAAACTTATTTTATGGAAACCTATGACAGACGTTTTGTAAAGGAATCATAGAAATGCTATTGGGGCACCGGAAAATCTATTCTTATCTCACACCAAAATGCCATTCTGGAAAGCATATATTACTTCCTTAAAATAGGAAACGCATTATCAAAATGGAGTGAGGAAAGAAAAGTTTTGCCCACTCTTGGTCTTAGGACATTTAATTTCCCATATCTATTTTTAATCACCTCAGAGAATTATATAAACACAAATCTATGTTGATATGATAAAGTGAATTAGGTCAAAGATAATTGTAAGGGATAAAGACTTTACAAAGCAATTCTAGCAAGCAACAGTCTGGGAAGACTTAGCAAATACTAACACTACAGGGAAACGTATAATTTCATTTACATATAGATGGGTTCTGTATTATTCGAGCCCTTTAAGAGTAAAAATCTAAAACATCATTATAAACAATTCCTTAATAGTAGCTCCTTTCCAATTCAGAAACAGTTAAAATACAAACAAGCTATTACAATGTAAGATGGCAATTTACTTCAGAAAACAAGTTCCAGTGACATTTCATAAATAATATCTCTTAGCCACGCCATTCTAACTCACACCATGTGAAAAAACACAGAAATAAAATGATAAAAACCACTTATCTAAACCGTAGTGAAAATATAAACATGAAAAAGATTATTTACCAGTTTTCACTGGGTATGATAATTTGAAGGTACAAGCACACTGCCCAACCAAAATATAACATTTGTTAGAAAGAAACAGCCTGACAAAGCTCAGTGAGCAAAGAAAAGAGTGTTGGGGCTCAACACAAACCTCTTTATTATATAGGCTTCGACTGCCTGAGAAAGAGAAAATAAATTGAGCACTTTTCAGTTTTTCCAGCATGTAACAAGAAAATGGATAAGCATGAAGAATTCATGTTTAAATGCCATGTATAGAAATCAGCTACAGCTTAACTGAAGAGTAAAAATGTTTATAGAAAGACAAAAAAGGGAACACCTGGGTGGCTCAGTCGGTTGAGCCGCTGCTTTTGGCTCATGTCACAATCCCGGGGTCCTGGGATCGAGTCCTGCATCAGGCTCCTTGTCCAGCAGGGAGCCTGCTTCTCTCTCTGCCTCTGCCTGCCACTCTGCCTGCTTTGTGCTCTCTCTCTCTCTAACAGATAGATAAATGAAATCTTAAAAAAAAAAAAAAAATCTTTAAAGAAAGACAAAAAAATACACAAGACCCCTTGGAGTTGGGGTTAGTTTTGCTCCAAGGTACTCACAAAGACTGAAGAAAACCACTCAGAGCTCTTAAGGACTTCAGACACTTTACCCAGAGACACTGGACCCAAGTCACTGGCTGGAGACAAACGGGGAAGTATAGTAAGTAATATTCCAAATCAAAAATTTCGCAATAAATGAGTGCTTGCAAAGGCAACATTTAAAGGCTAACTCATTAGCACTACCTCAAAATAATGTCAGATGCTCATCTGTCCCCCCAAATGCAACCAAAGATCTATTTCCCTATCAGAAATACCAGCTGGCAAAAATAATTCTCAAAGTACAAGATGGAAGAATTCAGTAGTATTGATCTCTGCATCAATATGAATTAAATTATTTTTAAAAAGAAGGAATAAAATCAACACCACTGAAAAGATACATGCACCTCTATGTATATTGCAGCATTATTTACAAAAGCCAAGATATAGAAGCAACCCAAGTGTCCATCAATAGATACTTGGATAAAAAAAAGATGTGTGTGTGTGTGTGTGTGTGTGTGTGTGTGTTTAAAATAAATACATAATGGAGTATTACTCAGCCACTAACAGAAAGAAATCTTGCCATTTGTGACAACATGGATGGACCAAGAGAGTCTAAGTGAGAGAAGTCAGACAGAGAATGACAAATACCATATGATTTCACGTATATGTGGAATCTAAAAACAAAACAAAACAAAAAACCAGACTCTTCAACACAAAGAAGAAACTGGTGGTTGCCAGAGGCAAGGTAGCGGGGGGAATGTGTGGATCAGATAAAGGGGATTAAGATGTACAAACTTTCGATTATAAAATAAATAAGTCACAGAGATGAAAAGTATGGCATAAGCAAGACAGTCAATAATAGTGTAGTAACGTTGTACCGTGACAGACGGTAACCACAAGGACCATGGTAAGCACAGAGTAATGGGAAGAGATAAAAAATGCCTCCTTCTGAACTGTGAGAGCCACTACGATTTACTGGGCAATATGCAATGTAGTAAACTCTGGGACATCTTGTCATTATTGCCTTACCCTATTATTTAAATTGGGGTGGAGAAGCGATCAATGACCTTTGCCAGGGTGCATGACATAATTTCTTGATTAGATTGTAATTCCTTTGAAGAAAGAAGACAGAAAGTTAGATATACCTTCGTGTTCTCTCTAACACCTTATATACATGCAGACAGATACCTACTGGATGACCTGATTGCCACTTCTTAAAGGAAAAAAAACCTCACCAAACAGAACACAGGGAAATAAGGAAAAGAAAAAAGTATCAGCAAAATAACCATCACCTTACTGGGTTGATTACCTTTCTGTACTATCCTATAGGCAAAAATTGTTTTTTTTTTTTTAAATCAGTAAAAAATACTAATCTCTGCACTGACCAAAACTTAGGAAGAAATCTAAAAATCAAAGAGGATATAACATAAAATAGTCATATTTCACTCAGAATTTTAATATGTACATAAATTGACATAAACTCATATTGACTGCCTTCTACTTATCAGATGCTTAACTGATACCTGCAGAAAGGGGACAAATCCTCCAAGGGGCAGGGGTCAGCTCTGAATTCTAGTGTCTAGAATCATGAGGACTAGAGCATCCTAAAGTACCAAAGAAAGCCAAGCTTCAGGCCTGCCAAATGATGTTCAGTTGTGAGAGACTGTCATTTTTTCCTTCAGTGTCACTATTATCTTTAAGGCATTTCAGATATTAAAATAATTTGGCAAGAAACCATTCTTTGAGTGGCTGCCCTGTCTTGTGAAATCAGCTTAAAGTATGCAGTCAGCAATAAATGGACAGGCATGGATACAGGTATATACGTATACATACGCAAACACTTACAAAAACATATGTATAACAACTACAAGTGTATCTGTTATAAAAACTTAAATTCTGAATCTGAGAACTTCCCTCTAACTGAAGAGACTGAGGAAGATGGTGAAAAGAGAGAGAAAGGGGGGAGGGGAACAGTCTTGCTGGCAATTGTGTCAATCAAGAGAATCAATAATAAGTTTTCTGCAGTTGTAAATTTACTGAAGAAATTAGTAACTGGTTTTCAAAATTCCATCAATAGGGACACCTGGCTGGCTCAGTCCGTAGAGCATCCAACTCTTGATATCGGGGTTGTGAGTTTGAGCTCCACCCTGGCTGTAAAGATGAGTTAAAAAAATAAAATCTTAAACATAAATAAAAATAACAAAAGACCAGGGGTGCCTGAGTGTGGCAGAGTTACCAGGTATCAGAGTGGAGAAGCCAACTTCAGAGACAGAGCTAAGGAGGGGGCTCTCAGCCTGGGATTACCTTAAACCATGATCCAAGGCACAGCGGGGTCACAGTTCTTCGAGCAGGAACCCCACAAGTGTCAGAATCCCAGGAGATCCCTTCCTTCCTCATCTGGGGGTAGTGGCACAGGAATGCGCTGCAGGAATCTGCTGGGTTTAGAGACTCCAAATGGGGCCATGCACCAAAGACAGAAACATTTGGCAAAGGCTGGGTGAGTTCAGAGTGCGGCCAGAGACCAGGGAGACAGAAGTGATTTACTGCTTTCTTCTGAAGACACACTGAGGAATGGGGCCCTGAGCTCTCACCTCCTCCAGGGCTGGAGATTGGGAAGCTGCCATCTTCATTCCTGTCCTCCAAAGGACTATGGAAAGCATTCAGGGAACAAAATCTCCATGAGCAAACCAGAGCAGATTACTTAGCCTGGGCCCTGGCAAGGGCAATATAATTACACCCTGGGCAAAGACATTTGAGAATCACTGCAACAGGCCCCTCCCCAAGATCAGCAAAAATATCCAGCCAAGACCAAGTTCACCAATCAATGAGAATGGCAGAACTCCAGAGCTTGGGGAAAGCAACAGATAGAATTCATGGCTTTTCTCCCATGCGCCTTTAGTCATTCAAAGTTAATTTTTTTTTTATTTTATTTTTTTCTTACTCTACTTTTAAAATTCCTCCTCTTTCCTATTTTAACTTTTTTTAAACTACTTTATCAATACCTTTTTAAAACATCTTTTTAAATTTTCATTGTTATATTCATATTTTATCCCACCACTGTATTTAGCCTAATTTTTTGTATGCATATAGGGTTTTTTCCTTAAAATTTTGTGATACAATTTCCTCTAATAGATCAAAATATACCCTAAATCTAGTACGTGGCCTTGTTCTTGTCTCCAGCCAGATCACATTCTTTCCTTTTTTCTCCTCAACCAACTTCTTTCCAATTCCTTTTTTAGAATCTTTTTAAATTTTCATCTTTACAGTCACATACAGTCATATTCCATCTCCATCATTTTTATTTTATTTTTATTTCATCACCCTTATTTTTGTATGTGTGTATACATGTATATATCTCTATATATACATACGTGTGTATATATGTATATATGTGGGGGGGGGGGTTCTTTCTTTAAAATTTTGAATTGCGGTTTCTTCTAACAGACCAAAATATACCCAAAATCAAGTGGACGATTCTATTTTATTCACCAGTCTAATATAAGTATTTTTTTTCTTTTTTCTCCCTTTCTTTGCCCCCTGGTTTCAGATCTCTTCTGATTAGGTTAGGGTATATTTTGGGGGGGTGGTCATTGCTATCCTTTCAGTATTTTGTTCTCTCATTCATCTATTCTTATCTGGATAAAATGACAAGGCAGAAAAAACTCACCACAAAAAAAAAAAAAAAAAAAAGAACAAGAGGATATACCAATGGCTAGGGACCTAAATAATATGGACATTAGTAAGATGTCAGAAGTATAGTTCATAATGACAATTACCAAGGTACTAGCTGGGCTCAAACAAAACACTGACAATATTAGAGAATCCCTTTCTGGAGAAATAAAAGAACTAAAATTAACCAAGTTGAAATCAAAAAAGCTATTAATGAGATAGAATCAAAAATGGAGGCTCTTACTGCTAGGATAAATGAGGCAGAAGACAGAATTAGTGATACAGAAAACCAAATGATAGAGAATAAAGAAGCAAAGTGAAAGAGAGAAAACAACCACTGGGCCACAAGGGGAGAATTTGAGAAATAAGCGATATTGTAAGATGAAACAATATTAGAATAATTGGGATCTCAGAAAAAACAAAGAGAGAGAGGGGCAGAAGGTATATTGGAGCAAATTATAGTAAAGAATTTCCCTTAGATGGCAAAGCTAGCAAGCATCAAATTCCCGGAGGTACAGAGAACTCCCCTCAAAAATCAGTAAAGATAGGTACACACCCTGTCATCTACTAGTAAAAATTAAAAGTCTTAGTAACAAAGAGAAAATCCTGAAAGCAGCTCAAGACAAGAAGTCTGTAACATACAATGGTAGAAATATTAGATTGGTAGGAGACTTTCTACAGAGACCTGGCAGGCCAGAAAGGACTGGCAGGATATATTCAGAGCACTAAATGAGAAAAATACATAGCCAAGAGTACTACATCCAGCTAGGCTGTCATTGAAAATAGAAGGAGAGATAAAAAAAACTTCCAGGACATACAAAAACTAAAAGAATTTGCAAACACCAAACCAACTCTACTGGAAATCTTGAAGGGGACCTCTAAACAAAGAGAGAGCCTAAAAGTAACAGACCAGAAAGGAAGAGACAATCTACAGTAACAGTCAACTTACTGGTAATACAATGGCACTAAATTCCTATCTTTCAATAGTTACCTGAATGTGAAATGGGCTAAAGGCCACAATCTGGGTATCAGATACCCAAATACCCTGGCCACATACAGGGTATCAGAATGGATAAGAAAAATAAGACCCATCGATATGCTGTCTAAAAGTAACTCATTTTAGACCCAATGACACCTCCAGATTTAAAGTGAGGAAGTGGAAAATAATTTACCATGCTAATAGACATAAGAACCTGGGGTGGAAACCCTTATATCAGAGAAATTATATTTTAAGCCAACGACCATAATAAGAGATGAGGAAGGTTACTATATCAAACTTAAAGGGTCTGTCCAACAAGAAGATCTAACAATTTTAAATTTCTATGCTCCTACCATGGGAGCAGCCAATGATACAAAACAATTAATGATAATATCAAAGAAACACATCAACAATAATACAATAATAGGAGGGGACTTTGATATCCTCGAAATGGACAGATCATTTAAACAAAAGATCAATAAGGAAATAAAGGCTCTTTAAATGACACACTGGGGGGGGGGGGTGCCTGGGTGACTTTTCCCCTGGTTTGGGATGTCCACCATCATCACTGCTATTCAACAGAGTACTAGAAGTCCTAGCCTCAGCAATCAGACAACAAAAAGAAATAAAAAGCATCCAAATCCACAAAGAAGAAGTTAAACTCTCACTCTCTGCAGATGATATGATACTTTATGTGAAAAACCCCAAAGACTCCACTCCAAATCTGCTAGAACTCATACAGGAATTCAGTAAAGTGTCAGGATATAAAATCAATGCACAGATATCAGCTGCATTTCTAAACACCAACAACAAGACAGAAGAAAGAGAAAGTAAGGAGTCAATCCCATTTACAATGGCACCCAAAACCATAAGATATCTAGGAATAAACCTAAACAAGGAGGCAAAGAATCTGTACTCAGTAAAATATAAAGTAATCGTGAAAGAAATTGAGGAAGACACAAAGAAAGGGAAAAAAGTTCCATGCTCATGGATTGGAAGAACAAATATTGTGAAAATGTCTATGTTACCTAAAGCAATCTACACATTTAATGCAAGCCCTATCAAAATTCCATCCTTTTTTTTTTAAAGAAAAAAAAAATCCTAAAATTTGTATGAAACCAGAAAACAACCCAAATAGCCAGAAGAAAGTTAAAAAAAAAAAAAAAATTGGAGGCACCACAATTCCAGACTTAAAGCTCTACTACAAAACTGTAATCATCAAGAAAGTATGGTACTGACACAAAAACAGACACACAAATCAATGGAACAGAAGAGAGAGCCCTAAAATAGACCCTCAACTCTATGGTCAACTAATCTTCAACAAAGCAGAAAAGAATGTCCAATGGAAAAAGGACAGTGTCTTTAACAAATGGTGTTGGGAAAATTGGACAACCACATGCAGAAGAAAGAAACTGGACCATTTCCTTACACCACACTCAAAAATAGACTCAAAATGGATGAAAGACCTAAATGTGAAACAGGAATCCATCAAAACTCTTGAGGAGAACACAGGCAGCAACCTCTTTGACCTCAGTCATGGCAATTTCTTCCTAGAAACATCGCCAAACGCAAGGGAAGCAAGAGCAAACATGAACTATTGGGAGTTCATCAAGATCAAAAGCTTTTGCACAGCAAAGGAAACAGTTAACAAAACCAAAAGACAACTGACAGGATGGGAGAAGATATCTGCAAACAACACATCAGATAAAGGGCTATATAAATCTATAAAGAACTTATCAAACTCCCCTGGGGATAAAAATATATGTTTATAAAAAATAAAAAATTAATTAAAAAAATAATAAAAAAATAAAATAAATAAGAACTTATCAAACTCAACACCCAAGGAACAAAGAATCTGATCAAGAAATGGGCAGAAGACATGAACAGACATTTCTGCAAAGAACACATCCAAATGGCCAACAGACACATGAAAAAGTACTCAACCTCACTCGGCATCAGGGAAACACAAATCAAAACCATAGTGAGATACCACCTCATACCACTCAGACTGGCTAAAATTAACAAATAAGGAAATGACAGATGCTGGTGAGTATGCAGAGAAAGGGGAACCCTCCTAAACTGTTGGTGGGAATGCAAGCTGGCGCAGCCACTCAGGAAAACAGCATGGAGTTTCCTCAGAAAGTTGAAAATAGAGTTACCCTACAACCCAGTAATCACTCCTGTGGGTATTTACCCTAAAGATACTAATGTAGTGATGTGAAGGGGCATGTGTACCAGAATGTTTATAGCAGCAATGTCCACAATAGCCAAATTATGGAAAGAACCTAGATGTCTATCAACAGATGGATAAAGAAGAAGTATACACACACACACACACACACACACACACACTCACACATATATACAATGGAATGCTATGCAGCCATCAAAATACCCAACATCTTGCCATTTGCAACAACATGGATGGAACTAGAGGGTATTAAGCTAAGTGAAATAAGTCAATCAGAGAAAGACAATTATCATATGGTCTCTCCAATATGAGGAATTTGAGAGGCAGGGCAGAGGGTTGTAGGGGGTAGGGAAGGAAAAAATGCAACAAGATGGGACTGGGAGGGAGACAAACCATAAGAATTAATTAATTAAGGATTAGTTTCATGAAACAAACTGAGGGTTGGTGGGAAGGGATAGGGTGGCTGGGTTATGGACATTGGGGAGGGTATATGCTATGGCGAGTGCTATGAAATGTGTAAGCCTGATGATTCACAGAATTGAACCCCTGGGGCAAATAATACATTATATGCTAATATAAATAGATAAATAGCAAAATGTATAAAGAACTTATGTAACTCAATATGAAAATTAATTAATTAATTAACTATTCCAGCAATGGACAAGCCATGTAGGAAATGATACTGATAAGAACAACTCAAAAGATCGTCTTAATAATGAGATTAATAAGATACATGTAGTAACATTCCAAAATAGTGAAATGATTCCTTCAATTCACCATTTTTTCAATGATGTAGGGATATTCGATACTGGGGGAGGAGGGGACTCCCAGCAAGATAGTCTTCTTCGCAAAATGTATTTTTCTGTTTGAAAATAAAAAGCTTTACTGCCAGTGACTTGGTAAATCAAATAATAATCACACTAAAAAAGAAAAAGTTAAATTCTCACATTCCAGTGTAGGAAGAACATGCTCTGATTTGTTCTGTTTTCTTTGGTGGGGGGGATTATTTTAGATTAAAATTAAAATATCTGATACCAAGAGAAGTAATAGAAGGCTCAGGATTAAGCACAGGATGAGGAAATTCCTTTTCTACTAGCATTTCCCAGTTCTGATAAAAATCAAAGCAAAATGAATTTTTCCCTCTGTCTTCGCCAAGTAATGTTCGCATGCCCCTGAAATTCCCCAGCAGCTTCAGCCCCTAAGGAGAGTCTACAATGTAAAACTGAGTCTTTTCCCAGGGACTTAGATCTTAATGTATCCTACTTGCACAACTGCACCTTTAAGAGAAGCAAAACCACAGGAAGCTACAGCAAACCTCTTCCCCTGTAAGCCAGGTAAAGAGGCTTGGATTATTCACTCTTACGGTTCCCAAATGGAAACTGGAAAAACCAAAAAGACATAAAATTATAATCTGGGCTACACACACACACACACACACACACACACACACACGCATGCACACACATACACACACATGCACGCACGCATGCATGAAAGAGAAATCAATGCTGTTCAGAAAGCTCCAGGGCAGATTTCTATAATAAAGCTGATGTTCTCCACTAAGGAAATTAATATGCCATTAACTCCAGCTGAATGTATGCCAGGATAATTAAAAACCAAAAACCAAAAAATAAAGCATGGCATTATCCTGACAAAATGCTAACCCCACATTGCCTAACCACTTTCAGACTTCCAACAGAAGTTAACACAAAGTCAGCCTTCATCTAGAGCTGGAGGAAAAAAAGAAGTGAGGTGGCCTTGAGGTGGTGAGAAAGACAAAGGCTAGAGGGTTTTAATTTCTACAAATTCAGCCTGGTCTTGCCAGTAATGCAAGAAGCCTTGGCCCAGGATCCAATTGCTGCCCTCGGTTAATTTCTGATAGAGGAGGCGGCAACCAATTTTACCACCATGCGAATATATTAAATACATCAGGACTAACACGCAAGTCACCTCGGACATATATCGAACGATAACATACTGTGCCAACTTCATGTACTATTAACGTTTGCAGGTCCTAGGACAACACAGCCCATCTTCTCCAGTGTACAATCTCCCAGGCTGTGCCTTTTTTAAAAGAGGGTTTTCATATTTTAAGGGAGAGGAGTTGATACAAGATAATCAAAAAGGGTATGAGAGAAATATACTGAAGTTTCTATTTTGGTTTCCACTTTTATAGCCTTATAATACACGAAGCCTATCACTACAGTATTATATATGTATGATATATTTTTTAAATATTTAGGTAGTGTACATGTTCTCAAATTTTGTTTTGGAACAAAAGGGTGAATTTGTCAAAAAGAAAAAGAAAGAAAGGAAGGAAGGAAGGAAGAAAGAAAAGGGAGAATAACTTACCTACTCTATGTATTTGCATCTTGACAGGCTTACTCTTTAAGTATTTGCATCTGCTAAGGGCAATTAATGGCATAAGGCTGTACTTGGAATTCTCCTATCTTTGTTCATCCCACTTTACAATTTGCAGTGCTATTACATACCCTCACTTCAACCTACCATCATCCTACAATAGAGCAGGTAGAACGCGGTGCAATCCCATTTTTCACCAGCTGCGGAGACCAAGAACTGGAAGGACCGTCTGAGGTGGATCTCTGTTTGAGTCCTCGTCTCCAGTCTCTCCCCCACCCGCCTGCTCCACTGGCTGCAAAGCCTTGTATCCTTGAGACAAAAACCACCTCCATCAGGATCCTTCAGATGTTGGAGAAAACCAGTACGAATACTTTTCATGAAATGACAACTTGGTGGTGAGCCCCTGTCCCTCAGATTTTCACCACCACATAACCATTTGTCTGGCCGGATTAAGTACCTTGATGAAACGTCCGCTCTCCACTTACAAGAAATTGAGGTAGAGAAGAAGAATCAACAACCTACTAAAGGAAAAATATACAGTCTCAATTTCCTACAGATAGGATGAAACATATTTCTACTCACTGGGCTACAAATATCAGTGTCAAATCAATGCCAAGGAAAGAGAAGCTCTGACTCCATCCATCTCCTCTTCTTGTTTCAATCTGAGGAGACAAAGCTGAGGGACAAAAGGCAAGGTTGGATCTCTAAGTTGGCCTTAGGACCACGCAGAGTGTCTGTGAGTCTGTCTGTCTCTCTCTCTTTCACACACACACACACACACACACACACACGTTTATAACCCCTACTTTTTGTAGAAAGAGCTACCAAAAAAGAAAAAAAAAGAATTATTTAAAAAATTACGTGCCCAACAAAAAGAAAACAGGCTTATCTTCTAATGCCATGAATTATTCTAAGTAAGCACTTTGATTTAAAAGACCCACCTTGGGCGCCTGGGTGGCTCAGTTGGTTAAGCAACTGCTTTCAGCTCAGGTCATGATCCTAGAGTCCCGGGATCGAGTCCCGCATCGGGCTCCCAGATCCATGGGGAGTCTGCTTCTCTCTCTGACCTTCTCCTTGCTCATATTCTCTCTCACTGTCTCTCTCTCAAATAAATAAATAAAATATTAAAAAAAAAAAAAAAAAAAAAAAAATAAAAGACCCACCTTACTTGCTTTTTAGTACCTATTAATTTTCTCCAAATCCAGGAAATTACTCAAATCCACTTAGGATCCAAACTCATTTGCTTTTAATTGAAAAATTTCTAATCAAAAATTCTAATGTACCCTATTTTCACTGTAAAAGAAACTGCATAAACATGTTTATGAAGCCAAGTAGCCTGTCAACATGAGATTAATGATGCCCATGAAAAACCAAATGAAAGCATTTCCCCCCAATAAACGCCACATACTCTTCTCTGTGCAAAAAGGAACATGCAATATTTTTTGTTAATTTCTTCGCAATAAGTATGTCACATTATCAAAATCAGGAATAAAGAGGCTACTCAGAAGTAACACAAAGGTTCTGTATATCACACAAGCCTTGCATCTGAATGCTTTAAGCAGCCATTACATTGCACTCCTTTTATAAATGGTAGAAAGGACAGTGTCCTTAAGACACAGATTTCTTTCCATTGTTCTCTTCTCATGGACAGTGTGGTTCAGTGACTATGACAAATGCTGATCTCAGAGTTTCCGTGTCAGAATGGGGCTTTGTAACCAGCTTTCCAAAGTGATCACGGGTGAGGTCCTTGACTTAATGCTGGCTTCAGTTAACACTTCCATACATGAGAATGTCAGAAAGCAGTATTGGTCAAAGAGTCTGCATCCATTAGCCAAACACCAGGAAGGCTAGCAGAGCTCTCCACTAAAATACAGACACAGTATCTATCAGATGAAGCCTGTAATAAATTCCGGACCCTACATTTACCAAGGTCAAACACATATCATGCATGAGGGTCACAGAACTGTTTCTTTTGGTTCAAGCAGTTTCATCAAATAGATAATTATACTGTAAATAATTCCTAAACTTGGGGTCACTTAACCTGCCCTGTTTTTCAGCCCTCTATCATAGCTTTTTCTGATGTTCACAGTTGCAGGGGAGACTGAGATGATCTAATTTTTCTAGGACCCTGGAGTTAGGGATTAGAGCAGAAGGAGCATTTGGCTATCATTAAGAAGCATTAAGGCCAAAAATTCAGTTCTCAACTATTTGTTTGTTTATGTTAATGATGTGGTTGCTACATATTTCCAAAGAAACAGAAACGTAAAGAGGCTTTTCTCTGGGGCGAGGGGGGGGGGGTAGTCTTCAATCCTACTAGTTCAGTTTAAGACCACCAAGGTGGTCTTTGGAGAGAGCCCTGCTTTCAGCTTTCTAAAGCACACAGTTGTAAACAGCAACTGGTTGAAGTCCTAATTAGCATGAAACAGGCCCCAGGAATGAACACCAAGATGACAGGGGTCACTGAACTAAAGAAAAGGTCAAGCTATCCCAGTCCTCCAGGACAATGCCCAAGGTACCCATGCAAATTAGGGAAGCAGCCCAGGCTTGTAGGGGATGAGCAGCCACAGGAAAACCTCCAAGTCTCCTTTCACTTTCCCCTCCTTAAAAGAAAGAAAGAAAGAAAACAGAACAAGAAAGAAAGAAAGTGAAAGAAAAGAAAACCAAATGACCCACTTCTGCAGAGCAGTATGATACATAATTAGTAATCACTTCTGTCGTGGAGAAACAAGAAATAAAAGGCAGCTAAGAACATCGCAATGGCAACCAAGAAGAATTACAGAATACAATTAGCATCTGTGCTAAGATGGGCAGTGGTTTTCTCCCACAACATCCCAGTATTTCTACCACAAAGAGGAAAGCTGTACAACCAACTGCCAACTTGTCGATTTTTTTCCACTGAAAAAAATAATAAAGAGCAAATTCTACACACATACGCTATTCACATGTGACAAAGGACCCCTTTCTTAAAATGTACTATAGGACTGTTGGTTTTTCCATTCTCCTAGCAATGAAAACCCTTCCTTCTTCAAATTACTGCAAGATAACTGCAGAAATTTGATTTGGAAAAGTCTGAGAGATAGGTTTTCAGCATTTTGAGCCCTATTAACTTGATCTGATCATCAACCATAATCCCCCCTACCCCGTTTTGATTTGTTTTCATTTTTGTTTTAGATCCCACTTTTGTTCATATGCAACTTGGGAAAAGTTTCAGCTACTCTGAATAAGAATAGACTTTAAATCAGCAATCAAGTTATTTAAGGTCAGAAGATAATTATAATTGCAAAGGCAAAATAACAGTATAACTCAAAAGGAAACAGAAGTTCAGAAAACTCAAAATAAAATCTAATATTCATTATTGTAGTTCTGCTTTCTAAAATAGAAAACTGTCTTTGTAACAAAAAGAGATCAGAAACATAACCCCTATTAAGAAACTTCCTTCAACTAGACTGTGACTTTAAAATGACTGTTTGCAGCCAGAAAACTCATTAAGTCTACTTTAAAAGAGAAGGGGGGGAAAAAACTGATATGTTGAGAAATCAGTAATAAAAAGGAAACTAAAACATTTTTATTTACATACATAAGTATAATTTGTGTTCCATGCATTTTTTTAAATATTGACCTCTGAGAATACAAATGCATTTTTACTGCAGAACTGAAACTGTTAATCCCACTTCTCATGGGGCCAACAATATTCTTTTTCCGGTTTCTATTTCTAAGAGACATTTTTAAAACACATTTTCTTTATTATTCTCAGCCATTCCATTGATGGTTATAAAGCATACTAAGTTTCATAACTTGTCTCAAGTGATGCTACTCAGGCTTTTTATGTATTCACATCACAAGGTACCAATACAGTACATGGGATTTATATGTTGTATTCAATAATACCTATATAATATAAACATTCAAAAAGGAGGTGGTGGTTGCTATCAAAACTCAGCACTGAGTCCGATATTTTATGGAAATTATCTCAAATCCATCTACCCTATAATTCTCACAAAAGGGAAAAAAGGAATAGAGTATTTTATTACTCTTTGAAGCTGGAGAAAATGTTTTTCTTAGATCTTAAAATGGTCAGTTAAACTCATCTGATCAGTGGAAATGAGGAAAATATTCTCATTCACTCTAAGATTATGCAAAGCAGACAAGAAAGCAGCAGTTTGGGCACTAAATACTTAAGGTTTAAAAAGCAGATATCGGCAAAAAGCATATATGTGCTTCACTCACTCCATTAGCAATCTTACAGTGGATGTGGATGTGCTAAAAGGCAAACCAAAGATTAAGAACAGATAATTAATAAAAAATAATGTTTCCCATAATCAAATACTTACAAATAAATTGTACACAAAGGAATTTACAAAACATCCATTTCTAAAGGCAAAACTCCAAAAGTAGAAATCTAACCACCAAGGTTCCATTAATGCCAGAACAGACACGTAACATCCTAGGAATGTGGCTATTTTATTTAACTGCTATGCTAAATGAAATTGCTAAAAGATCCATCTATTTTCACATCTTCACCACTCTTGATTCCAGTTCAATCTACACCTGCCAGTATATACTTGCTGAATAATGAGGTATGAGTCACATGCTTATTCTGATAGGTTTTATAATGTACAATTGTGCCTTGAATATCAAGTTCCTAAATTATAAATGTGAGTTAAATTTGAAAGGCTTATCACATGAAACATTCTTATTTGCTATCCTTGATGAGTAACCACGGTAGAATAATACACTTAATAGATCCTACCTGCAACTTACACCCCCCAGCCTAAATCCTTCAGTATGTCCCCACCGGCATGGTTACTGTAAAGCCCATCCAAATTTGCCCTTGACCAATCTTTCCCACCTGAAATCCCATCACTACCAATACCATCTCCAGCACTGTAAGCAATGCTTTCTACTCTGCCATGATGTTCAGATTCTTGGCCTTCGTGTTGTTCTCTCTGTCTGGAATGTCCTTCTCTGTCACATTGTTTTGCCCAATGAGCTACTCAGCTTTGGAAGTGTCAGGTTGTGCAAGAATTCTTAATTCAGGGGCGCCTGAGTGGCTCAGTGGGTTAAAGCCTCTGCCTTCAGCTCAGGTCATGATCTCAGGGTCCTGGGACCGAGCCCCGCATAGGGCTCTTTGCCCAGCAGGGAGCCTGCTTCCCTTCCTCTCTCTGCCTGCCTCTCTGCCTACTTGTGATCTCTCTCTGTCAAATAACTAAAAATAAAATATTTTTAAAAAAAAAGAATTCTTAATTCACTAACAACCACAATAAAAGGCACTTTCCACGTTAGTACTTAGCAAGCCTTATTTCAAACTTCTTTAGAAGGGTGAAGCTGAAGGAGAGAGAAGATTCTGGAGGGACTTGGAATGCTTGTTATTTAATAATGTGCCCATCACATTCCTACAATCCTGTAGGAATGGGTGGGTAAAAATCAAATATTGTAAGATATTATCTCTGCTCTTAAGCTACACAGAATGTTGCTGAGGAGGTAAGGCTATTGTACGTAAAATAAGTAGTAGACCTTAACAAAATTTGACCAAAAACCAGAGACTGGAATCATAGTGAAGAAGATTTACATAGTATTTTAGAACTTTTACTTATAAAGTAACTTCCCTACTTTACCAAATGAAATCCTTACATTCGGGTGAAAAAGTGATTTGTATTACAACCGACTTACTGAAAATAGATTTGGAAAGTTACACTTTTCTTCCTAATGATGGCTCTGGGCCATGATTCTAGGACACTACTGCAACTCACCATCATTTCACTTTCTCCTACAAGGTGCAATCCCCATAGAGAAGCAGGCAAAAGAAAGGGGCCTTGATAAAAGCGTTGAAGAATGGGAGGGATCTGGACAGGCAGAAAGGGAGAAAACAGCAAAGCCATGAAGAAAAACTACGGAAACAGTATGACTATCAACAATTTGAGAACCTTTGAAGAGACGAATCTATAAGAGAAAAGAAGGAGGAGAAGGAAGGGAAGAGGAGGAGAATCAGCTAGAGAATGCGAGACAAACCCGGGACGTACGGAGAGGCAAAGCTGAGCAAAGGCATTCGGAATGAGATGGTGCATGAAAGTTTGGGACTGGCAGCTTGTGAGTAAGGCAACATCAGATTTAAAGAATTTTAAAAAGACATTTTTAAATAATACTCTCCAGAACATTTTATTGGATAAAACCTCACTCCAATTCAATGTAAGTTAACAGTTTACAGCAGCCGGAGAATCTTAAACACATATAAGAGAGCATTCTGAATCCTCTGTAAAGAGGATTACAAAACAAAAAAACAAAAGCATCCTCTAAAGATTTCCTTTAGACAATCCACAGTATAGAAAGAGGAGATGGTTCTTAGTAGATTTCATTTTGATGGATTCCTTTGTTTCATTGCCTTGCTATATCAATAAACTATTTTTAAAAGAAATGCTTATTTAACCTACCTCAATTACCAACCAGGTTCTATGCTCATTGTTGTAAGCAGGAGAACCATAAATGTCCCTTGTCCCAGAAGAATATGAGCTCATGTGTGTGGCTCTGTATAGTTATTAATTATGTCCTCTTCTCAAAAAGGTTCCAGCTTGAGTGAAATAAGTCAAGCAGAGAGAGTCAATTATCATATGGTTTCACTTATTTGTGGAGCATAACAAATATCATGGAGGACAAGGGGTGTTAGAGAAGAGAAGGGAGTTGGGGTAAATTGGAAGGGGAGGTGAATCATGAGAGACTATGGACTCTGAAAATCAATCTGAGGGGTTTGAAGTGGCAGGGGGGTGGAAGGTTGGGGTACCAGGTGGTGGGTATTATAGAGGGCACGGATTGCATGGAGCACTGGGTGTGGTGAAAAAATAATGAATACTGTTTTTCTGAAAATAAATAAATAAATTAAAAAAAAAAAAAAATAAGGGTTCCAGCTTGGATAATGAGAAATGGAAAAGTCACTCTAAGCTATAACATATGACAACTAATGATACCAAGGCTGTAACCAGAGACTCTACACTATACAACCCAAGGGGCACCATTTACACTGAAATCTATGAATATAGCACCCCCTGGAATCATGTAACACAGAGACACAGGAGCCCACGGATATCAATTGAGCAGGCTGGCACCTACATTCAGGGCATACTTTCAAGTCTGTTTAACATAACACACATTTGTCTGGTATAGGGTAGTGTCCATACTAAATTCCCATTGGGAAATGAAAAGAAATGAAATATCCAGGGGACCCCAAAGCCAACACACCCAGAGTGGAACCAGGATGCTGTGCTAGCGCTCCCTGGGGGCCTGTGGCGGTACTGCACCACTTGCTGTTAGCTAGGAACCATCAGGAAGGCCTACACTGGCCCCTTTCTCTCTTTGCTCCATATTTCAAAAAAGAAAAATCTAAACATAAAGGAGGTACCCTTGGAAAGGCTAACATGAATAAGCCAAGACTTGCTTTCTTGCTTTTTTTGAAGCCAAGACATTCTTAACATACATTGGCTAATATCGGTATTTATGTATGTATTGCTAGAAACTCAGTAAAAGTTAGTTCAAGACAATAGGATATTCTCATATACACCTTAAATTTCCTGGTAAAACAAGAAATTGGGCTTTATTCATACACTCAGACAACCCATTGCCAGTTTTTTTCCTAAATTATATTTCCTCTTAAAAGAAAAGAACACAATCCCATCCTCTCAAAGAATGAAAATGTGCCAAGCCCTCAATTAGATACTAAAGAAACTTAAAGATTACAAATGTGTCAGAGAAAAATCAAACCAAGCATAAAAGGAAAATGGGCTGAATTTTGTCTCTTTCCACTAGATACGACTTGGTACATTTACATTCTCTACCACAGTGCTATTGAAAAAGGAAGAAATATGAGCATCATTATATATCACAGGCTTTTATTACTACTAGAGACTAAGGCTGGCCTAAAGCAGAACATTTTTATTCTCCAGTAAAAATATTTTTCTTTTTGAGGTTGCAAAAAATTTCAGTGACCATTATTAGTTATCTAGAACTCCATGAACTGCAGGAGGCCTAAAATCAGGTATAATTACTCCACACATCCTCTTTTAACATTCCTTTTATACGCATGTCCCACGTGGTTTATTCTCATAGGCCTTCACGGCTCCTAAGGATGGCAATCTTGTTTCTATCTCTTCCCACAAGCCCTAGAAAACAGGCAGCCCTGTTTTAATTTTTTCCTTGCCATGAAGTTAAGATTTTTAATTAGTAACAAAATAAACCCTAAAATAAAACCCTTCTTACCCATGGAATCTTGGTGACAGTTTTACCAATGGCAAAATTCACAATTTATCTAAACCCTGAATGGATATCATGTAGTTGGTTTGTGGCAGAAGCAACATCTTGTTTCCGGATATACTTCCTCTGTATTCCTTTAGGACAGAGCATTCGTTTAGATCTGGGCTGAGGATGGGAACACTCGGAGACTATTTCTCAGCCTCCCTGGCAATCAGCTGTGGCCATACAATCAAATTCCAGTAAATGAGACACGGTGGAAGTGATAAGAATAACTTTTTGGTCTTGCCCCTGAAGGAAAGTGGGTGCCATCCAAGTCCTGCTCCCCAGTACTGCCTGCATGAAGACACAGTGCTGGAGGACACAGCACCCATCTAAGACCTGAGATGAGAGCCCCATCTTAAGGTGGATAGAAGGAGCTCTATCAGTTCTAGACACGGTATTTTTCTGTGAGAGAAAAATGCACGTCCTTCACACTGAGGTCACTGCTATTTTGGCTTTTCTTCTTCTTCTGCCTCTTCTTCCTCTTCTTCCTCTACTTCTTCTTGTTCCTCTGTTGTTCTTCATTTCTTAGATAAAATAAGTGAGGAAAAAGGTAAAGCTACCCTGGATGAAAGAGGCATTCCTTCTAACCACTGGCAGGGCAATATCAATTCTCAAAAATATCCAAACAATAAGGGATTCCTCTTTTCATTCTGACACAGAAAAATCTTACCTAAAATTCTTATCTCTGAAACTGCCAAGAAAAGCGACAACAACAACAACAAAACAACACAAAATCTGCTTTACGAAAATGGAAAAAAAAAACAAGGTCTCAAGAGGCCACTTTGGGGCTCAGGCATTAATATCTTGGCTAAAGAAATATTGCTCCTCATTTTGCTATGGATAAATTACATGCTAGACAAATCTTTAGTCCTCAGTACAAAAACCACTACCTCGAAAACCGAACAATATTAATTATTTATCACAAATCAACAGATATTTTATCACAAGCTGCAACAGAATCAAAAGAACATTAGGTTGAACAGTCACAAATCACTGCCAAGCTTTTGACTGTATATAATTTAAAACAAGACTTAAAACTGCCAAAAAGACATAGAAGCTGGGAGTCCCTAGTGACAACCAATATAACTAACTCAGGAGTAACTGTGAAGAGAAGTGAAGTGGGAGAATGTTTAGAAGCAGCAAAGCAACATATAACATTTTCACTTGGGCTCAATTTTCCCATCAGAAAACCAACATGGCATATAAATTATATGAAGAAAAACTATAAACTACATATACATCAAAATATCAAATCACATTTGAAAACAAAACAACAAACCAAAACTTCTTTCAAACCTCTGTCAATAAAGAAATATGAGGACATTTTTCTAAGTAATTGGTAATTATCCTTTCTTTCAAACAAAAAAAGAGGTACCTTTGCCTGCCCCAACACTGCTTTCCGGTTTCTATCAAAAACTGAATAATTCCACAGATCATAACAGAAACAAGGACCCAGGACAGAATTTGAAAAGTTGTAAAATTCCAGAATTCCTTGGGGGAAATTAGCATTATTTGGCATAGCTTTTCATTCTAGGGGAAAAAAGAATCAAATTTATTTGGGTGTGGGGAGACAAAAAATGCTGTTAACTATTTACTGTTCACCTTAATAAAAGTCAAAATTTTTCTACTTCCTCCAATGACACAAACTACTTCCTGTGTCTACCATCAGCAGACTGTCAGTGGAACTTTCCACAATGATGGAAATGTTCTGCACTTGATAGCCATTAGTCAAGAGAATTTCCTGAGCTCCAAAAATGTGACAAGTGTATTGAAGACTGAAGTCTTCATTTTATTTTAATTAACTTTCATTGTCCCGTGTGGCTGGTGACTGCCATATTAGATAACAGGGGTCTAGATGGTGCTCCATCTCTACCATCTTTTGAGTCCCCACGCAAATGCCATCTCCTCTACGAAACATTTCCACACCCTACAACCTAGAAGTTAGATCTCTTTCCTCTAGTGTACCACAGCAATTTAAATACATAGAGAAAAGTTTCCATTGGGATTGGGTCAATACATAAGTCAAAAGTATAGCTGAGTCAAAATTGTTCTTAAGAATCTCTTACAAAGACCCTAATTCATTAATTAAATCTAGCCAGTTTTCCTCCCAAGTCAGAAGCAAGTTCCTGTTTGTTCAGTTAAACACCAAATGTAGCAGCAGATTTGCATTTAAAGGCCGTATTATGAGAACAATTCACAACTAAATACCAGTTAACAGCAGCAAAGGGAGAGACAGGATGTCAATGAGACCAACCCTGGGAACAGAAGATTCCCTTACCCCAGGTACCACCACTTATTCAGGTGCAAATGTGAACGTGGCACAAACAGAACCGATGAAACAGCGCCTCTCTTTCCTCATCCACTGCTCCCCCCTTCTTGCCTACCTCAGCCGCCTTCCTTAGCTGTCCATTTCATGTCTGACCCCCCTAGCCCTGCTGCAGCCATCCCAGGTATTTCAATTCATGTAAATTAAACGTAGGTATGGTGGCATTCCATTAAAATAGCACTTACCAATTTCTATTGTTCATTAGTTATTTATACATAACCTCTCTGTCCTGCTCAATTATTTATTTTTGTCTTACTCATATGTCAATATAATTTGTATTGTTGTCAAATGCAAAAGCACTAAATTTAAGCTACACCATTATTTGTTCTTATTTATAATAAAATTAAGGACTGGTTTGAAAGCACATGTACCAAACTCAAGAGCCATCAGCGGCCAAAAAAAAAAAAAAAGAGGTACTGACTATATATCAAACAAATGGTTCTGGAAGGCCATGAATTTCTGATCTCTGCCCTATAGGGTAAAGTGCTCTAGGCAAATTCTGTTGTTTGCAACAAATCTTTCCTATGAACTCAGCTAGGAATACTTTGGTGAACCAGACATTTAAGTTACTGGCTCTGGGACAATTATGTTTTGACAGGCAGGCAGATAATAAACAAAAACACAAATTAAGAAGATGATTTTAGATAATCATAAAGGTTATACCAAAAGCACAATGATTAAAGAGAGATGGGCTCATTCAGAGTAAGGGCTTAGGGCAAATCAGCCTCCCTCTTGGCTTTTCTTATATAAATGGAAGATAAAATTACCTCAAGGGAGAGCTCAGCTAGGCTATTTTAGAGGTCAGTGGTTGTGTTTATTTACCTTGCTCTAAGGATTAACACATCCTCTTCTGTAGGCTAGACTCTACAGAAGAACAGTATTGAACCCTCCAACAGATGGGAAAGTCCTGAACTAAAATAAAGCGTTCCCTTCTAACATTCTGTCACAGAGTAAAACAGATCTGAAAATCTGAAACCCTAAATCTTTCAGATACCCTTATAAACAATGAGCCAAGAGCTACTAGAAGCAAACCAATTCATTAAATGCATATGTTTGAGGAATTTAATTGCCTCGCCATTTACTACAGTCATATCATATTAAATGGGATAAATTTCACAGACTGGAAGGTTTATTATTTCCTAGGCAAACTCAAGTAAAAGTCACAACTTGACTTGCAGTTATGCATTTTATTAAGAGTACAATAATAAATTACTCAAAAACACTTACATTCTAATGGGATTCACATCCACACACAAAATTAAACACTAGCAGTAGAATTTTAGACTTAGGGTAACATATAATTTTCAATAAAAAGTCAGCCTATAGTCATCCTGGTTCCTCAGATTTTGATACAACTATATTAAAAGAAAACAAAACTCAACGATGAAAATAAATGTTCTGACATCACTTCTCACACTCATGCTCCAGAAAACATAGAGGGAAGATGATGGCTTGAACACATGCAGATTCTAGGTCACCAGCATAATTGTTTGGTAGCTACACTTAACCTCTCCATCTCACACTGCTGGCTATTCAAGTAACCTGGCCAGTCTCCAGTGCCCCTCAACTGAATGCTGAGCTGCGGACTGAGCTGGACATGGTATCAAGTCCCGCCCTGGCACTCTTTGGGACCTACCTGCCTTGGAGACTGTATAATTTTATATGCTCTCTAGGCCACAGGGCAGGTAGGCAGACTCTGCCCTTGGAAAAGAAGGTCTCTGGTGGCTCACACTGCCTGTGGCTGGGTATGGAAGACTTGTCCGGAAAAAAGCATTAGCACTCCCAATTGTCACACTGTGCCACATTCAAAACAGCGGTATTGGGAATTCGGCAATATGATCTCCATTGATGCCTTACTCTCTCTCAAGTGGTTTGGATCCTAGACAAAAAACTATATATAGACTCTCAGAACCTCAACTCTAATGACCAATAAATATACAACTGCAAAAAATCCTGCATCAATACCGTAAAGTAAGGAAGCATCCCCCTCAAGATGCCAGAAATGTTGAGGAATCTATCCTGGATATGTTGCATATGGAACCTAATTAAAAAGACATTAAGGGCCTCAAAAAAGCAGCCACACCTCCAGAAAACTACCCAGTGTTGTGGGAAGCAAACAAACCACGTTTGGCAGAATTCCACTAACACATCTTAATTTGCAGAGTTAGGAGCTGGAAGTGTGGACAGGCCATGGAATATTGGGCACACACTATTTAGCTTAACTCAGAGCAGCTGTGTTCGAAGGCATAATAGTCACAAAATGTTTATGACATGCAAAAATACAAGTGTGCTAGGGTTCTTTCTCTATTCCAAGCTGAAGTACCAGAAAGAGGGTTGGACACAGCCATAGCACAAACCTGGCTCTGAGATCAAAGCAAAAACACAGACCCAAGTGTGAATTCTGTCCCCACAGATATACTAAATGGCAAAAGGGAAGACAGCAGACATAATACTCTTCTGCCCATCTGTAGAGCTCTGTCTTCCTCTCTGCCTAACTTCTAGGACCTTCCACTGACCGTGTTGATTTTTACCAACTAGCTCTCCAGCACAAGTTCTAAGAGAAGGAGCCTCAAGTTAATCCTGTAAAGTTGTAAGATAAACTCCAGTTCCAAACAGACCTCTCCATTTGTGAAGATGACTTAGCAGAATAAATAAATAAACACACACACACACACACACACACACACACACTTTAATACATAAAAAATATGTGGGCGCCTGGGTGGCTCTGTGGGTTAAGCCTCTGCCTTGGGCTCAGGTCATAATCTCAGGATCCTGGGATCAAGTCAGGCTCTCCGCTCAGCAGGGAGCCTGCTCCCTGCCCCCCACCAACCCCCCACCTGCTTCTCTGCCTATTTGAGCTTTCTCTCTCTGTTAAATAAATAAATAAAATCTTCAAAAGTAAATAAAACACCAAAAAAATGAAGAAAACTTATTTAAAGATTTCAGGAAACAAATTCTCACCTTTGTGTTCTTACTACAACTTGAGAAAACATGGCCTCTATGAAATACAAGATCTGAGAGAACAGCATGAGATTTTGTAAAAAGCAGGGAAGGACGAATTGAGGAAGGAGCAAGATTTAAAGGTAGCTGGGTTTTTTTCGGGAAACAGTTTACTGAAGCTGAATTTTCAACAACAGAATTTAAATCCTCAGGAAGACAAAAACAAATAGCAGAATTAATTGACAGTAAACAAACTTCTTCTATTCCACGGAAAAGAAGAAAAGAAAAAAGAATCAGATGGAGAAGGAAAATTAAGATAGGCAGTAGGAAGAGCAGAAAACAACCCATACGTAACCTTAAAAGAGAAAAGATGACAAGGAAAAAAATTAAACATTTGTAGGGAAGAAACTTCCACAGGTTGATGAAAAGCTGAAGGAACAAGGTAACACTCAGTACCTGGCAAAGCAATGAAAATTGACCAAAGCCTAGCTACATCCTAGATCATCTTTGAGGTGTAAGAATTGTTTAAAAATCCTAACAGCATCAAGACAGAAAAATGTAAAAACTACAAAGGAGGAAAATATCAAACTGACTTCAGATTTTCCAAAAAGCCAAGGACGCAGTATTTCAACTCACGAGTAACAGACTCTCAGGAGTTGTTCATTTGTGACTGAAAACAAGAGAAGAGTGACAGGCAAGAGTCTTTACATATTTGTATATAAAGGCAGCATTCAGACACATGCAGAGCAAATTGAAAAGTTAAAAAAAAACAGCCACTATAAATGCTGCCAAACAAGGGAATGCAAAAGGCACAAGTAATTTCTGAAGAAGATAAATATATGAAAACATAAAAACAGTAATAATATGCCAAAAGAAATGGAGAATAGTAAAAGGAAGTAAAACTGAGTAAATACTGTCAGTTCTAAAAGAGGATATCAATGTATCTTCTCTTATATCAATAATGAATATGAAAATATGTTAATGGCTCTATCAAAACTTGTTAGAACCAAGAAAGAACCCAAAAAATGCATTCCTCTGAAATCACTTAAAAATGAGTATTTAAAGACAGTGTCTCAGAATGAAAAGATACATGTAAAGATACACACGTGCACATACACAGATAAAGTGGGGGGCTTGTAAGGTACGGGAGAAAGGGAGGAGGAAGGGAGAAACACACTCATGCAATCTGTTCTAAGCACGAGGGTAAGGACTGTGAAAAGAGTATCTACGTCTGACATTAGAGCACATGAAAACCGGTGGTGTAGGTGTTCCCCTTAAACTGTAACCAGAAAATCTGCAAATTAGGGAGGTTGCAAGTAACAAAAAATAAAGTACTAAACACATACAATAAAAGAGAATGTCGAAACCTAGCAGGGTGGGAAATAAAGCTCTCACTTTTTGTTCATTTAAACAGGCAAAAGAATTGGATATTCAGAGAATTTGAATATACAATTGATATGGCTACTTTAATGAATGTATGTTAGATCCACACTCTATAACAGATAAACCTTTTGGGGAACCTGGGTGGCTCAGTTAGTTAAGCAACTGCCTTAGGCTCGGTCAGGAGTCTGGGGAGCCTGCCTCTCTCTCTGACCCTCCCCCCTCTCTTGCTCTCCCTTGAAAATAAATAAAACCTGGGGCACCTGGGTGGCTCAGTGGGTTGAGTCTCTGCCTTTGGCTTGGGTCATGGTCTCAGGGTCCTGGGTTTGAGCCCCATGTCGGGCTCTCTGTGCAGCTGGAAGCCTGCTTCCCCTCTGCCTACTTGTGATCTCTGTCGAATAAATAGATAAAAATCTTAAAAGAAAAGAAAAGAAAAGAAACCAAATCTTAAAAAAAATAAAAAGGTACACCTTTCATTGTTAAGGAGTACTTTGAAAACTAATCCCCCAACACATGTTTAAAAGGAAGCCTTTCTTTTATCACAGCAAATTGAAATGATAAATTTTAAATGTGAAAAAAAATCACAGGTGAAACACTACTTTATCAAGTAATAAAAATAAGTTGAAGGTAGAAATGTAGAACATTAGAAAACCATAATAAAGTTAACACCTATACTTTGCTGCAAATAGTAATGAGAGACAAATTTCTAACAAAATGTTTTCATTTCTAAGCACTACAAGGTAGAAAAAGTTAGTAAGCGTTCAACTACATAAGTCAGAAATATAACAAGAAAAAAAAAAAAACTATAAAGACCAAGTCAGAAATCGATTATAAGACAGAAAAAAATTAAAGAACTGATTAACACATCTAACCGCATGTGTTATAAACTAAAAGTATATCAAAGATAGAACCCTCTACATCACTAGTTCTCAACATTTCCTGCACCTACCAATTACTTAGGGAAATTATTAAAAACATACTGACTTGGCTACAGGGGATTATGTCCAGAACGGTCAACTCTAAACTAGTGCCCCAGTGGTTCAGACACCTGTGGTCTGAGAACATTTTGAGAATTTGAAAAACTGTCTCATACTCAGCTAAAGTCTATTAAAGACAAACAGGCAGGCAGATAAAAGAATAAGGAGGAGACACAAAAACATGCCACAATTTTTCAAGTTATATGAAAATACTAGGCACCCCTTTGTCCTAATAAATTTTAAAGACACAGAGATGTAATTTACTTTCCAGGAAAAAAAAAAACTGATCAATAGCCACAAAGCAATAAAAAGTTGTCAATGAAATACCTTGTAAGAGAGCCAGGCCAGTATTGTTACACAGATAAAGTCATACAAACCCAAGGGACAGATACTTCTGTCATATAAAATGTTTCAGAGAACATAAAAGCTCCCCAAATGATTTTATGATACTAGCATAATCCTGACAAATACAGCTTAAAAAAAGAAAACCACAGTCCAATGGTGAAACAAGTACAAAAATAAAGTACTGGCAAATAGACTCTAGCAGTATATTAAATATATCACCCTGCACCTATGTTGGTTTTATTCTCAGGTGCAATATTCATTTAGTTACAGGGTAATTATGAGTGTAACTCTTTCCACCAATATGTGAAGGCAGAAAACAAATTAATAACTACATTTTTTTTTAATGGAGGCTGTCGAAGATAGCCAAGTGAAAACATGTATTTACCTCTGCTCTCTCACAAAACCCCAGGGAAACATCAGTGAAAAGAGTTTTTTCAAGGGAGGTACACACTCAAGGACACTTTGTTGAAAGGCCACACTTTGCCGTACTCATAACACCTATCTGTGTCACAATATTTAATCATGCATTCAATAAATGTGATTTAAGATTTCGCCTGTGCCAGTTATGATGTCAGGTATTTTTAGCTGTTCTCCCTCCCCCAGAAAGAATATTAGCTCCCTAAAATAAGTGCTCTGTCCCCGTACTCACCATCTTGTCAACCTGATCAGTTAACCGGGGTGCAAGAAGTATTTGTCAAAAAACAAAAAGAATGAGAGAAAAGGAAGAAGGAAACTGTTTATTAAAAAGGAGCATTAAGAAAAAAGGAGTAGATCATCAGCAAGATTTTTAACTGAAAACACAAAATATTCAAGACCTCAGTGTGCCTGCACATCCCTTAGCTGCCACTACACAAGGATTCTTTGGGGTGGGACCTCCTTAGGACGCATACAGCAGCATCAGCCAAGGCAAGCCAGCTTCAGGTCCTGGCCCAGGCTCTGCTGGCCCAGAATTCTGTGACAGCTTAGAGTTCAAAGCCTCCTGCCGCTTTGGATCATAAAGCCTTAGAAGTTTCTCTGTGTCTGGGCTTTCAATGCTGATGCTGAAAACGTTCCAACCCTCTACCTATTTCCAACATCACAAGGCTGAATTTGCTTCACATTTGAGCTGGTCCCCTCCTTCCGCCTTTGGGCTGCACATTCTCCACTGTAGGCTTTCTGGAACATCCTAAGAAATGCGTACCCTTATCTATGTCTGCACTCTCCCATTCCTGGGAAGAATCCCAATGAACTACGTTACTGTGTCTCAACCAATTTCCTGTTTTTCATCAACTAAATGTCCTTCAGAAAGAAGATGGTGTTGATTCAGTGCCTCCCCCTGTGATGATCCTTCCCTAAGCCCGGAAGAACAGACAAACAACTGCGCGGTGACTGATCACGGGCTATGTTGTTTCAACTTAGTTCCTGTACTTCATTTCCTCCTCCTCAGAGGAACCACAATTAACAGGGGATGGGTTTTCCGGCTTTCTGCCCTTCCACAGTTGCATCTGTTAGCTTACTTCTTCTACAACTCGCCTGATGTAAGTGCCAAACATGGCAAAGAGTTTCCGAATGTTCAGATAACGTTCCCTGTATCACCATGTCCATTTCCTTCAACAATTACGCCATGTGCATTTCCTAGTCTAGAAATCCTAGACTCGTTGTGATTCCCTCTTCTTCATCCTTATACTCAATCTCCCAAGACTTATCAAAGGAAATAAGGCCTTGAATGACAGGGAAGGGGGAAAGAGGTTAAGTGACCAGAGCATTCCTCTCAGGAAGAGGCTGGGGTTAGGTATGGAGTAAGGCCCACAATGCTCCAGGACAAAATGCTTTAACAGCTCTGGAGAACCGCAGAAGTGTTTGAGAGAATGGGCCCCAGTGAGGTAAACACGAGAGAGAAGATACCCAGTGATGTGACAGAGGGCTGGAACCAGAGTAGAGAGAGAAAGAAGCAATCGATGAACATTCCCCAGAGCAATAATAATGGAGGGGATTTTTAAGGCTGAGGTTTCTAAGGATCCACTCTAAGTTGTTGCTGCATTGTATCGCAAACCCCTGGCTTACATAAAACCCTCATCAACATCCAGATATCCAGTGCTAACATCAGTGGTGCTCTGGTAAATGATGAGGTCATTTTAGCCTAGCAGGGTCCCAGGGAGGGGAGAAGAGACGTCACAAGCAGACACACTGTGTAAGAGACCCATCCAGAACTCAGCAAGAGCAGAAATTAGAGTTGGCAGTGCCGGGGGAAATGTGAGTTTTCTATGAATCCCTCAAGACAGGAAGGTCACAGGGAACTCTGCCATGTGTAGAACAGGAATTCAAGCTAACAGTTACCAGAATCTCGGGGGCCACAGCTTGGATGGCATGTGTCTTACTGCTGAGCCATCTCCATTTCAAGCAACACTGTACTCACCCCAATCCTGGCCACCCTGCAACTGCTTCAATCTGATCAGGCTTCCCCTTATTGGAGCAACAAACCATTTACCATTACCAAGCAACATGCCATGTCAGGCAGAGAGGGAAGCACGTTGTATCAGTGTCCCCTTTCACATCAGTACAATGAAAAATATACTCATATTTTCAACAGAAACTCAGAGAAGTTAACAAACCTGGTTAAGCCCCCAGTGCTGCTGAGTGGGAAGGATAAACACTGAAGTCATCTGCTCGAGACAAAACCCTTGCTCCTTACTGTTTACTGCATCCTCAAGCCAAGAGGTCCCTTTCTATAGGTGAATGTTTCACTTCTAACTCCCAATTTCCCACTAAAGACTCCCCAAGAAGCCTGAGCCACAGGACGACCTAATACCTAGTAAGGAACAGTTTTAGTAGATGATTTAATATTCTCCCCTAAAGCTAAGAAAACAGAGTCATCAAATAAACAATTGGGAATATGTGTACATTTGACTCTGCTTTGGTGTTTTTGGTTTTTGGGGTTGTTGTTGTTATTATTGTGTTGTTCTTTTACACTATTTGTAAATAGAAAGGTATGGCCAAATAACTATCAGAAATCTTGCTAGGAAGATGCCACAAATATCTTGGGAGAGATTCAACTAAATGAGAGTCCCTCGGGAATGCTGACTACACATTTTAGAAAGAATTTAGAAAGCAACCCAGCTATTTTCTTCATATAAAGTAGTCACTTCGCAAATTTACTTGGTTAGTTTTGTCTTTCCTAATTCTGAGTCCTGACTTGGGACAAAATAATAATGTGACTTGAATAATGAGGAAATTAAAGTGAGGAAAGGAAAAAAATACATGAAATAATCCAATGGCATCGCTACATCAAAAAGTTATTTTAGATACACTTCTCTAAAACTTAGGTTACTGAGGTAACCCAAAATCTTTTCAGATAATTCTGTTTGCATTTAGCTTAGAATTTCAAAGGTTTAAATACAATCACATTTATCCAAATCACTTTATATATTAACTCCCAGATTTCTAGTCTATGGGCATTAATTCATCTATGCATTAACTTGAGTTGATATTTATAAATTATTGACAGTTTACAAACTAGTTTGGGGGCTGTTATCCCAAAAAGGGCACAGTTTCTATATGTTACCAGAGCTTGAAGAAACTGTACATTACTTTTTTTTTTTAACTTTTTACATTTCCAGCCTTTCACAAAGGAAAGTTTTCAAATCATTATTAACAAAGTTTATAATGTATCAATCAAGTATTAGAATTTTATCAGGACTCAAGCTAGAACTTGGTGCTTACACTGTAATCACATCAGATAGCTACCCACATATGGGATCAAGACCTCAATGTTACATTTTATCCTCCTCACATAAAAGTGCTTTTGTATCATTCTTGGGAATTTTTCCATAAAGAGCAAAGGAAGTATTCAAAATTTACAATTAGAATCTTATCTCTCTTCTAAGATAAATTTTAGTCAAGCCATTTGAAGAAGGAAAAGTTACTTTAAATTCTTAGAACAGCTCTTGGCTATTTTATGTAAGAAAATAAAAACAAGTTTAGATATTCAGCAGGGCTCAAGGCCTTCTTTTTAAAAGGCTGTTTTAATATACACCAGGGTACTGAAACATATTCTCTTGAAAAAATGTTTAAAGATGCAATCTGGGGGGCCGCCTGGGTCCTCAGTTGGTTAAGCACCTGCCTTCGGCTCAGGTCATGATCCCAGAGTCCCGGGATCGAGTCCCACATCGGGCTCCCAGCTCCATGTGGAGTCTGCTTCTCCCTCTGACCTTCTCCCCTCTCATTCTCTCTCTTACTCTCTCTCTCGCTCTCTCAACAAATATTCTATAAATAATAAATAAATAAATTCTCTCTCTCTCTTTCAATAAATAAAATCTTAAAAAAAAAAGATGCAATCTGGATTTGCCTACTAAGTAGGGTTCTTCCAAACAACAATAATGATATGATGATAATAATAATAATAGTAAACACTCAGCTTATACAGCATTTTACAATTGGAAAGAATGTTCCCATTTTCTATTTCACTTAATTGACCTACCACTATGGAAGCAAGACTAACATCATCAGCTCTGTTTTACCAGTGATGCAACTGATGTTCCGAGGTTAAGACCAGATTAAGACCACCGGGGATGGAGTAGTATTGTACAGATCCCAGTTCTTGACACTCAATCCAGGATTCTTCCCTTATGGCCGCAGTGCCTCCTAGACATCATACATAGTGATTTTCAAGTTCATGTTAAATATTTAAGAAATGGGAAGCTCTACCAGCCACATACCAAATAATACTAAAGTAACCAAAATCACTTTATGGTATCTTCAGGGTTTTTATTATTGTCCAACCTTTTCTTATTATAAAGAATAATATGCTTTGAATTTATTTATTTATTTTTAGATTTTGTTTATTTATTTGACAGACAGAGATCACAAGTAGGAAGAGAGAGAGGAAGGGAAGCAGGCTCCCTGCTGAGCAGAGAGCAGGATGAAGCTCCATCCCAGGACCCTGGGATCATGACCTGAGCCAAAGGCAGAGGCTTTAACCCACTGAGCCACCCATGCGCCCCATATGCTTTGAGTTTAAACTGCTGTTTGAATGGAAAATAATTACTCCATTGCTTTACTTTCACACATCCAACCTTCTATACTACACTTATAAAATGGACTCTGTCATAGATACTTTCATAAAATTAATAATTCAAATCTATCATTCTAGATTTAGGATCTATGCCTAGAGAGGAAACTGTATAAACAGCTACATAAGTTAATGCCAAATTCTTTTTTTTTTTTTTTTAAGATTTTATTTATTTGTCAGAGAGAGAGCGCGAGCGAAAGTGAGCACAGGCAGACAGAGTGGAAGGCAGAGTCAGAGGGAGAAGCAGGCTCCCTGCGGAGCAAGGAGCCCAATGTGGGACTCGATCCCAGGACGCTGGGATCATGACCTGAGCCGAAGGCAGCTGCCCAACCAACTGAGCCACCCAGGCGTCCCAAATGCCAAATTCTTTTTCAAAGTTTTATTCCAAGCTACACTCCTATATATAAGATCGCCTACAGATATTATATGTAAGAATTCCTATGGATCCACATCAAATGTTGGTAATGTCAGTAATGTTATAGAATAGTATAAAGCAGTGTAAATATTAAAATAGAGCTATATATCACAATAATGAGTTTTAAAACATTATATTGGTTTCTTAAAAGGAAATGACAAAAGCCTTTCTAGAGGTCAACACAGTGGTTTCTTTTTTTCTTTTTTTTTTTTTAAGATTTTATTTATTTATTTATTTATTTGACAGAGCGAAATCACAAGTAGATGGAGAGGCAGGCAGAGAGAGACAGAGGGAAGCAGGCTCCCTGCTGAGCAGAGAGCCCGATGCGGAACTCGATCCCAGCACCCTGAGATCATGACCTGAGCCGAAGGCAGTGGCTTATCCCACTGAACCACCCAGGCGCCCCAACACAGTGGTTTCTTAAAAGGAAATGACAAAAGCCTTTCTAGAGATCAACAAAGTTCAAAACCAAACAAATGTAAATAAATACATGGTAAAATTACTTTCAAAAAAAATAAAAACAGAGGAATAATAAACACAAAATTCTGCATGGGTTTTTTCTTGGTAATAGCAGAAATATGGGATTTGGGAGAAGTGCTTATATATTTTACCCATATTCTTTTGTAAGTATAAAATAATGTAAAATTTGTATTATTAAAGTGTTAAGTGATAACGACATCATCCAAGCCTTCACATTGCAGTAAAATCTTCAAACAAACACTATTTCTGCCAACATAGTCAAAAAGTTTGATCTTCCTAAGAGTCTCACCTAATCCTTTGATATTTCAATCATGTGCTTGTGAAGGGCCTTTTTGTCATTATCATGGTGATAATTGCCTGATCCAATCCTATCATACCCCATTTGTCCACAGGTTTATGTGCTAACTCAGATCTTACCGAGCCACTTGCACTCACTTCACAGAATCCCGCACCCTTTGCAAGACTGTGCCTTTTGGAGTGCATTTGCATGTGATCTTGAGATGTTCCCAAAAGACAGAGAAAAACTTACCTACCTGATGTCAAAGAGTGGACTGACAAATCATTAACAAATATCTTTGTGTTTTTGAGAGTAACCTTGTAACTGAAGGAATTGTGAGAATAAGCACTGCACTTAAACATTAAGTACATTTTCCTAACCCGTATAGAATCTCCAACTGCTTTTCAATGAACAGACCGATGAGAAGAACAGCAATGAACTGCTGAGCCCTTGAGGTTACTATAAAGAAGGTAAGGCCGTTTATATGGAAAACTCTATAAACATTCAAGTTCATTTAATCATATGTTAATATTTTAAAGAGACTTTGTTCCTGAGCAAATTGCAAGAGAAAGCAATTACACAAATGAGACGGTATTTATTTCCACTTAGAACCAAATGAACAAAGCACATCATGACAAATAATACAGGAATATTTCGCTAATAAGCATGTCCCAAAGATCACTGGAGGAGGCTCTCGTCTGCTTCCTAATAGTGTCCCAGTGGATTATTTAAACGGCAAACACTTCCAACTATGTTGAAAATAGGAGTCACTCATTTTCAGCTTTACAGGAACATATCCACGTTCAACAAAGTTAAGGCTACCTACACATGTAAGCCAGACCCGAAGTGAGAATATTTGGGGTTTGTCACGTATTTTCTTTGTATCCCTGGAAATCAGGGTTTTGTTTTAGGAAAAGAAACCGGACTAAAAAAGATAAGAGGCCTAAAGTACTTTTTAAATTGCAGTATTTTTATAATCACCACTAGCACACTGATTCGAATTTTCTTCACAGAAAGAAAAAGGCCCTGGAGGCAAAGGGCTCAGGGAGAGCCATTTGGGGGAATGCTCCTGGAGCAGTGGGATACTTGGACTGGCAGTCGCCCATCTGTGTACACAACCAGCAGGGCCATCACTTCCACTGTGTGGTAGACTCCTTTAAAATTAAAAAAAGAAAAAAAAAGGAAAGGAAAGGCTGCCGAGCCCAAGGAAAATGCTGTCAAAATCCACAAATGTCTCCACATTCAACAGAGCTGGTGATTACTGTTAAACAACTCCCCAAAGCCAAATCTCTCCCGATTCTCTATCTGCTTACTTTGTTTATATCCTATCACTGCTCAGGATACTATGCTGACGCTAATTATCCCAAGGCAGGAAGGAGGTCTGTATATTCCTTTGTCCCATGCTGTGACCAAATCTGGAAGCAGTAATACCTGCCAAAGCCGCAAAGCCACATCAGTGAGGTGAACTCCTCACGCAGCTTTACTGGCAGGAAGATCACTCCCAAGCATGCCCCGCCTCCTCTTTCCTAAAGAAAATGCGCGCTTTCCCCTCCGCTTCCTGACACAGACTCTAGTAACTGGCTACTCTGCTAAGCAAGGACTTACCTGTCCTTGGAAGTACTTCCGATTTCTTCAAAGTCCTGACATTCCTACTCAGGAAAATATATGTGGAAGTGGTATTGAAGGTTAGGGTTACTGATTTTTTTTTTCTAACCTTACATGCTTTTATTAATCAAAAGAGAGTATTTTAAGCATCCAACCTAAAAAGTGAGAAAAAAAAAACCAAACTCAAAGAAAATACAAGGAAATAATAGCCTACGACTAGATAGTTTTACAGATAATGTCACCATACATCCAAAGAACACATAACTCTAATCATACACAAATTCTTTCACAGAATAGAAAAAGAAATTCTCTCTCAACTCCTTTTTTCTTTTTAATTTCAGTTCCACTTGGGTATAACTGACACATAAAATTTTAAGACATAATCCCCCTGATGGCTAATGATGATGAACACTTTTTCATGTGAGAGACTGTGGACTCTGAGAAACAAAATGAGGATTTTTGGCAGGCGGGGGGGGGCGGGGAATGGGTGAGCCTGGTGATGGGTATTGCGGAGGGCACATACTGCATGGAGCCCTGGCTGTGGTGCATAAACAATGAAACTTGGAATACTGAAAAAATAAAATTAAAAAAAAATTAAAAGTTCATTTAGATGGAAAAAAATTCTAAGACAGATAAAGTGTACAATGCATGCTCCCTCAACTCATTTTATAAGCTACTGTAACTTTTACTCCTACTAGACAAGGGCTGCCTAACCTCACTAGTGAGCACAGATGAGAAAGTTTTGTAATAGAGGTCTGTCTGCTCTACTGTACCACTTCACATTTAGTATTTTTTTTTTAAGATTTTTACTTATTTATATGACAGAGAAAGAGATCACAAGTAGGCAGAGAGGCAGGCAGAGAGAGAAGGGGGAAGCAGGCTCCCTGCTGAGCAGAGAGCCCGATGCGGGGCTCAAGCCCAGGACCCTGAGATCATGACCTGAGCCGAAGGCAGAGGCTTAACCCACTGAGCCACCCAGCTTCCCCTAGTATTTACTTTTTTTTTTTTTTTTTTTAAAGATTTTTTTTATGTATTTATTTGACAGAGAGAAATCACAAGTAGATGGAGAGGCAGGCAGAGAGAGAGAGAGGGAAGCAGGCTCCCTGCTGAGCAGAGAGCCCGATGCGGGACTCGATCCCAGGACCCTGAGATCATGACCCGAGCCAAAGGCAGCGGCTTAACCCACTGAGCCACCCAGGCGCCCCTAGTATTTACTTTTTAACTGGAAAAAAAAATTATTATTATTTTTAAATTAAACTGACCAAAGAAAGCAATAGTACATACACTAAAGTTAGCTTTGAGGATGAAGGTGGATCCAATTTTAAAGCATTAAGAGTATGTCAATCAGGTCCATTAAAGTCACAAATGACAGAAACCAACTCAAACTGGTTTACACAAAGAAGAATGCACTGCCTCATACAACTGATGGTGTATACAGACTAGATGTCAGGATTCTGCATGTCCAGCCCACGCCTGGCCTCTGTCTCAGCGATGATGAGCGCTGCCGCCATGAGCAGGCTTTCTTGCTTACTAGTAGCTAAGAAATGCTGGCTGGGGGGTTAGGAGGGTGAGGGATTGGGGGGGTGGGGTAAGGGGACAGGATGCATTTCAATATTAGATTCCTTTCCAATAATTCCAACAACAATGACAAAAATGTAACAATTGGTCTCATTTGACCAATATTAGTTACTTAACCATCTACTGGGTGGGCAGGAATGCGTCCCTCATCCAGCACCCGTCCCAAACTACACAGACTGAGAATATGGGAGAAAGGTTCTCCCAAATGAAATTCCAGATACTGTAAGGATAAGAGAAGGAGAACTGATGCTGGAGAAGCACAAGCAACAAGATAACCACAATCAACTACCACTCAATACCTTAAAATAACAAAGGAAAAACACACTTCCGTTTTGTTTCAGCTCACCTGTCCAGTGCCTCTTCTCTAATAAGGTGCCCGGCAATCAGAATTTAAAGACATGTGCCTACAACACCAAGGAATCTGAAGAACTTCTCACTCAAACTGACTGCCAGTTGGAATGCTGGCAGGCATTCTGAGTACAATAGTACGCCGATGCACTTAGGCTGTGAACACCATTTTGAGGAAACTTTCACTTGTGAAAGCTGCTCATGATGAGTACTTGGAAGATAATTATGCCTCACACAACACCTTTGTTGCAAATGCTTTCTGTAGCTTAAACATATTCTCAAACACACCTGTTGACAAGGACATGAAAGCAACTGTCCTGGACTTTGATATCAAATATGAGAAAACCCAATTTCCAGGCCATGTAAATTCATGATTGCTTTTTCACATTCCAAAATGATACACTATTGCATGAACTGACTCACCTGTGGTATTTTTCAAAAAGTATAATCTAGGGGTGCCTGGGTGGCTCAGTCAGTTAAGTGTCTGACTTTGACTTCGGCTCAGGCCATGCTCTCAGGGTTGTGAGATCAAGCCCTGCATTGGGCTCCCCACTGGGTGTGGAGTCTGCTTAAGATTCTCTCTCTGCCTCTCCCCCCCAATAAAAAAATAAATTAAATAAATAAATAAATAAGTATAATCTAAACATTTAATTTGCAAAGTTTTGTTCCATCAATAAATTAGCAGAGCCTATTATTTTAAGTAAAACTATCTACTTCTTATAAAACAAAATTTTTAAGCCTAGCACCCCAAGTGAGTTCTTTTGCTGTTTTCTTAACACAGTGAATTAAACTACTAGTGAGAAAAATCAATGACGGAATATTTGTTTCTAGAAGGCACTTAGAACAGAGCACATTTAAAACAACTCAGTTACTCTTGATTATTAAATGCCTTAATTTCTCCATCTTCTCTCAATTCATTTATGATAAACAAAAGGCAGAATAATAAAAGAGCAAATGCCATTCCTTTGGGATACCTTCTAGAAAAACAGATGGATTCCCAGGCATAAATCTCTGTCTCCTGATTGTGGTGACATTACCACTTGTCTCTTCATAGTGGTAACTAGGACCCCAAAATGTCCCAATATGTGGCAAAATATGACCTACTCAGACTCTAGAGAATCTGCTCAATGACGGCTTTAACTCCATTGAGCTTTTCTAATTAACAGAGTACAATTTATTTTTTACCTGTGTTTCCCTAGGAGGGCCAACCACTTTCATCACCACAAGACATGGGCTGACATTTGAAATCAATTAACTTATGCATCAAAAAACCAGAAATGCATTTTAGAAGATCTTTGAAAATTTAAACAGCTTTACACATTAATCAATTGGGTCTCCCAGAGAATTTAGTATGCCTTCGGCTACTTCACAAGAGAGACCTAAATTTTCAGAAGTCATGTGTAAAGTTTTCCTACCTTCTTTGAAAGAAACATGCTTTTGAAGTTTTCTTTTTTTTAATAGATCTGTCTCGATTCAACAAACAGAAATGAATAACTATTTTGCTAGTCAGATCTTTCCAGTCAACATGATTAAGCCACACAATACAGAAAACACTGGTCAATATGAAAAAATAGTTATAAACCCTTATTTATAAAAACACTGCATTTACTTTTAAACTTCAAGCCCTCCACACCGTAAAGCCACATACAAGAAATCACTGAAAGGATGTTTACGTGTGGTCAATTTTCTTGTTTTTACAAAAACTTCTTCCTTTGTTGATGTTGTTGTTGTTTTTTTTTTTTTTTTTTTTTTAAAAAAAGCTGTTTTGTTTTCAGTGAGCAAACTGGCATCACAGTATTAAGACTGTAGCAACGGGCAGCCTGGGTGGCAAAGTCAGGTAACCAATAGACTCGGTTTCAGCTCAGGTCATAATCTCGGGGTTCTGAGATCGAGCCCCTCATGGGGCTCTGCGCTCAACACAGAGTCTGCTTAAGACTTCCTCTCCCTCAGAACTTGCCTCCTCTCGTACTTTCTCTCTCTTATGTTCTTTCCTTCAGATAAATAAATAAATCTTAAAAAAAAAAAAAAAAGACTGCAACAACAAATGATTTCCTCTCTGTATATTTTTTTTTTTAAACTCAACTTTACACAGTTGATCTACAGAGAGTTACTTGGCTTCTGAGTGTAGGAGGGCAACAGTGAAGAGTAGACAAGATAAGCAGCTGACAGGACCAACTCTCTATCTGGTATCGCCTGATTGCTTCTTTAAAGGAAATGAAAAGCCAGGAGGTCAACAAGGTGTAGGCCTCTATCCTGTTGGCTTAAGAGAGCAGTGCTCATTCAAAAAGATGATGAAAAGACCCAAAGAGAGAACCTCTCAGTGTGGCAGCCTGCAAGGACAGCAGGCACAATTGATATAGGTGACTGGAGCCTGGTGCCTAATGACAGCAAGACAGTAACACCTGATGTGGGAGATTTCAAAGCCATTACGCCTCCTAACAGCACGGCTATGAGTAGGATAAAGAGAAGACAGAGGAGACGTGTCACAGCATATTGCTAATACAAACCCCCCAAAGTCTTAGGTTATTATTCACAAAGTTCACTGCTACTATTTCAAGCAAAACTGTATTATAATCTCTATTTTCTTTAAATTCTAATCCCAGATGTTGTCTAATTTCTACTAAGGTATAGGCTAATATTACGGAGTCATAGAATCCTAATTTAAAATAAATTTGTGGGATGTCGTGGTTGGTTTTTATTAATTCTTTAAGCCAATATAGCAAAAGAGTGGCTAGCTGCTCCCAATTTTGTGCTCACCATAATATAAACAGCTTGCATATTAGTAACTCAGGATAATCTTAGGCACGAGATTCTTAAAACCAACTACAGAGAACACAAAACAAAACCTGCCAATAAATGAAGAAATGGATAGTCTATGGCAGAGTGTATCTAATTAATATTCTTCTGTAAAAATGTTCACCTTTATAAAAAAAAAAAAGACTGCAAATTAAAATGGAATGCCCTTTTTCTCCTATAAAAATTACATTAATTTTGAAAACTAATAGCCAATAATATTGGTTGGAATAAAGCACATATTCAAAACATTCTGGAGACAGTAGAAATTGGTGCAATCTTTTTGCAATACCTTGGAATTCTATTCACCTTTTTTTTTTTCAAAGATTTTATTTATTTATTTGACAGAGAGAAATCACAAGTAGATGGAGAGGCAGGCAGAGAGAGAGAGAGGGAAGCAGGCTCCCTGCTGAGCAGAGAGCCCGATGCGGGACTCGATCCCAGGACCCCGAGATCATGACCTGAGCCGAAGGCAGCGGCTTAACCCACTGAGCCACCCAGGCGCCCCTCTATTCACCCTTTTAAACACAATTTCCTGGCAACACCCTAAATACGTAAGGATCAAAACCACAGTCTGACTCCATACAAAATACATGTTCATAATTCCAGATACTCTTTGTTGAATGACTTATTTATTTATTTATTTATTTGACAGAGAGGCACAGCGAGAGAGGGAACACAAGCAGGCGGAGTGGGAGAGGGAGAAGCGGGCTGCCCGCTGAGGAGGGAGCCAGAAGCAGGGCTCAATCCCAGGATCCTGGGATCATGACCTGAGCCAAAGACCCTTAACGACTGACCCACCCAGGTAACCGCAGGTATTCTTTGTAAAAAGGAAAAGAGAAAAGCATTACAAAATAGTAATAGTAGAAGCTAGTATCAATAAACTATGGAAATCCATCTTTTAATTATGTATTATACTTTATAAAATAGTAAACACTGGCAAATTTGCTAAAACCATACTTCCAACTTTTCCTTCTTTAAAAGGACTAAAAATGTTATTGAATGTGTCACAGAATTTAATGTATTCATCCGCACCCACATATTTTCATGTATATGAATATATTCATATATATTAATATATTCATATATATTCATATATATATGCATGTACATTCATATTTTGCCATAAATAAGCAATACTCACATTGTATGATTTCCTCAAGATTAGCCATTCTAACCTATAGCTTTTCCACTAAGAAATGATTTACAACAGTTCAAAATAACTTTTTGAACAGTTTCCAAAAGAAACTTACTATTTCAGAAACCTAGAATTATACATCACTCAGCCTCTAAATTTAACATTACTGCAGAAATTTGTTAACAAAAAGCATAATTCTTATAGCTCATAGGTATAAATTACAGGCTCTAGCTAACAGACACATTAAAAGATGCTCAGCATCACTCATCATCGAGGAAATACAAATCAAAACTACAATGAGGTATCACCTCACACCAGTCAGAATGGCTAAAATTCACGACACGGGAAACAACAGGTGTTGGCAAGGATGCAAAGGAGAACCCTCTTACACTGTTGCTGGGAATGCAAACCGGTGCAGCCACCTAGGAAAAAGTATGGAGGTTCCTCAAGAAGTACCTGGGTGGCTCAGTGGGTTAAAGCCTTTGCCTTCGGCTCAGGTTATGATCCCAGAGTCCTGGGATCCAGCCCCCTGTCAGACTCTCTTCTCCGCAGGGAGCCTGCTTCCTCCTCTCTCTCTGCCTGCCTCTCTGCCTACTTGGGAACTCTGTCAAAGAAATAAATAAAATATTTGTTTAAAAAAAATAGCACTACCCTATGACACACCAATTGCACTAGTAGGTATTTACCCAAAGGGTGCAAAAATACTCCTTTCAAGGGATACATATACCCTAATGCTTACAGCAACATTATCAACAATAGCCAAGTTACAGAAGGAGCCCAAATGTCTATCGACTAATGAATGACTAAAGAAGATATGGATATATGTATGTGTATATATATAAAAAAAAGTGGAGGGGGTGGAATATTACTCAACCATCAAAAAGAATAAATATATGTATGTGTGTATAGGTGTGTATATATATGTGTATGTGTGTATATATATTATATATACAAACATATAACAGAATATTACTCAGCCATCAAAAAGAATGATATCTTGTCATTTGCAGTGACATGGATGGAGCTAGAGAGTAATATACTAAGCAAAGCAAGTCAGAGGAAGGCAAATACCATATGATTTCACTCATATGTGTATTTTAAAAAACAAAACAAATATACATAGTGGGAGAAAAAAGAGGCAAACCGTGAAACTGGTTCTTAACTACAGAGAAATGATGGTTGCCAGAGGGGAGGTAGGCAGGGGAACGGGTTAAACGGGGGATGGGTGTGAAGGAGAGTACTCATGATGAGCAACGGGTATGTTAAGTAAGTGATGAATCACTAAATTCTACACCTGAAACTAATATTCTACAGCATGTTCGCTGAATTTAAATAAAAACTTAAAATTTTTTTAATTAAAAAAAAAAAGAGAAATCACAGGGTCTTAAGTCACACTTACCTTGGTATAAATTCCAGCTTCACCATTTGACCTTGAAGAAGTTATTTAACTTCTTTTTAACAGTCTCCACATTGTAGAATTTGGAATGTGTTCATTCATTATCTACTTATTTACTAAGCGTACATGTACCATGGTGGTGCCTGGTCCTCTAACCCAGGATTTAACCCAGAAGAAGAAAACAAATAAACAAAGTAGTGTGCCCTCGTAGAGCTTACATGCTGGTAGGATAATACCTTAGAAGGTGGTGCTAAAGAACTAGAAAAAAATACTTATGAAGCCCTTTGTGAAGTGTCAGAAATAAGGATGCACTTGAAGACATGGGATTGATAATAGTTATTATTTCACAGGACTGATGCTAGCTATAATTATCTCACAGGACTGTTGGGTGAAATAAATGAGCTAATTCATATCAAGCACTTACCCTTAGGTTAAAAAAAAAACTCTATATATCAGCTCTTATTACAAAATAATTAACTTTATGATTATTTCTGATACAATCTCTATTCACTAGCAGTGGTAGGTGGGGAGAATGAAGAATGCCAAGATTTTTAAACTCCTTTAAGAAATGATAAACCCGGGGGGTCTAAATGGCTCAGTCAGTTAAGTCTTGACTCTTCATTTCCAGTCAGGTCATAATCTCAGGGTTGTGAGGTGTAACACCCAGCCCCACAGTGGGGACCCTGCTTCAGATTCTTTCCCACTGCCCCTCCCCCCACTCACGTATGCATGCACGCGTGTTCTCTCTCAAATAAACAAATAAACCTAGGGGCAGAAAAAACAAGAAAGAAAGAAATGGTAAACCCAATGTTGTTTCTAGTCACCACTCAAAAACATAAGGAAAATATGTCAAGGTCCATCTGGCTCCTTCATGTCAACCACACATGCTGGTTTCCAACATTTGCCTGCCTGATTGGTCAGCATTACAGGAAGTACCTAACATCAGTCATTCTTTGTTTAAAATATGGGTTTAAACTTTGGAAAACAGTGTGGAGATTCCTTAAGAAATTAAAAATAGAGTTTCCCTATGACCCTGCAACTGTACTACTGCGTATTTACCCCAAAAATACAGATGTAGTGAAAAGAAGGGCCAGCTGTACCCCAATGTTCATAGCAGCAATGGCCATGGTAGCCAAACTGAGGAAAGAACCAAGATGCCCCTCAATGGATGAATGGATAAAGAAGATGTGGTCCATATACACTATGGAGTATTATGCCTCCATCAGAAAGGATGAATACCCAACTTTCATATCAACATGGACAGGACTGAAGAGATTGTGCTGAGTGAAATAAATCAAGCAGAGAGAGTCAAGTATCATATGGTTTCACTTATTTGTGGAGCATAGGGAATAACATGGAGGACACTGGGAGATGGAGAGTTGGGGGAAATTAGAGAGTCAGGTGAACCATGAGAGACTGTAGACTCCGAGGAATTAACTGAGGGTTTTGGAGGAGAGGGGAGTGGGAGGTTGAGTGAGCCTAGTGGTGGGTATTGTGGAGGACAGGATTTGCATGGAGCATGGGTGTGTTGCATAAACAATGAAATCTGGTACAGTGAAAAGAAATTTTTAAAAAAATTTTAAAAATATGGGTTTAACTTTTAGGGCTCAGTGATAGACAACTTAGGAGGCACTTCACAATTTGAGCTAATGAAATGAATGACGAAAATGATGAAAAAAAAAAAAAAACAAAAACGAAGTGTGCTTTGTGCCCTCACACACATCTGAATTGGCCCACTGTCTGTTTTTCTGTGAGAACTACTCCCTTGTCCATCTTTAAAAACTACTTTAAAATAAATAGCTTCGATCTGTTATCACAATCTTAATCCAATTTCCTGAGGCACTAGACTTGCTTCTGCTTATACCTGCTCTGAAAGGCTGCGGGAGATCTAGAGAAACGGAGCCCACCTGGGACCAAGAGGCACGGAGACAGTGTGTTCTTTGTGCTGAGGCCTCAACTGCAGGAGTTCAGCCACGGCACAAAGAAAGCATCAAGGCTACAAGGTGGAGCTGTAGCCACATTTTTAGACTCAAGTGTGAGAAGCCAAGCAGGTAGACTATCATAAGCCAAAAAAAAAGGGTACGTCATCGGTCTCTCTCACTGGAATATAAACCAGGAAAGACCAGGATTTTGTTTTCTCGCTTTGTGGATACAAATGAATGGATAATCGTTTCTAAAGCTGAACCAAGTCCAAGATGAAAGAGTTTGGCTGATCTTAATTGTTCCCAACATTAGAAGAAACGGTACTTATGTGACATGATGGAGGCGTTGGCTAAGGCTACAAGGGCAATCATATTGCACTGTAAATACATCAGAGCAGTATGTTGCATACCTTAAACGTACACAGTGTTGTATGTCATATAGATCTCAATTAAAAAAAAAAAAGTTTGTCACACTCAAGAGAAATGAGAGTGATTCCATGGTAACAAGGGACCTCTGGGCAGGAAAGGAAGATACGAAAATAGAGCTCACACTCCACCTCCTCCACAGCCGACACACTCCAGGCCAACACCACAGAGGTTCTACACGGAATTACTATAAAATAAGCAAAGAGTGGGATTCACTGGGGCATCCTATTCCTCAGATTCAAATAAAACAAGAAGCTATGCTTTTCATCTTATCACTTACCTACCTATAAATTAACACTTTGAAAAACAAAGTATGCTTAAGCACAAAATATGTTCCAGCTTTTATTTATTTATTTATTTTTAAAGGGGATCAAATAGCTCTATCAGTAAGGATGCTCAAAAGAAAGGGCTAGGGCTAGTGGGTTAAAGCCGCTGCCTTCGGCTCAAGTCATGGTCTCAGGGTCCTGGGATCGAGTCCCGCATCGGGCTCTCTGCTCAGCAGGGAGCCTGCTTCCCTCTCTCTCTCTCTCTCTCTCTCTGCCTGCCTCTCCATCTACTTGTAATGTCTCTCTGTCAAATAAATAAATAAAATCTTTAAAAAAAAAAAAAAGAAAGAAAGAAAGGGCTAGATGCGTCTGAAGTTAAAAAGAAATAACCCCTTATAATAATATTGGAGACAATCACAGAATCCTTGTGAGAACTCAGCCATGGGTCAACTTAGAAGGGAGTAATATTCCACTGAAAGTATACATTTGTGAACGTATACTGGTTCACAAACCAGTCACAGTATTCCATGCTTTAGAATCTTTAGATAAAGAATAATCATGCTCTCTTGAAAGTACCTTTCTTTTCCACTCATTTCCTTCCTGGCATTTGGCATTATCACAGAGAAACTGCCATGACTTAGCTTTACACTTTGGTTCCCATTTAAAGCTTAAACTCCTTACGCACCACTGAGAGATTCACGGAAACAACACTGAAGCCTGAATAAGGATCCAGGCTCCTGTCCCAGCTCTGCCGCTACCTCATGCCAGAACCCTTGACAAAAAAGCTAACTCTTCTGGACCTCTATTTTCTCACGTGTACAATTAGGATATTAATGGTAAATCTAAAATTCTGTTAATGTTATTCAACTCTTTCGGGGGATAGAGGGGGAGAAAGTAGATCCTTAATCTAGAATTGATGAAGAAGGGTTTCTACCATCTCCTGGCATAGAAAAATGACCACCTTATCTGTATGTGTGTATTCGTTTCCTATTGTTACAAAATAAATTACCTCGAATGTAGAGGTCTCGAGCAAGACAACTTTATTAGCTCACAGTTCTGCAGGTCAGAAGTTCAGCATGACTCAGCTGGGCTCAGCTAGGTTCTCTGCTTAGAATATCATACAAAACCAAAATCAAGGTGATAGCTACCCTGCCTTCTTATCTGTAGGTTCTAGGCAAGAATTCACTTCCATGCTTAGTCTGGTTGCTGGACTACTCCTGTCTCCTTGGTACTTTGAGAATGAAATCACCATGATCTTGCTGGGCTGTCAGCAGGAGCTTCTAGAAAGTTCCTTCTTACATGGCCCCTTCCATCTTCAAACCAGCCATGGCATTGTAAGGACGGTCCCTGTCAGTCTTGGAAGCTCTCTGACTTCCTCTTCAGCCCCTGTCAAAGAAAACTCTCTGCTTTTAAAAGTCTCAAGTTTTGGAGTCAGGCCCATTTACATAGTCTCCGTATTTTAAGGTCTCCTGATTTGGGACTTTAATTACATCCACAAAATCCCTTCACTATAACACTTGCATTCATGTTGGATTGAATAGCCAGGAGAGGGGAACCTAGGGGAGCCATCTTTAGAAGTCTGCCTATGACATGTGGTGTCTGTTCATGTGCGCAAGTGTGTCTCTCCCTTTCACAAAGCTAGAAGTCATGGCCATTTTTATATCCCCATGACACATGAAAGTGCTGAAAAATGATGTGTCCCATAATATCTGTTCAACAAACTACCACCCATTAGACAAAAACACACATGGTGCCAAATACTATCAATTGAGCCTTAGAAACTCAAGATGAGATAGAAATTCAGTGTACCTACCTCAAAGCAACTATTTTAAATACTGTATTAGACAGATGGATAAAATGTTGATGATGTTGGTTGTTTCAACACAAAAATGCTAGATACAAACCAAGAGCTAAATGAGCAAGTGAGAAAGAATTTTACAAATGCATGTAGACCCCTTAGTTATTCCAAAACTCTAGTGTCCCATACCTTTTTCTAATAGCTACAAAAGCTCTTTTTATCACTAGAAGAAACTTAAAGTACAAATGAAAAACCTCTATTTAAGAATCTTTAAATATATTCCATAACACTTTCAGTAGCACAGTAAGACAGGCAAACACTGCTTTCTCCATAGCCAAGCCCAATAAGTATTACAATTTAGGATCAGCGCCTTGAATAAGGGCCGACAAGCAAACAGACTGCCCATGTAAAGAACAGGACAAAAGAAACCCATCATTCTGCCACAGTTCCTAATTCAGGAGGCTGAAGCATTTTGCAGTACTTCTTGAATTTAAAAGGGAGAAGGGAGGTTAAAAACTGTGTACTGTATTCCTAGGTGCTCTGAATAAGCCACTGAGTTAATATCCACTCAAGTAATTTATTCCTTAGCAGCTATCTGCCTGCTCTGCATCTTCATAAAAACAACATGGTATTTTTTTCCAAAGCATAAATAATCCCATTCTTTTGCAGGCTGATGTGACATCTGCATAAAGATAATTAATTCCTATCTTCCGCTATTATCTATTTGTCCGCTACCAAAGGGTAAGTGGTGTTTTCTCTAGGCTCTTGTGTGCTAATGCACAATGTTTGGTGGTAATAAGCATTTTAAGCTACTGAAGAGCAGCTTCAAAAGAACATGAAATTAACTAAACATACATCACGACACTGTGCTATTTACAACTGGCTCCCATGGATAATGAAACTTCACTTAGGACACTCTATTTCTATTTCTGTTCAGTCAACACATTTCAAATACTATTAAATGGATCACTACCTGCAAAGGCCTCAGCTGATCTAATTTAACTTTATCTTGTAACATGGGGGAGTTACAGCATTCTCTGTGACAGCTGTCTTTACACATACCACAAAAGGGTTTCTGCAACAACTGTTATCTGTCCATCTCCAGAACAGCCAGATAAGATTTAATCATCACGTGCTACACGGCATGAGCTACTTTAATTTGGGGTTGCCTCCACTGTGCCTGAAGAATGAAAAAATTAAAGGGCACACGCATGAACAGAAGGCAAAATAAATTCCCGTTGTGTCTTTCAAGACGCTTGCTGGTGCCTTCTTCTTCTTTTTTTTTTCATCCAGCAATACCACAAGATTCATATTCTGAGTATTTCTTCAATCCGAATCTGAGACACAGTATCTTCTGTATGCGGTCTTTCACAACAAAAGGAAAGCCAAGGAATATCAGGAATATCAGGACCCCATCAAACACGTATGAACTTCCCCCTCTAGAAAGTTCCATTATTAGTTTCATTAGCCTGAAACACGATTTTTTTCAGATATATAGTAGAGGGCACTTTCAGGGTTGGGTTTCAGGTGCCAAAACAGCTATCTGAGCTGTTACTTAATACTTGTGTGGGTCCTGTTGGCGTCCCCGCCAACCTTCATTTGCCCCCTCCTCCAGCCACATTTCAGAGAAGGGTCACCATGTGGCACTTTTTGATGCAAGATGTAAGTAAATTTGCCGATGGGAGTTCTGTAAAAATTCATGTTGCCTCTATAAACAAAAACAATTGTAAAGACCCAGCAGGTGTGCCCCTTTCTTCACTCTGCCTCCCCCACTCTCCTTGCTCAGAACATGGACCCGACACTGCCTAAGGGTAGCAACCACTCTGCAAGAATGAGGAGACACGCCCCGAAGATCCAAGCCAAAAGTTGGGGAGGAAGCAGTAACAACCACCTTTGGCCATATTAGATTCATGAAGAATTCCACAAGGGAGGCAGTGAACCCTGCATTTTCTGCGACCTAGGAGGGGAAATATAAATGCTAAGGGATGCATGGGTACTGAAAGAGTACTGGGATCCAAAGAAAGAGATACGTCCAGGCTCTCTCCTTAGAAAGACAAAACTACTCCCATCTCCATAATCACTTGTCCTGATCATGTTCATAGCAGCCACAGGAAGAAATGAGACTGCCAAGGGCTCCATACAGACCTAAAGATCCCATCTCTCCTTCTACCCAATGTCTCATTTTCTCCCCCATACACTCACATGACCTCTTGAAGGAGAGCACATAGGAAGAAAAACCCAAGAGCCCCCTTTTTTTACCTAAAGATACAATTTAATTCTGTTGCACTGTTTCTTTTACTTGACTTTGTAGCGGTCCCTTCTCTACTCTCCTAGAAGCAGAGAAGGCCAGATCAGTTAACAGAGTAATAAGAAGTTCCCATTTTCTCTGCACATCTGGGCCAAGATGAAGTAATTTAGCCAAGCATTGAAATTCAAAAGCAGCAATGCTACCCCTAAGAAAGCCCTCCTGAGAGAGAATACAAATAAACTTTTATATTTGAAAAGTATGTGTAACTGGATATTAAAAGAAGAGTTTTTAGTTCAGGCCTCAGATGATAAATATCAGATACACAGGAAGATGTAAACCAAAATGCAAATTTCCAAGGAAACAGCACAGAAGTATTTGACCCTTTGCTGATTCAGTGGGTACAAAACTGTCCGGTAACACACTGACTGAGGAGAACAGGAGTGAGTCCCACCTCTTTCCCTTCAACAGAAAAGAACCTCAAGGGCACTTTGAAAGCTTATTTTATTGTCCCAGTGTTGGAAGTCACAATTTACTAGTGTTCCCAACCTAAGAAATATCAGGTGGCCTGCTGCCACATGATAGAATACTTCACTTGGGAAGCATGGACAGTTTCCCTTCCTAAAAGGACACTGAAGGGGCACATGGGTGGCTCGATGGGTTAAGCCTCTCCTTCGGCTCAGGTCATGATCTCAGGGTCCTAAGATCAAGTCCCGCATAGGGCTCTCTGCTCAACAGGGAGCCTGCTTCCCCCCACCTACCCCACCGCCTGCCTCTCTGCCTACTTGTGATCTCTGTGAAATAAAAAAATAAAATCTTAAAAAAAAAAAGAAGAAGACTACCAGGCAGGGTCCCCAGTAAAGAAATACTATGACACAGATCCCCAAAAAGCAAAGGCTGAAGGGGAAAATGTCAGACAGAGAGAAAAACAAAACTGTCCAGGGTGGGCTGTGGTCAGATGATCCCAGCAGGAAGGGCTCAGAGATTCAGAGACACACCCAAGACCCAAGAAAATGAGTCAGCTCTTGAGTATTCACTGCATCCAAAGTGGGCAAGGCCAGTGTGAATCCCCAACCCAAAAATTGTCCTGTGGATACTTGATACTGTTCTTATATCTTAAAAGAGTCTATGATAGCAGCTAGTCAGTGGAGAAAAAGTTAGCCAGGAAGAAATTAGTAATTAGTAGAAGGACGCTCCAGGAAGCAGGAGTTTCTGTCTTGTTACTTACTATAATCTCCAGCCTAGAACTATGCCTGCTACACAGAAGGGGCTCAATGAATATTTGTCCAATGAGTGAAGGCCCATCATATCTACCCTTCCAGAATGCAGACTCCCTTGTATAATGTCTACCAGAGACGAAGATTAACTTCTCCACTTCTTTTTTTGTCCGACGTCTTTGCAAGACCACAGGGGTGGCCGCTGCTCTCCTAGCTTCACTCTTGCACCCAAGGATGACAAGGAGAAGAAAGATGCCTGAAAGTTGGCCAAAAAAGACAAAGACCTAGTGAACAAATGTGGTGGCAAGGCCAGAAAGAAGTGCTCCAAAGGCAAAGTCCGGGTCAAGCTCGATAACCTGGTTTGTCTTGCTTGACAAAGCGACATGTGACAAACTCTGAAAGGAAGCTCCCAACTCCAAGCTTCTAACTCCAGCTATTGTCTCAGAGACTAAAGATTCGAGGTTCCCCGGAACTCCTCAGGAAAGAACTTATTAAACTGGTCTCAAAGCACAGAGCTCAAGTCACTGACAGTAGAAACACTGAGGGTGGAGATGCCCCAGCTGCTGGGGAAGATGAATGAACAGATCCCATGTAACTGCATATTTTGGTTAAAATAAAGCTTTACTCAACCAAAACAACAAACAAACAAACTCTTTCCCAAATGAGACTATAATTGCTATTTAAAGGAATTATGAGGCTATCTAGTACCAGCGAACTTAGAAAAATTCTAGCAGGTTCTCTGACTTAGGAAAATATTTGATTTTGTATTTTGCTAGAATTTTCATTAAAAACCGGGGGATAAATTTTCCCCTCTGAATACATTTTAAATGGATAGCAGGAAGCACAATTTAAATTTGTATTATGACTTCATCCTCTGAGTTGTACCTGTTCAATGCGCTAATTACCCAGAACATGGTTTACAAAGCAATTCACCATACATGTTCTATTTTATCTCTGTGACAATGAAAAGTACCTCTCATAGTTTGAGGAAGTAGGGTTCACCAAAGAGTCAGCAGCAATACCCATTGCATGAAACAGGCTTTGTAAAGCCAGCTGTAGTTCTCTTTCCAATATTACTTTCCTTTAAAAAGGGTTTTCTGAGTCATTCTTCCTGAATTCCTATCTAGCACCTCATGTCCACATAAAGATAGAGAACTCTGGACTCCTACCTTAATTATATCCCTGCTATTCCTAACAGATGGTCGTTTCATCCGTTATTGAATCCACTTAGCCTACCTGGCTTCCTGACCAACAACTACAACATTTGTCTCATTAGATCTTAGCATGAGATTAAGTTCAGCAAAAATAAATAGAAAATCCAGAATAACAGTGGCAAAACCAAGATGGGATTTCATTCCATCTGCATAACATATAGTCCAGTGCCAGAAATGACAGGACCCTGACAGTACAGGGCCCAGACAGACTCCTATCTTGTTGTGGCATCTGCTTTGGGGCCATCTTGGTCCCCCCATCATATCTATCTTCCAGCCGGCAGGAAAGAGGAAAGAAAATGCCACCTATTAAGTTACACACATCTCTTGTCCTTATATCCACTGGCCAAAACCAAATCATATGGTCACATCTACTCACAAAGGGGCAAGGAAATCTGAGCTCTTATATGGCAGAAATACGTCTCATTCAACTTCTAGTATTCAACACATATCTGGCACTGTTAAGACACTGGGCCACTATGATTCTTATAATCACTGCCATAGTCACCCACAGGACAAGCATTTACCAAGTTTTATTTATTTATTTGGCAGAGATAACAAGTAGGCAGAGAGGCAGGCAGGGGGCGGGGTTGGGGGGAGACGCAGGCTCCCCGCTGAGCAGAGAGCCGGATTGGGGGCTGGATCCCAGGACCCTGAGATCATGACCTGAGCTGAAGGCTGAGGCTTAACCCACTGAGCCACCCAGGCGCCCCTCTACGTATCATTTTTAACGGAAGAGAAGAGTGATGAAGGATAATTTTACTAATTTTTTTCATCACTGATCAAAATAGTTACCGGTGGCATTAAAAGAACTAACATCAATAAGTGGTTCTTCTTTCCCCTAATAGCCTCAAAATGTTTAAATATTTGGTGGTAAATGATCTGGAATTCTCACTTGGTATGAATGAGCACATTTTCAACTATTGCGTTTTCCTACTAGGCCAACATACAATTTATCCCAAGTGACTCAGAGGAAAATGCTCCCTATTCCTAAATAAAACTCCTCTTAGAGCATTAAAGCTTGAAAAGCACTATAAAACTAAAAGGAACACAAGATGCTACCTGTTGTTTCTGTCTATTTAAGAAGAAAAACAAGTAACTATTAACAATTCTGTGCATTCATCTGTAATGTAAATGTCTGTCACTCAGCAAGTGATCACAAAATTTAAAAGGCAACAGATCACCCTTCTTATTCAAAATCAAAAAAAAAATATTTTTCTAAACTAATAGAAAGAAAGGTAGGGAGAGAATTCTGATAAAATAGCTTAAAGAGTAAGATAAAAATAAACTCCCCCATGGCATCTACTCTAACAACTCTGCATTGGTAAAGGTGTACTTTTATGAATAATGAAGCCATTTTCATCTGTTTACTAAATATAATACAGTTTTGTCCCTTGGGATGCTATTTTAAGGGAACATAGTAATTTCTGCCATTTGTCCTTTACAAACTTGTAAAATGAAAACAAAGGGAAAAATATCTAATCATACAAGATCAAATGATTTATACTAGTTTGTTTAACCTAGAACTATTAGAAATTTCTAAGAAAGACAAAAATAAAAATACCACAGTAACTCAATGACTCCTAGCAAATTGCTATTGGCAAAGCTGAGAAAGTATTTAAAGCATGCTTTGCACACCAAAAGACTTTCTTCCCTTCTCCCAACATATATTTATTATTCTACCCCATTGTCTAAGATGCTTTCTGTTGAATGTGATCCTTTCAAAAACATCAGACAAATATCTCCCATTGGGCACTGGTATTTAGGCATTAGAAAGGTAAAAAATTCCTTTTAAAAGCGCACAAAAAAGCTCAATAGGTTGTTTCTGGCTTACTACAATAGGTTGTTTCTGGTGAAGCTTGAGCATCACGGAATTAAATCAGCCCCAGATTTCTTCACAAACAATCAAATCTGTAGTTGGAAAATTCCCTGCTTTTTTAATCTTTCACTTCTCATTCCCCATTTATATTTCCTGAACTATTTGCCATATGGATACCAACAAAACTAAGAAATAAGCCTGTAATGTTGTTTGCGGTGGTATCTACTTCCTGCTCCTTACCCAGGGTAGACAGAACTGCTTGCCATTTTAAATTAATAGATTAATAATGTGGCTATTTTTAAAAGTTCCCTACAGAGTAGTTGCTTTAAAGCAGCAAATAGAACTGTCTAGTTTCACAATGTGGATGCTTTGGATATAGGTTTAAATGCATTTCTAAACAGTGCTGCACATAACAATTTTAATTATTAACATTACTCTCCTACCAGTGTCAATTTCACACCTGACATTAAAACACACAAACAAAAAAAACGCGTGTTAAGACTGTTCAGTTGAAGGTACCCAGGTAGCTCAGTCAGTTAAGCATCCAGCTCTTGGTTTTGGCTCAGGTCTTGGTCTCAGGATTGTGAAATCACAATACTCATCAGGCTCCATGCTGAGCAGGAAGTCTACTTAAGATTTTCTCTCTCCCTCTGCCCCTCCCCCAACTCTCTCTCTTGCTATTTAAAAAAATAAAAATAAAAAAAAGATGGTTCAGTTGAAAATATACAGGAAGAAACTTGGCTAAATTAGTATTATATTGACTGTTATTTAAATTTATCATTACATCAATGTGACATGAGTTTCTCAAAAGGATGGAGATTAAACAATATCACAATTTTACAATTCCAGCCAAAATTCTATTAAGGAAATCACTCGTGGCATTGTCATTTGATGCTTATAACCTTTCAGAACAATTTTTTTAAAAGATTTTATTTATTTATTCGACAGAGTGAGAAAGATCACAAGTAGGCAGATAGGCAGGCAGAGAGAGAGAGAGGAAGGGAAGCAGGCTCCCGGCTGAGCAGAGTCAGACACAGGGCTCGATCCCAGGACCCTGAAACCATGACCTGAGCCGAAGGCAGAGGCTTAACCCACTGAACCACCCAGGCACCCCTCAGAACAATTTTTAAATGGAAGTATCAGGTTTCCCTCAGATTAATTAATACTATGTCCCGTGATGGACATTTTATTTTATGGTCATAAATTCCAACTGATTTTTAGTTGCTTATATTTTATATGATTTAAGAATATTTGAAGTCATGGGTATATCACTGTATAAGTATGGGTATTTGTTCACTAGTAAAGGAAAAGGGATATTAATAAATTTTTCTACCATATCATAAAAGCTGTGTAACTGCAACCTTCACTAAATCAAAGACTTCATTTTATCTTCTATTAGTCAGAAGCAATGTTTTCCTTTTCCAAGTATCTATTCTTAGCTTAACTGTACTGTTTGGAATACATTCACAACAATAAGTGGCATCTTGGTTTGCATTTCTCAGAAACGTTAAAATGCTAGCAATAATACAGCAATCATAGGACTAAATACCCATCATGGGAATAATGCCCAGACCATAGAAAATGTTAGCCTTTTCTGACAAGGCTGTGGAAGGAGAACACAATTGAGTAGAAATTTTCAATAAAATGTCACTCTGATATTATGTGGCAGTTGCCCTAACCACTTGCATTACTGGAAAGCACCCGTAACAGCGCGCAATAGCTGAAAAGAACGACGATTACAAAGCCCCTGAAATCAGAGAGGAATTAAACAGAAAAGTCAAAACTGACAGATCTGTTATTACACGAACACTCTAATAGGACTTTATTGAGACTCAAAGATGTTTAAAGCAACTCCAAAATTTAAAAAAGTATTCTACAATTTACACACAGGACATATTTTTTTTTTAATAAGCTAATCATCTGGACAATTATTGATCACTATTTTAATAAATGAGGAAATGGAAGAACTACTGAGAAGAATGCCAGGACGCTAACTTAAAATAATATTTAAATGTAAGTCGAAAGCATCTTCAAAGTGAAGTTTAACTTTGATTACATTTTGCGTATCATTTATTTAACTTCTATGCTCTGTAGCTGACTTCCAATGTCCCAAAAGAGAAAGGAAAAGCCTTATCCCAGGTGAACAGGGTCAGGGTTAGGGTATCGTAAGAAAGGCTTTCACCTTGAGCGTGAAAATTAACACTCAGGTATCCAGATAATGAAATTAACACAATACCTTTTTAAAAAATCAAAGTTAATACAAAATAATAATGTTTAAATACAGACAGAATCAGTATTATTGACTTTTACCTCAGACATGGCCCCACGTACAGTATGACTCAGCACAAGCAGTGCAGTCTTGATACTGATACTTGGCTCATTATGGATTTTTTGCATTAATTTTATTTTTAAAACATTACCTAACATATGATTTATCTTACTGCTGAGTTTGGAGCACTACCCTTCCCTAACCCCTAAAATTTTGTCCTCAAGCTAAGTATCTCCCTCACTTACCCTTGTCTCAGCCTCCTATTTAGGAGTCAGTAAATACCCGTTGAATGAGAGACAATGTGTAAATTAACCTCTGTCAATACTTCCTTCCCACCTGCAACTCACCTCAGACTCTTTCCCATACACTCCTCTTGATAGGGCCATGGACGACACCCCTCTTTGTCAGGTACTTTACTTATAGGACCTCTAATTCTCACAAGAACCCTTCAAAGTAAATGTTAAGTCCCCTCCATTTTAGGACTGGGAAATCAGTCTCTGGCAGTGCACTGACTGGCTCCTAACACAGGCCGTCAGTAAATATTGGTTGGACAGTAATGACAAAGCCAGTAAGTGGAGACTTGGGACTTTAACCCAAGTGTATTGTATGTCCTCCAGCTCAGTGATCACCCACTCCAAGTACCCATTTTTAAACCTCACTTCTGTTTCCAGTAACAACTATAGTGGGCAGGATTCTAAGACGGCCCCTGTGATGGCCACTCCCTGGTGTGACTCCTGTGATTATGGCAAAGGAGTGATTATATGGTAAACCTAATCTAATCACACAAGACTTTCAACAGCAGGCAGTTTTTTCCAGCTGATGATAGAAAGGGATGTTGGAGAGCCACCACTGCTGGCTTTGAAGATGGAGGGACCCTCCTGAGAAGGAACGTGAGTGACTTCTGGAAACAGAGTGACCGCTAGCTGACAGCGAGAAAACAGGAGCCTCAGACCTACAACAGCAAGGAACTGGGTTCAGCCAACAACCTGAATGAGCCTAGAAACACATCTTTCCCAAAGCCTCTGGAAAAAAGCCCAGTTGATGCCTAGACTTTATCCTTGTTAGATACTCAGCAGAGAACACAGCCAAGCCTGCTCAGACTCAGAGTGACTGTTTACAGGCAAAAGAAAACTTACAGATCAACTCCTGCATAACTTCATCATAATATCCCAAAGCAGGACAATTATCTGTTCTTCTGAGCTCCTTATTATCAGGCTGAGGATTTACGCACCCAACTTGGTGTGACCTGCCCAAGGCCGGTCTCATTACAGGCAGCCAGCCTGAATGCACACACTAGCTCTTTACCGAAATTTTAAGGTACTGAAAGCAGTGAGGAGAGGAAGCAGCCTGTGCCGGACATGGGCTTGAGGGAATATTTGTGGGCTAAAATTTGCCATTTTATATCCTGGTCTGCACTTGAAGGAACACACTTTTTTTTTTTTTTTTTTTAAGATTTTATTTATTTATTTGACAGAGATCACAAGTAGGCAGAGAGGCAGGCAGAGAGAGAGCAGGAAGCAGGCTCCCTGCTGAGCAGAGAGCCTGATGAGGGGCTCGATCCCAGGACCCTGGGATCATGACCTGAGTGGAAGGCAGAGGCTTGAACCCACAGAGCCATCCAGGCACCCCTAAATTTTTTTTTTAAGATTTTATTCATTTACCTATCAGAGAAAAACACAGCAAGAGAGGGAAAACAACCAGGAGGAGCAGGAAAAGGAGAAGCAGGCTTCCCACCGAGAAGGGAGCCTGATACAGGGCTTTATCCCAGGACCCGGGGATCATGACCTGAGCCGAAAGTAGATGCTTAACGACTGAGACACCCAGGCACCCCAGGAACACACATTTTTAAAGACTGTCCCACAGCTATGTAAACTTGAGATATTTACCTGCATATATGCTCAGCCTCACTGTATTTAATCTATAAAGAACTACACAAGCTTACATTACAAGGACTCTGGCATTGTACTCCCCACAAAGAAGACAGACCAATACCTTCATGTCGCCATGTCCCTTACTTCTCTGGACTCCAACTGCCGTCTTCCAGCTTCTTTTTTGGTGTTGGTAGAACACTCAAAATCATAATCTGAGAAAACCTCCCTAAAAACTCTAAAAACTCCTTCTACCTTCTAAGAATGGTATATCCAAAGGCATGTCATTTACCAGAAGAAAGAATATGAAGTAAACCCAGTCACTTGGACTGACTGCCTATAAGTAGTTGCTAGAGACACACACAAGAAAGCTGAAATCACCGAATTAGCTGCTCTACACACTGCACAAGGACAGAGCTGGCATGTACACTGTGTATTTATTCATCTGTGAATCCTAAACATATAATAGAATTTTGATACCTGGTAACACAGTAGTAGTAGGTATTCAATACATGTTTACTGAACTGATGTAGCACTAGGATCTATGATGACTTTTGGTATCCTTACACACATATGCTACCCTCGCCTCCCAGCCAGGAATTCATTACTTATAATTCAGCAGACTTAAATGATCTTCTCCAATATTCATCCTTTCTTAATGGCATCATTTCTATTATTCAGCTTGCTTTATTTGTATATGCATAACGAATAGAGAAACTGCTTCATAAATGAAAAGTACTTCCAGAAAAGTGTCTAAGAGAAATGACAATTTTAAAATTCCTTAAGTTTTCTTACAGACTAGTCAATGACTTTAATTACTACAGTTATGTGAATAGAGCCCATCAACATCTCGCAGTGATGCTGATATTAGTGTCCATGCTTTGGAACTCCTTCCAAAAAGGTCCTCATAGGGCAATTAACCCTATTCGGATGGCACTTGAGAGGAATCTAGGTTTTATCAGTTTCTAAGCTCCAGCTAACAGTGTTTTAGGGAGGTGCTGGAATATTCCAAATTAGAACTATAAAATTACTTCATTGTGTGACCTACAGAAATACAGCCATACCATGCTTCCACACAGCTGGAAATCTAAATTAGTCCTCATCTGTCTGTGTATAACTACTGTGTTCAATTGTTCACTGAGCCTTAAAGATCATGAAAACCAAAATGTAGGGAAGTTACAGCTGTTCCTCCAGAAAAAGGTAGCCAGGGAAAAAAAAAAAAGAGCCCATTGAGACATTTACTCTGACAAGAATCTGTACAAAAATCGATAGTAAAGCATGATGGCGAATTTTAAATTTCCTGAAGCAGTAGGATACAGCCAGAGCCAACTGGAAACTGCTTTCAGTAAAGAAGGCTAAATAAAATTTTTTAAAATACATATATAACTAGTTTTGAAATTTCACACCAGCAAGACGTTTGAACAATTCCTAAGATCCAAAAAATATCGGCCAAAATCCCGACCAAATAACCCCCCATCATTCTCCCACCCAAACCTTTTGGAAGCAGTTATGAAAATGAGGATGGGAAGGGGAACAGGCAAGGAACAAGGAGAACGAAGGGGAAGCCTCATGACTTACAAATTAGGTAAACTTCCTATTAATCAAGAATTGGCTCTATGTTGTTTCTGCATACATTAGCACGATCCAAGAACTAAAGCTGGGCCATTTAGTCATTTATTACATAAACCATCCCTTACAAAATAGAACCTTGCCAGCCACGCACTTACTTGGTTTACTAGTTCCTGATTACACAGCAATCTAATTGGCAGTACACACATAACTAAACTGTTGATGTAAGACATTACTTGTTCGAAATCCTATATTTGTTATTTTTCTTGACTCTGCCCCCCCAAAAAAGGCCTGTTATTTATACAAAAGCCTAAAACTTCAACAAATTGATAAGTAAACAAATTAATATACATATCAAGCATTTAAATGCAGGCCTCCAATGCCTGGAGTTTAGTTAAGAGCAAACAGACATAAATTTCTAGCCAAAAATTCCCACTGTTCTAAAATTTGTATATGGCCTACTAAATACTTCTCATAAATTATGTCCTGACAGCATGTTATTTCTACTTACTGAAAATATTACTGTACTCACTAACGTATAATTTTCTTTCTTTAAAAGAGGAGAAAAAACCCTGAACTCCCATGCCAAGTCTTACCACCACACGGCCAGACACTCTGGAGCCCCATGTTGGCAACCTAAGAAGTAACATTTGCTCAGTTCAGCGATAAGCCTGTTAGGTGACCCAACACAACCTTCTGTACCGCGTATTCCACAGCAAATTTCAGTGGTGACAACGACCAAGTGGTGTGCTTTGCAAACTCTGAAACAATGCACATTTGTAAAGGTAGCAGCCAATATGAAATAGATTTTTTTCATTTGTTGAATATATAAACACCGATAAATCTGGCACTTGATTCTAAATTTGCCAACTGTAATTACAAACACATGTGCGCATTACATAGCTACAGATGCACTTAAAATAATTACCTTCCTGAAGATGCCTGCTTCTCCACAAGCTACTAGAAAAAGCGGCTAGCTCGTCTCAATGCTACAGTTTTCCATGTGCAAACACATTAATCAGAATAACTTATATACTTGAAAAGACAAAGGAGTTATCTCTATGCCTCACTTCTTCATTTTACCTCCTAGAAAATTTTAACAGTGGGTTACACTGTTTCCAAGTAGGTCTCACTCTGCAAGTGTGCCCGTTAAGATTTTCAAGGAGGAGCTGTACTCAGTAATGTAAAGTGTACTATGTCTAGGCACAGCTCTCTTTTCCGGATGGCTCCTGTATATTTATTTTCTCAGTCCTCTGCCTCCGATTCTGAGATCGCGTTTAACCACCTCACTGTTCTTAAACTAGCATCTTCACTAAAGAGAATTTATGTGTTATGCAACTGCCCAAAACAATGTGCTAAGGGTGTTCATCTCTGTCGTGGACACGGGTTAAAGAGAATGGTCAACAGTCATGGGCATTTATTGGAAACCTGAAAATCTGTCTCCACTGAAGTCCACATTGTCTTTTGGAAAGAGCATTGTAGGCTAAGGACCCATCAGCATTTTTTCTCGAAGGGCACATAACTGATAAGTGGGCTTAGGGCCGCCCTGTTATTATTCCAATACACAGATACTCAGAAATAAAGCTCGAAGAGATGAGAATGGCCATTCTGGGGGGAAACACGGCTCTGAAACAGGGAGTGAATGAAGTGGGGTCTGTTTTTCATTAAAAGCCTTATAGTACTTATGACTTTTCAAATTAGAAGGATTACTTGAATAAAAACAAACTTTTTCTAAAAATGAAGAAAGTTCAATAATCTCAAACCAATTCTAGGTAAGACATTTCCTGCTGTAGAGAAAGCTCTGGGAGTACATAAGACCAAAAAAAAAAAAGAGAGAGAGAGAGAGAGAGAGAAGATGACTTCACGTCTATCGAAAACCATTTGCACAACCAGAAAGCTTGCATTGAACCAAGCACTCCACTAAAGTAAGTGATGCTGGGGACCACGGGAGCCCAGGATCGCCTGGCCTTCCCAGCTACTCGGACAATGTTGCTGCCCATGCTAGAGACCACCTACTACCAGAGGAAGAACAGCTAACGAGGAGACGAAGACCAGATCAGATGCTTAATCATGGCTCTCAAAGCTCTATGTCAAGAGTGTCAAAAGGACACACCTCGCACACACACAGACACCACAACATAGACATGAAAGTGCTTAACAGCTAGAACTTGTTCAATAACTTAGTCTTCTGCCATTTCATTTTATTTTATTCCTTCTTTTTTTTTTTTTTTTTTTTTTTTTACCTTTTTTGATTTGTTGGACTCTTCCACCACTGGTACATTTCCATTTGGAGCTGCCTGAGGGAGTGATTTCTTGCCCTCCTCCTCAGGGTTCTGGGTGAGGGCTTGAATTAAAAATGTATGTTGTGGTTGTTTTAAGTTGTGGATCCCCAGTCTTGGGAAGGGGATGCCAGGCATCTCTTGCAAAGATTCTGTCACACCAATATAAGAGAATAAAACAGAAAATCCAAAGACCCAATAAGCAGAAGGCAAAAGACTATGAATAAGCGGTGTAGTTTTGTCTCAGCAGAAATAAATCAATACATACAATTGAAAGGATTAGAAGAAAATGTAACAAAGGGTTAAGACTGGTTCTATGTTTGACGTACCGGAACTGCAATTTAATTCCTCTATTTTTCTTCTACTTTTGACAGTGAAAAATAAAATAAGTGTGACAAGTGTTGTTTAGAAAGCCAACACAAAAGAGCAGAATAGAAGGGAGACAAAGAAAACAGACTTTCCTTATTTAACAGGTCACCCAATTGCATATCAGGAAAGAAAAGGGGTTTTCCTAAGGATACACAGCAATTCAAAGGCAGTGTGGTATAACTGATTAAAAGGATATAATCTGAGCTCAAATACAGCCTTTGCACTTTCTAGTTATGTGACCGGCGCAAACCACATAATATCTGGGGGCTCTACTTTATCTGTAAAATACAGGTAACGACAGAACTTTCCTGTCCAGATTACTGGGAAATCTACAGGGGAACAGTGTAAACAAAGTGCCTAGGTCCATACCTGGTACCTATGACAAACACAAGAAATGTTGTTGGGTTTTTTGGAGGGGGGAGTGGAGGGTCTTGGAGGGGTTTTTTTGCTAGGAAAAAGAATCCCAAGTGTCACTGCCATCCCGTTATCATCGTGTGGTCGGCATGCTTCCTGCATACTGTTCCAATCGTCAATGGTTTCCCGGCGCTTTTCTTCGCAACCTGTGTGTGCACTGGGTGTGACGTCCAATTAACAATAGCAGAGAGACCCAGAATAAGTTTTCTTGACATATTATTCAAGGAAGAATAAAAATCTTGGGGTGCCTGGGTGGCTCAGTGGATTAAGCCTCTGCCTTAGGCTCAGGTCATGATCCCAGAGTCCTGGGATCGAGTCCCGCATCGGGCTCTCTGCTTGGCAGGGAGCCTGCTTCTTCCTCTCTCTCTTTAGCCTGTCTCTCTGCCTACTTGTGATCTCTGTCTGTCAAATAAATAAATAAAATCTTAAAAAAAAAAAAAAAGAATAAAAATCTTGTGAACTACTCATCCTGAAACAGTGAGCCATAAATCAACATTTCAATTTTCTAAAACTACTTGTTCAAAAGAAAATTAATATTCAGTACAAACTAATTCACACCTAATGAAAACACCTCCAGGTATTAGGAAACTGACAGAAAACAAAAAGGTGGAAAAGCAGTGAGAAGAAAACTTACTTTTGATTATCCAGGTTAGCAAGATCTTTTGAAAAAATACTCTCTCCTAACCCCACTTCCAAATATGGATGCCCTCCAAAAATAGACTCTACTGATGGCTTAAAACAAAACAAACAAACAAAAAACAACAAAACAAAACAAAAAAAAACCCCACACACAAATTTTGATTAACATTTTTTGAACAAGAAAAGGCCTCTCACTCTATCTCGGTTGTAACTCCCCTTCCCACTCTCCCACTACCACAGAGAGGAACACTGTGAAATTGTGGATAATAGTAAGAGGTCTCAACAATGGGAGGTGATCATCTCACAATGACCTTGACCTTCCCTGATTTCCTGATGCTCTATGGTTTGCACACATCATCTCCCGCACACCAGGAGCACAGAGGTGTTTGTTGTCTAAGCATGAATATTGCCAAAGGTCATGAAGTCACTGAATATTTTTTCCCAGGGAAGTACAAATGGATACTGCCATCTACAAGAAATATGATATGAGAGAATAACATCACTCAGTAACAGCCATATGTTCTTAGAGAGTCATACCAATCGATCGCTAGAAGATTTATGATGGAATATAAGCTAGACAGCTGATTATCAGTCTCCTTCCAAGTTTCCATACAACATTTCTATTTCCTGGAAGTCTAACACGTAGCATATTGTTGTCTTCCTCCTATTTAAGCCTGACAGATGAGAGGCTCTAAAGAGCCAACCTCCCTTCAGTCCTCCTGAGGTAATGACAGATTCTAAAAGCACACCAACACATTTTCTAAGACTCCAAAATTAATAAATGATTATTTCTGAATTTCCAGTCTGGCTTGCACTGTCTTGGTGCTCTACAGTCAAACCTGAGCTATGTCAAGAGGCAACTGGACAACATTTCCTTTTATAGTATCACTCATTCTTACAATAAATTATGAGAATAATGGACTCTTACAACAAATTCAGAAGGTCTTTGTTTCCTCACTTGACTGGTGAGGAAACTGGAACTCAAACAAATTCAGTGACTTATCCAGGGCCTCTCAGCTCTAAGTGGCAAAATAAGGCTGGTACTCAAGTCGCTACTTCGATAGCGAGCACAGAGCAGACTAGGCATGTTTTCAAAAGTCCTAGGAGGCTCTGTAACATACTCTAATTTGTATGTTGGTTTGTATTAGATCCCATCTCTCAGGATGCCTTGTACAACCACAGCTAACTGGGCAGAAAACTGCAGTGGGAATGTTTAAGGTGAAACAAATAGAAACCTCCACTTCTCCAGCCCTCCCCTACAAAGCAGAATCCCTGCTTCTGAGCACCTTACCTGCACCAGTGATTCTCAGCCCCAAACCTTCTCGTGTACCAAATTATAAGACCTGAGATCTAATAACTGTTACAAATTTCTCGTTCATTCTCCTTCACATTCATGATGACCAACTGAATCCTAATTCATTCATTGAGCACACATTGGTGAGTGTCCACCATGTGTCAGGCTCCGCAACAGGTACTACAAAGATGCAATGAATAAACACTTCCACAAAAAAAGACCGTCTTGCAGACGCATCAGATGGAGCATGTGAAATTCAGACAATTATAACATGAGGCAGAAAGTGAGGACTGCTTGTCAAAACCCACTTTGTTTCTTAAGATGGATTTTACTGACACTCAATGAAACTGGGTGGGGGTGGGGGGGAAGAACACGAAATCTTTTTACGCCACTGAAACTAATTTTTCTTCAAAACTAAACTCTACAGCACAGTAAATTACATATTCTTGAGGTGGCAACATTCTATGAGGTTTCACATTAGTATTTAAATCATTCTTTCACAAACAATTTTAGGGGAAAAGAAAAGCATGTAAGAAGTAGTATGTTTCCGTGTGAGAATACTACTTAAATCCAAGTCCTTTGATTTTTCTTTTTTTAAGTCAAATGCTGATGCATAATTCATTAGGAGAGTCTTTATAATGGCAGGAGTGGGAGAGCTGGTGAACATTTTGCAAAATACACAAAGAAAAAACCTTACAGTTCTTCCAGAAGCAATCCAGCAAAAGTGAAACAGCCACAGAGTATAGGTTAAAAAGTGCTAATGATGTCAGTGGACCCAGATTCAAATCCATACTCTATCAATAACCAGAAGACAGACTGGGATAGGTCATTGCCATCTTAGGATCTCAACTTCTTCATCTCTGAAGTGAGGAGAATACTGCTGCCCTATTTATATCACATAGCTCTTGTGAGGAGCCAACACAATACTGGATGGGGAAACACTCGGAAAAAAGTATTACATCGTTTATAAATGGCCACACGCTATCATTACAGAAATCTTAGAAATTTTGTCCAGGCAAGGCACTGACTTTTCCATAAATGTTTAAATAGCCTGAATATTTTGATCTCTATTTCTGTCTTCTCTCACCAAAATTGACTTGGAATTTTTTTTTTCAAAGCATTTGCTAAATCAGTCCGTTATCCTCTTACTCCACTATTTTTAGAAATTATCTCATAGTCAACTGTTGGATGCAAAGGGTCTTTTTAAATAGACAATAGGTTCATTGCATAATTGTAGTAGACATCTTCCCTATTCAGCAGGAAACTAAGGAAGACTTATTTCCTTTTTTTTTTTAATTTTAATATTGAAACTGACCAAAACAGTATTTATTTCAGGAAAGAAAAAGCAAAATAAAACATAATTGAAGCTATTAGAAGCAAAAGCAAATAGAAAACTTTTTTTTTCCCCCTCTCTCTGCTCCTTTATCAAAACACGCATGTTTTCTGGTCCATATGAAAACTGCAGAGTGTGAGTTTCTCCCCTAACCTGGGTAGCTTACACCAATGAACCTACTCAGCATCTGCCAATCACAGAGAGCAGGAGGAACAAGGAAGTAAAACGCTCTTCTGAAGAGTAACTTTTATTTACCCGAAACTGAAGGAGGGAGGAGGGATTATAGCTATTTACTGAAAGGTACACAGATTAAACCCAATAACTTATGTGTCCTTTCAAATTAACTCCACTTAGAAAACCTCTCATTAAATGTAATCTAATTTAAATGCATATCGGAACCACTTATATTTGTTACTCCTCTTTTGATGAGCAATTAGTTCTAGTCTTGTTTTCCTTTCCTGATCTGAGAGCTAAAAGACAGAAGTGAGAAACATTTACTAAACCTTTTGCTGAGTTTTCCAGATGCACATTAATCATTCACCTCCCCCCCCCTCAAGCCTGGCCACTGGTAGTTGGACAAGACAAATAAGACAAAAGTTAGAGTCTTCTGATTTAGCCAAGAGTCATAATAAAATAACAAGGAGACATATGAAAAGATGTTCAACAGCACTGGTCATCAAGAAAATGTAAATCACAAGCACAAATGAGATGCCATTTCACACCCACTGGGATGACAGGACAAAAAAAGATAGTAGCAAGGGTTGAGGATGTGGAGAAAACGGGAAATTCAGACATTGCTAGTGAGAATGTCAATGGCCACTTTGGAAAGCAGTCTAACAGTTCCTTAGCTGGTAAAACATAGTTTTATCACATAATCAGCAAGTCTACTTTTAGGAATATACCCCAAAAAACTGAAAGCAGGTGCTCAAACAGAAACTTGACTAGGAGTGTTCACAACAGTACTATGCACAATAACCAAAAGGTAGAAACAACCTAAATATCCACTGACGGATGAATACCTAGATAAAATGTAGTATATTCATACAAGGGTGTATTGGGCAGTAAAAAGGAATGAAGGACCAATGGATGCTACAACATGATAAACCCCACTAACATTTGGCTAAGTGAAAGGAGCCAGTCACAAAAGATTACACATAATTCCATTTATATGCATGTGATTATGTCCAGAACTGGCAAATCTATATAAATAGAAATATCACTGGCTGCATAGGGCAGAGGGGAATGAGGATATATGGAATGATAGCTAAAGAATGTGGAGGGGCACCTGGGTGGCTCAGTGGGTTAAGCCTACGCCTTTGGCTAAGGTCATGATCTCAAGGTCCTGGGATCAAGCCCTGCATCAGGCTTTCCACTCAGCAGGGAGCCTACTTCCCTCCTCTCTCTGCCTTTCTCTCTGCCTACTTAAGATCTCTCTCTGTCAAATAAAATCTTTTTAAAAAATAATGCGGAGTTTCTCTCGGATGTGATTAAAGTGTTCTAATCAGAGGTAGAGGCAAGATGGTAGAGGAGTAGCAGACTGAAGTGACATCAGATCCCAGGAGTTCTGCTAGATAGTTATCAGACCATTCAGAACACCTACAACTCAACAGGAGACAGAAGAGCAGAGGAGCAGCAATTCTAGGAACAAAAAATTGACTACGTTCTGAAAGGTAGGACCTGAACAGAAGTGAATTCAATGCGACAGGAAGATAGACCATGGGCAGAGGGGCTGGTACCTGGCAAGCAGCAGAGCAATGGAGCACAAAATCAGAACTTTTATAAGTCTGCTCCACAGACTTTTATAAGTCTGCTCTGGACATTGCTCCAGAGGCTGAGTGAGGTGCAGCCCTCATGGCTAAGTATGGACTCAGGTCCCGCGGGGTCACAGAAAGGTCAGGGGTGTCTGAGTGTGGCCCAGATCCCAGGGTTCGGAAGAGGGAAGCCAACTACAGAGAGCCAAAGAGTGAGCTTTCAGATGGGGGTTACCCTAAACCGTGATTTAAGGCACAGTCAGGCCACTGATCTTCAAGCAGGTACCCCAAAAGTGGCAGATCCAGGGAGATTCAACCTCCTTTTCTGGAAGGAGCAGAGTGGCAGGAATCTGCTGGGCTTGGAGAATCCAAACGGGGCTGTGTGCCAAAGACATAAATGCTTGGTCATAGGCCAGGTAAGCTCAGAGCACAGCCGGAGAACAGGGAGACAGGAGTGAATGACTGCTTATCTCTGACGGTGCACTGAGGAGTGGGGGCCCAAGCTCTCAGTTCCTCCGGGGTAGAGATTGGGAGACCGCCATTTTCATTCCCATCCCCTCCTCTCCCCCAGAGCTGTACGGAAAGCATTCAGGGAACAAAAACCTTGAAGAGAAGTCACAGATTACTTATCTCGGTCCCTAGCAAGGGAGGTGCAATTCTGCCTCGGGCAAAGACATTTGAGAATCACTGCAATGAGCAGGAAATATTGAAAGGGGTCCTGTAGGCAAAGAGAGAGCCTAAAAGTAGTAGACCAGAAAGGAACAGAGACAGTATACAATAACAGGCACCTTACAGGCAATACAACGGCACTAAATTCATATCTTTTAATAGTTACCCTGACTATAAATTGGCTAAATTCCCCCAATTAAAAGACACAGGGTATAAGAATGGTTAAAAAAACAAAATCCATCAATATGCTGCATACAAGAAACTCATTTCAGACCTACAAAGACACCTCCACATTCAAAGTGAGGGGATGCAAAAAAATTTACCATGCTAATGGACATCAAAAGAAAGATGGGGTGGCAATCCTTAGATCAGATAAACTAGATTTTAAGCCAAAGACTATAATAAGAGATGAGGAAAGATACTGTATCATAATCAAAGGGCCTGTCCAACAAGAAGATCTAACAATTTTAAGTATCTATACCCCTAACATTGGAGCAGCCAACTATATAAACCAATTAAAAAAAAAAAATCAAAGAAACACATCAACAATAATATAATAATAGTAGGAGACTTTAACAACCCCCCTCACTGAAATGGACAGATCATCCAAGCAAAAGATCAACAAAGAAATAAAAGCCTTAACTGACACACTGGACCAGATGGACATCACAGATACATTCAGAACATTCCATCCCAAAGCAACAGAATACACACTCTTCTCTAGTGCACATGGAACATTCTCCAGAATAGATCACATCCTAGGTCACAAATCAGGTCTCAACTGGTACCCTGCATACTGCCAGACCACAATGCTCTGAAGCTAGAACTCAAATACATAGAGGCTAAAGAGCATCCTACTAAAGAATGGGTCAACCAGGAAATTAAAGAAAAATTGAAAAAATTCATGGAAACAAATCATAATGAAAACACAATGGTTCAAAATCTGTGGGACACAGCAAAGGCAGTCCTGAGAGAAAAGTATATAGCGATACAAGCCTTTCTCAAGAAACAAGAAAAAGCTCAAGTACACAACCTAACCCTACATCTAAAGGAGCTGGACAAAGAAGAGCAAAGAAAGCCTAAACCCAGCAGGAGAAGAGAAATCATAAAGATCAGAGCAGAAATCAATGAAATAGAAACAAAACAAAAAACAAAAACAGTAGAACAAGTCAATGAAACTAGGAGTTGGTTCTTTGAAAGAATTAGTAAGATTGATAAAACCCTGGCCAGACTTAACAAAAAGAAAAGAGAAAGGACACATAAATAAAATCATGAATGAAAGAGGAGAGATCACAACCAACACCAAAGAAATACAAACAATTATAAGAACATATGATGAGCAACTATATGCCAGCAAATTTGACAATCTGGAAGAATTGGATGCATTCCTAAAAAATATAAACTACCAAAACTGAACAAGGAAAAAATAGAAAACCTGAACAGACCCATAACAAGTAAGGAAATTGAAGCAGTCATCAAAAATCTCCCAACATACAAGAGCCCAGGGCCAGACGGCTTCCCCAGGGAATTCTACCAAACATTTAAAGAAGAATAGCTAGTCTCCTGAAACTGTTCCAAAAAATAGAAATGGAAGGAAAACTTCCTTACCTTGATCCTAAAACCATTCAGTAATCCCACCAAAAAAGAGAATTATAGACCAATATCCTTGATGAACACAGATGTGAAAATTCTCACCAAAATACTAGCCAATAGGATCCAACAGTACATTAAAAGGATTATTCCCCACAACCAAGTGGGACTTATTCCTGGGCTGCAAGATTGGTTCAATATAATCAATTTTATTATTTTAATTTTAAAATAATCAATAAAAAATTTTTAATTTTAAAATAATTTTATTAATGTAATGACATAATACATTAATAAAAGAAAGAACAAGAACCATATGATACTCTCAATAGATGCTGAAAAAGCACTGGACAAAGTACAGCATCCCTTCTTGACCAAAACTCTTCAAAATGGAGGGATAGAGGGTTACATACCTCAATATCATCAAAGCCATCTATGAAAAATCCATAGCAAATATCATTCTCAATACGGAAAAACTGAGAGCTTTTCCCCGAAGGTCAGGAACACAGCCAGGATGTCCACTATCACCACTGCTATTTAACATAGTACTTGAAGTCCTAGCTTCAGCAATCAGATAATAAAAAGAAATTAAAGGCATCCGAATTGGCAAAGAAGTAAAACTCTCACTCTTTGCCAATGATATGCTACTTTATGTGGAAAACCCAAAAGACTCCACCCCAAAACAGCTAGAACTCATACAGGAATTCAAAAAGTGTCAGGATATAAAATCAATGCACAGAAATCAGTTGCATTTCTTTACACCAACAGCAAGACAGAAGAAAGAGAAATTAAGGAGTTGATCCCATTTACAATTGTGCCCCAAACCGTAAGATACCTAGGAATCAATCTAACTAAAGAGGCAAAGAATCTATACTCAGAAAACTACAAAATACTCATGAAAGAAACTGAGATAGACGCAAAGAAATGGAACAAGTTCCATGCTCATGGATTGGAAGAACAAATACTGTGAAAATATCTATGCTACCTAAAGTAATCTACACATTTAATGCAATCCCTATCAAAATCCCATCTGTTTTTTTCAAAAAAAGAAAAGGAACAAATAATCCTAAAATTTATATGGAACCAGGTAAGACCCAAATAGCCAGAGGAATGTTGATAAAGAAGACCAAAATTGGTGGCATCACAACTCCAGACTTCAAGCTCTCTTACAAAGCTGTAATCATCAAAACAGTATGGTACTGGCATAAAAACAGACACATAGATCAATAGAACAGAATAGAGAGTATAGAAATGGACCCTCAACTCTATGGTCAGCTAATCTTCAACAAAGCAGGAAAGAATGTCCAATGGGAAAAAGACAGTCTCTTCAACAAATGGTGTGGGAAAAATTGGACAGCCACATGCAGAAAAATGAAACTGGACCATTTCCTTACACCACACTCAAAAACAGACCCCAAATGGATGAAAGTCTTCAATGTGAGACAGGAATCCATAAAAATCCTTGCGGAGAACATAGGCAGCAACCTCTTTGACCTCAGCCACAGCAACTTCTTCCTAGAAACATCGCCAAAGGCAAGGGAAGCAAGAGCAAAAATGAACTACTGGGACTTCATCAAGATCAAAAGCTTTTGCACAGCAAAGGAAACAGTCAACAAAACCAAAAGACAACTGACAGAATGGGAGAAGAGATTCACAATGGACATATCAGATAAAGGGCTAGTATCCAAAATCTATAAAGAACTTATCAAACTCAACACCCAAAGAACAAATAATCCAATCAAGAAATGGGCAGAGGAAATGAACAGACAGTTCTGCAAAGAAGACATCCAGATGGCCAACAGAAACATGAAAAAGTGCTCAAAATCAGTCAGCATCAGGGAAATACAAATTAAAACCACAATGAGATACCACCTCACACCAGTCAGGCTAAAATTAACAAGTCAGCAAATGACAGATGTCGGAGAGGATGCGGAGATAGGGGAAATCTCCTACACTATTGGTGGGAATGCAAGCTGGTGCAACCACTCTGAAAAACACTATGGGGGTTCCTCAAAAAGTTGAAAATAGAGCTACACTAGGACTCAGCAATCGCACTACTGGGTATTTACCCTAAAGATACAAATGTAGTAATCCAAAGGGACACATACACCTGAATGTTTATAGCAGCAATGTCCACAATAGCCAAATTATGGAAAGAACCTAGATGTCCATCACCAGATGAATGGATAAAGAAGATGTGGCATATATATACAACAGACTACTATGCAGCCATCAAAATGAAATCTTGCCATTTGAACAGCATGGATGGAATTAGAGGGTATTAAGCTGAGTGAAATTATCATTTGATAATCCCGATCTCATTTGATCTCCCCGATATGAAGAATTTGAGAGGCAAAGTCAGGGCTTTGGAGGGTAGGGAAGGAAAAAACGAAACAGGATGGGATTGGGAGGGAGACAAACCATAAGAGACTTTTAATCTCACAAAACAAACTGAGAGTTGCCGGTTGGGGGTTGGGTAGGGAGAGGGTGGTTGGGTTACGGACACTGGGGAGGGTATGTGCTATAGTGAGTGCTGTGAAGTGTGTAAGCCTGACGATTCACAGACCTGTACCCCTGGAGCAAATAATACATTTTATGTTAATAAAAATAATTAATTTTAAAAAGTGTTCTAATCATTGTGGAGACAGGTGCAGATATCTGTGAATACATTAAAAACCCACTGTTAGATACATATACCCAATGCAGGTGAATGGGGATCTCAAAGAGATCTCTGCACTCCCATGTTTACTGCAACATTAGTTATAATAACCAAGTGCCTTCAACAGATAAATGGATAAAGAAGATATGCACAATGGAATATTATCCTGCCAGAAGGAAGCAGAAAAGCAACAACACAGACGGACTTTAAGGCTATTATTCTAAGTAGAATAAAACAGAGAAAGACAAACACTGTCTGATCTTACTTATATGCAGAATCTAAAAAGAAGAAAATCGGAGATAGGAACAGAAAGTACAAGCAGGGCACAGAGGAGTGAAGGAAACACAGAGATGTTAAAGCGTACAAAGCTGCAGTTATGCAGAACAAACAAGTGGAGATTCAATAGATAGATATAATGACTATATTTAATAATACTGTCCTGAACAGTGGGAAAATGCTAAAAGTGTATTTCAAGTGTACTCGCACACTTTTTATGTGTGTTAACTCTGTGAGGACATATGTTAATTAGCTTGACTGTAGCAATCATTTCACTTTAATATTTTTTAAGATTCTATTTATTTACTTGAGAGAGAGAGGGAGTGAGCAAGGGGAGAGGCAGGCAGAGGGAAAGGGAGAAGCAGGCTCCCCGCTGAGGAGAGAGCCCAACTTGGGCTCCATCCCAGGACTCTGAGATCATGACCTGAGCTGAAGACAGACACTTAACCAACTGAGCCACCCAGATGCCCATCATTTCACTTTATATGTACAGCTGACCCTTGAACAACATGGGTTTGAACTTACAGGTCCACTTAGATGAACATTTTTTAAATAAATACAGGACAGTATTGTAAATGGATTTCCCTTATGATTTTCTTAAGAATATTTTTTCTCTAACTCCTTTATTGTAAGAATATGTATGAGTATTTTGTAAGAAGAGTAGGCAATACATACAACGTACATGTTAATAGATTGTTTATCAATAAAGTATCCAGCAGTGGGCTATTAATTGTTAAGTTTTGGAGGACCCAAAAGTTATACTTCAATTTCTGACTGTGCAGGGGATTGACCCCCCAAACACTCTGTGTTCAGGGGTCAACAATATATCAAGTCATGCTGTACACCTTAGATATATACAGTTTTTATTAAAAATATATCAACAAAAGGGAAAAAAGCAGTAAAATGTACAACTTAAATAGGTGAATTATAGGATATCTCAATAAAACTATTATTAAAAAAAAAAAAAGAAGGATAGAAAGGATGGAATTTTGGAGATTAGGTAAACTAATCATTGTATTTCAAACCTGGAATCACTTTAAAATATTGCATGTAAAAAATCATTTCAACAAACAACAATGTAGTAATGAAACTACCATTTATCTAGCCTGCACCATTTACCACGAACTTTACACACTGACTCTTAAACTCCCCTAGAATACAGACATTGTCATTTCCATGATGCAGTTAAATAAGAGTCAAAGAGGGATGCTTGTGGGGCTCAGTCAGTTAAGCATCTGCCTTCATTCGGCTCAGGTCATGCTATCAGGGTCCTGGGATTGAGCCCTGTCTCGGGTTCCCTGCTCAGTGGGGATTTTGCTTCTCCGCCTCCCTCTGCCCTTTTCTACCATTCATGCTCTTTCTCACACTCTCTCTCTCAAATAAAAAATAAAATAAAATATTTTAAAATATAAATAAGAAAGAAAGAAGGAAAGGTCGAAGAGAATTCATAAGTTGCCAGTGGTCACCACAGAAAACCAATGGAACCAACATGTGCACCCAAGGTTATCTGAGGCCTAGGCTGTGTTCTTTCCCCTACATTAGAACATCATGATAAAGAGGCAGAATCACACTGTCTTTATCAGGCACAAGCCCAAGGGAAAAAGCATTCACCTAGTGCCATGGTACCCGGACTGCATGATATTTTCACTCATTCCTTAAATATCTCCTGAGAGCCTACTATCTGCAAAACAGAGAGATGGTTGCTGAAACTTTCAGTGACCATTTTGCTCATTTTCAGTCTTCGCCTACTTACCTTGTTATTGTATTTCAAGACTCAGACTTCGTTAAAATAAAATCAACAGAAAGCCACAGAAACGTTGTAAACTCTACATACTAGCACTCAATATTCTGAATATAAATGCTAACATGGAGATGTGCTGCTTCCTCCTTGTAATGGACAGGATTAAATTCTCCACCGTGGGCAACAAATGCAGTGTTTCCAAGTCTAAATCCCAGATCTCTGTGCTTAATCTGTTCACGAGGACCCACAACTTCCATCTGGATGTTAATAAACTTAGTAACTGCCCTGTTTCGATTTTCCTATGAAAGCTTAAATCTCTATCAACGAGAAGGATGATGCCGTAAACAGAACAGGGATCGGGAGGAGTGCTCTAGAAGCACTCCCTAACCCATGTGAAATTGCTGATAGTGAAACTGCAAATCCCTGACCATTCTTTACACAAAAACAGCACCGCCATGAGGTTCATCCTACACTTGAGAATAACACATTTTCTGAGTTTAAGCTTAACCTTCCGATTATTAGCCAACCCCCTTACTGATCTTCCCAGCATCCCAAAGTCTCCAGCACCCAAGGTCAGGGGATCGGTGTTCTAATGTGGACACTGTCACTTCACAGATTTGCGACCGTGTGTGAATTATGCTCTAAGCCTCCATAGCTCCCCTTTCTGAAAGGAAATTAAACTCCTGCCTAGATTTACAAGTTTGTTGTTGGAGTGTACTGGTGTAATCCAGGGCTCATAGATTTAAAGCATTTCCAAATGTAGGAAATACTCGTTTCTATTTCGCTTTGCAACCTCCCCAACACTCTACAACGTGAAAGAGGAGAAAGAACTTTTTCCGTGTTTTAATTGGATTAGATTAAGTTTGCAATCTAACTCCACAATATCCAGTCTGTGTCCTTGGGGATGCTGTGTTCCTTAAGTTGTCTCATCTATAAAACTGGTAATGAGGGGGCAGCCACTCTTTTGCTCCTGCTAATTGGTTCCATGCAGGAATAGGAGCCTGCTGTTGTCAAATTCTTTTTAATTTGCTTTAAATGAAGAAAGCTGTAAATATGTATCTGGGAATAAAGTGTCCTAATTTTTAGGTTGTTGGCTACTGACTAAGCTTTATGGGTTTTGTTCTTTTTCCTTGGCTTTTTTTTTTTTAAACACAATTCAGGATTTAAAAAAAAAAAAAAAAAAAAAAAAAGGCTGCCAATTTACAGCTTCCAACCCAGAAAAATGCCTGACACACTGACAGTACTGAACAATTTACTGAGTGAGTGCCCTCTGGATAATTAACAGAGGTCTCTTGACTACTTCAAAGTATGGTGCATAGTTCGTTTCTTGCTTTGTATTTTCCAATTTTTTAAAGAGCTGGTTTTTATTTGTTCAATTCAGGTGCCTAAATATGCCTCTCATAGTACGTGATACAAACATGATTCTGTTGGTCTTATAAGTAAAATCAGCAAACAGATAATAAATTTGTCCTGGCGGCAGGTTCACAGAATGGGGAAGAATTTATCCCTGATCTGCCTGCAGGACCTCAACTTTCAAGACAGCGGCATGGACGTGATATACTTCTTCCTCACGAACACAAACATCCCAGCAGCGTAGATCAGCCTCTCGTCTTCACCCCTTAGATTTGTGAGGCTTTAAATGTGAGGCTTTAAATGTCCTGTTTTGCAGGACCAAGTGAATATTATCTCCTCTACACATATATTCCCTTCCCCTGTCCTCTCTGGCTCAGCAAAGTGCATCAAGAACAATGTTCGTGGGCACCTGGGTGGCTCAGTGGGTTAAGCCTCTGCCTTCAGCTCACGTTATGATCTCAGGGTCGTGGGATTGAGCCCTGCATCAGGCTCTCTGCTCAGCGGGAAGCCTACTTCCTCCTCTCTCTCTCTGCCTGCCTCTCTGCCTACTTGTGTTCTCTGTCCATCAAATAAATAAATAAAATCGTAAAAAAAAAAAAACAGTGTTTGTATGTGAGAAGCAGAAAAGGCACCGGCATATTTCAAAAACTAAGTCTTAGTTTTATATGTCAACCTCATTGCTTTCTATTTTTTTTTTTTAAGATTTTATTTATTTGACAGAGATCACAAGTAGGCAGAGCAGCAGGCAGAGAGGGCAGGGGGAGCAGGCTTCCCACTGAGCAGAGTCTGATGTGGGGCTGGATCCCAGGACCCTGGGATCATGACCTGATCAGAGGCAGAGGCTTAACCCACTGAGCCACCCAGGTGCCCCAATCACTTTCTATTTAATAAAAGATGGTACTTTAGGCACCCACCTTAAAGACATTCTACTTAGATCTGGTGATATGTCCAGGTACCTGACATATGTCTGCCCCCACACTGAACTGGCACTCACAGAAACAATTTACCAAATATCCCAAATCATCCAAATATGAATGTACCACTAACACTTGACAAGTGTCCACTAATTCTGATAAGAGCATTATTATCATTTGTAATCCTACCACCAGCAATTTGCACCATGCTCTGATGTCACAGAGAAGAACAGAAAATTAGAAATAAAAGTTTGCTCCTTAGGACACAATATTAAAATTCACACATCAAGTTGACATTTTACCCAAACTTTGTAGTAGATTGGGCAAAGATTTACCAGGGAAGTCTGCTGCATTCAAAATTGGGACTTATTTGACCAAAGGAAGAAGAAAAAAATGACTTAAACACCAGGGTTTATAAAACACAGCAGAAGAATTAAAATACCTATTATCTCTCTCCTTTTAAATTTTACGTAACATTAGATAATTTAAGGTAATACTTCATAATGAAAAAATCAAAGTAAACGGTGATCAAGTGACAGGACTTGGGGGTGGAGGACACAAAGAGGAGGAACTAATTGGTTTTGTCATTAACCTGCTTCTATAGGTAGTGTAGCAAATGCAGTTACAAGAAATCCTTTACACGGACTATAATAAAATATGAACTTTCTAAGCAAGGTTGTGCCCTGCCTGTGTTTGGGTCTCATGAACCAAAAAATAAAACCAAGGCAAGACACAGAGGAGCAATGTTGCAAAGAACCTCCCTCGTCTCCATGAGGGAAGACTCAGAGCCCCACTGAGTCATTTGTAATACCTAATTTTAGAATGCCAGTTACATGGGAATGTTTTAATTACCTTCTTTGTTGTTGTTGTTGTTGTTGTTGTTGAATTCCTTGTCCCTAACACAATTCCGGAATCTAGAAGCAAGGGAGAGGGCAAAGGAGAGCTGAAAGAGGGCAGAAGACGGGCTTAGCCATCTTGCCAAGATGGTCATCCCCAAGATTAGAAACAGCAAGTTATAACAGGCAACAGGAAAATGCTTCACAGACAATAATCAAGTAACAACCAAAAGACTGCCATAAAAGACCAAATAACTTTTTTTTTTTTAAGTACAGGAACAATATTCAAGGTGCCATGAAGCACTCTAACGTGCCTTGATATCTTTACGAGCATTTTTCTATTACAGCCCAGTGAAAACAACAGCTAAAATAAATTATTTATAATGATCCTGACTCCACTTTTTCCTTTTTACAACTTTGTTGACTTTTCTATCATAAAACTCACCCCTTTCAAGTGTGCCATCCAATGATCTTTAGTAAATTTACTGAGCGTGGGGCAACTATCACCATATTCAGCCTTTAGACTATTTTTTTTTAACTTTTTTTTTTGTTTTTTTTTAATGATCCTGACTCCACTTTTTCCTTTTTACAACTTTGTTGACTTTTCTATCATAAAACTCACCCCTTTCAAGTGTGCCATCCAATGATCTTTAGTAAATTTACTGAGCGTGGGGCAACTATCACCATATTCAGCCTTTAGACTATTTTTTTTTAACTTTTTTTTTGTTTTTTTTTAAAGATTTTATTTATTTATTTGACAGGGAGAGATTACAAGTAGGCAGAGAGGCAGGCAGAGAGAGAGAGGAGGAAGCAGGCTCCCTGCTGAGCAGAGAGCCCGATGCGGGACTCGATCCCAGGACCCTGAGATCATGACCTGAGCCGAAGGCAGCGGCTTAACCCACTGAGCCACCCAGGCGCCCCTAGACTATTTTTATTACCCTAATGTTTACTTACATCAACCCCATTCCTACTGCCAGGAAACCACTCATCTATTCTCTCTTTTCTAAGGAGATTTGCCTTTTCTGAGCAGTTCATATAAATGGCATCACAGGCTACTCCACCGCTTTCTAAATATGTAACTTTAGTGAAGTCACTTAACTTTGCTATGACTCATTTTTCTCACAATCATCATACCTACACCTCACAGAGCTCTTAGAAGGAATAAATGAGATCATCCGTGTGAAGCGCTTAGAACCCTGGCTGGCACAGACCAACTGCACAATAGACTAATTGTAAAGCAGTTAAGACCCCACTCCTGCTTGCTTGTAACTCTTCTCTAGTTTCTATGCCAATGGAGCCTCCAAGTCAACGTGTCCAAAACTGAAGTCTCTATCCCTCTCTTCAAGACTGCTTTCTCCTGTGTGCCTTCACACAGGAAATACTCTGAGCATCCAGTCATCAGAAAGTTAACAAATTCTTAAACTCTTTCACATTCGTCATCCCATCCAATCAGCCTGTTCTAGAGTCCTCTACTCCCTTGAATTTGCTTCCTTCTCCATATTCCCTCAGCTTTAGTTACAATTCTCAGTTCTTCCACTTACTTTGTACAAAAGCTTTTGTTCTCTCTGCCTTCAACTGGCTCTTCCTCTAGTCTATCCACCCTACTTCTGTCAGAAGATTCTCTCTGAAAATCCCAACCTGCTCCTTTCTCTCCTTTAAGGGTACCCCCTGCCTTTCAGTGTAGCTCCTTAGCTTGTCAGGGCCCAAAGCAAACTGCTTTCTGCCTGCTTCTGTATTTCCATCTCTGGCTGGTCTCCAGAATCCACCCTTGGGACTGGTCATTCTGAACAACCTGTGGTTTTCTGAATGTGCGAGCCAGCTTTTGGGCTTCAAGCAAGCTAGTCAATCCAGAGCATCTCCAAGATCGCCATTTGCCTTTCTCAAATGGAAGCTCAAGTATATCTCTGTTTGTCAGGGTCCCTGGACCATCTAGCAGAATTTGGAAGTTCCTGTTCTGTGCAGAGCTAAAAGAGATAATATACAAAAAGAAGCTCTCAGAGTGTCATCAGCTCTGTGAGACTCAATGAGATGTCCCCTTGTTAGCCCATGTTCAACATCACTTGAACCTGGTGAAGGGCGGGTAAGGAAAGGGAGGAGGATGGAGGGAAGTGAGTGGGGGAAGGAGGAGAAGGAGTAAAAGGAAATGGACAGAAGAAGGAGTGGCACGATGTGAAAGGATAGGAAAGGAAGAGGGAAGAAGAAGAAGATAAAGATAAAGGGCATTCTCGGAAGACAAAGCATGAAAAATAAAGAGGAAGAAAGGATAGGACCTACTTCTTGGAGGAAAGCCTTTTTGGGGGACATGAGCCTTTAATAAAAAACGTGAACCTTTTCTTTTACTCCTAACTATGATGATAATCCTACAATATTTCTCTCTGTTCTCCTGTTTCTGAACCACTAGCACTCACAGTGATTCTAGCTCTAATGTGGAGGAAAAATTTACACACTTCCATCTGCTGGAGACAACATTTCATTTCCTTTCTAAAGCATTCTGCACATTTACTGTCAATCAACCAAGAGTTACTTTTCAGGTTTTCCATCTGTTTTCATTTTTTTTTCTTTTCTTTCATCAGAATCCATGGAAAACTAGACATATTTCAATATGCCATAAATATCAAGGATATTTGGGCGAAAGAATCAGAGTTAAGAGAGGTATTAGAGATTATCTAAATCAGCAGTCCCAAGGCCTGGCTTTCCAATAGTTTTTATACCAACCTTGGTCTTTTCACAATGCACTTCCCCATTTTACTGATCAAAGCTAGTAATCCTATCTTATGACTACAAGCTAGTAACCATATCTTATGACTACAAGTAACCATATCTTATTATTACTATCCAGTGCTACCCCTAAATTTATAAGATTATTGGGTCAAAATCCAAGACAAAACAAAGAAAATTTCAACAGTTTGTCAGGTTATATGATCATGTATTGGATAACTCTATGTTCTGGGTGTTAACAGAAGTCAATGATAGACTCTCATTATGAACTTCCATGTCCCTTCCTAGGCTTCAAGCAACTTATCCCAAACAAATTCTTCCAGTTTAGAGAGGGGAAAGTTCAATAAATAGCATACATCTATACTCCTGATTATCCTTATTTTCTGCCTCGTTTCTTCGCAACATCTTAATAAATGCCCTCTTATCCTACCACGGGTTCTCATCCTGGGATGCACAGAGAGAATTTAAGAAGCCCATGAACTTGGATGGGGAAAAAAAATAAATCTTAGTTTTCTCTAGTCCTAAAGAAATTAGCATTTCCTTTAATTATGAATGATAGCACATCATGGCAGTGACTTTACCACCAGCAGGAATCATAGTGACTTCTCTATCATAGTACGGTTATTGCAAATTTCTCAAAAAAATCATTTATACTCATCACTATTTTGATAATATGGTAGCTAATGGATGTGCCACTTGATTTGTTATTAAATAGACTAATGCAGAAGAATATATATTACTATAATGAAGTGGAGTTTTAGTATTTTGATAAGAGTATCTCAATGATGGGGCTTCTATGTGTTTTGCTTTATGCATTTAAGACAATTCTGGGGGAATATATCCATAGGTTTTACCAGATGGCCAAAGGGAGCCACAGCCCAAAGAAAGCTGCATTAAAAGCACAATTCACTTAGATTCACCTCTCTGTTGCAGGAACAAGATGGGGTAGTACAAAGTAAATGTGCAAGCTCATACAATTTATGCAGAAAAATTCGGACTCGGATTCAGACTCAGATCTCCTGAACGCTCATCTATTCCAATGCTTTAATAGACGGGGGTCAGGAGCCTGAGCTCCAGAGACAGATATGTGTGGGTTCAAATCTGATTCATCATCGCTGAATGGCTCAATAGCCTTAAGGCAAGTTACTTAACCCTACATTTCCTTATTTGTAATAAATGCTTTATTGGGTTAAGAGGATTAACTAAAAAATACTTAAAGAACTTACTGTATTTTGCACATAATTATTAAAAAGATACAACATCTACGTCATGGTTAATTAATGTTGTGGGGTTTTCATGATACTATTTGTATTTTCATTTAGTTGTATACTTTTCTAAAACTTCTCTGCTGCCAGTAGGATGTCATTCTCCATACAACTCTCAAGATCAGAGCCTACTTTTTTCTCAAATGCACCCGTGGCCCAGGAAGATCTGAGACCAGAAGCCAGAGCACCCTCTCCCTGCTCTCATTTCCACCTTCACACTATCCCACTAGAGACTTCACTAATAGGTCTATCTTGGCACCTCACCACATTCAGTCACACTACCTCCCCCTGCCCTCATTTTTAGTCACACTACCTCCCCCTGCCCTCATTTTCTGCTAAGCCGAGGATCCTAAGCAGCTTACTTTTTTTTTTTTTTTCAGTCCACCATTATCCACGCTGAGGACACATGGAGAACTCTGCAGCGCCAGTTTTGAAGTCCCACCATCCTAATGACCTGACATGGCCTCCACGAATCCTGTTCCATTTTCTCAAAGGTAATCAGATTCCTCCAACAGGCCTCCACTGCATACACTCATACCTCAGCAACGAGTTCACTGGTGTGGGAAACCAAAATATGTGATGACTGACCAGCAGGGTTTTGAGATCGCTGAGACCAGAGAACATATGATTCACCTCTTGCATGCCATTCCACTCACACAGCGCCTGACAGACTGGACGCAAACAATGCATATGAAGCTGAATTGGATTTCATGCTCATAACAACCCTATGAGATCAGGAATTACTGTCCTCTTCAGAGATGAGCAAACCCAGGTTCAGACGAGTCTCTGGTCCATTGTAATAGTTGTTGCCAGAGTGAAAAACTCTGTGAATATACCCAACAGCGCCCATGAGTCCATGATCCATCCTACTGGACTCTCTTCAGTAAGAAACACGTCGTGCCTATTTCCTCAATTTCTTATTCCCCTGGAGAATTAAAATATACACCATCTAAATGTTTCCCTTTCTAAATTCATTACTCAATTTGTCACATTCACAGTGATCCTAATTTATTCAAGTCTAGATTGAGGCACACAACAGGGGAGCTGGAAGTGTCCTGAAATGGAAATACAGAGCTGCCTAGAAGTGAAAGAAGCATCCTCACAGAAGCAAGGACCCAAGCCTAAGCTTGTTCACAGCAATGACCCTGGACTAAGCGAAAGAGAGAAAGGAGCAGAGCCGGATCTAAGAGGAACAACTAAAAGGGAGACTGTGATAGACTTCGAAAGTCTGAGGGAGAAAACAGGGCATCCACGTTGGAAGCCACGTCTTCCTAGAGGATAGTTCAAAGTGATCAACATGATTAGAGCAGAGCCAATGAGATGCCTAGATTCAGACTCGAGCCCCTGCTGGAGGGGAACTGTGTCTCAATTGATCACGTAGCACCAAGCAAAACCTTTCAACCTGAAATGAGATTTGGAAGGGAAACTTCAATATAAACACTGATTTTATGGATATGATTTCAACAGGACACATTTCCCTATTACACCCATAATGTATTTCACTGATATCAAAATACCTCCAAGCCTTACATAATGTAAGTGCCTGGACATGTTCACATATCACCATATCTTTGGCTCCCAGCAACATCAGCAATTCACCACTTGCATATTGAAAGAACTACAGAATTACAACAGGCCCAGAAGTGCCGCCAACAAATTTACTGCCTCTGTGTTATTTGTAAATTGATTGTTTCTTCTCTGGCTTATGGCAAGTGGAGAACTGCATATAAATGCGTATAGATTACATACTACTCATAAAATTCAACGTTAGGATTGAACTTTCCCCAAACTCAAATATTATGATACCCTTTAAACAAGTATTATAATATACGTTTGACTTAATGTGTCTCTTCTAGATTATTTTTTTAATTGATTACACTATCTTCATGTCAAAACCTTTCTACCTAAACGTCTGCTTTTACAGAAAATGTTTACTACCTGGCTTATGAATTAAGAATCTTTAATAGGCTATTATTGAAAAATTAAAACAAGAAAAAAAAACAGTTTTTTTGGCATTGTTTTTAAGTAGAACAGGTAGCTATTTGCTAAAATGTATTTCAGTTATTTACCGGGTCTTAGGGTCTCACATCATATGCATATATAGTTTTTTTTTCAAATTCACTATTGCAAATAATACCAAAGGCAGCATTTTCCACTTAATAAGGATGAATCTACATATTATTTTAAATCCACAAACCAACCTTTGAGCCACAAATTTTAAAAAGCCAGGGGCCTCGTAAGTGAACAAATTCCTGAAAAGCTTAAGAATCAGCTCCAATCCTATAGTAGGCAATCCTGACACCCATTTTTCAACCTGAGGACAACCATATCCAAACTGCAACCACCCAACCAATGGGGACTCTCAAACAGTGCAGAAGATGGCCATCCAGTTCAAAGTAAAACAAAACAAAATAAAACAAAACGACGACACCAAAAAAACAGAAAACAAACAAACAAAAATACGGCCTTTTTCTTTGCAAAAAAAAAAAACAGGCTATCAAGGCGGTGCATTATTGAACACATTTTTTATCAAGGTGTCTCCTGGGGAGACCAAAGAACAAAAAAGCATCAAGACGAGGCTGTCGACAACCAAGCAAAGACGCAGAGTCACTTTGCAGGTGTCAAAACCTCAATCACAGAAAACCAGGACCAGTGGGCAGAGCACATGAGAAAATGGATACCAGAAGAATACCAAACAGCTGCTCAGCCGCTGAGCTAGAGCAAGGCAGATACCCATGGGGAGGTCAGCAAAACACTTGGAGAACACATCCAAGCAGAGCCTGAAACAATGTAACAAAGCAGCAGACAGCTGGTCAACAACTGCTTGGAAACACAGGCTTGGGGCACTGGAAGCAGGCCGGGGGGGGGGGGAGGGGGGGGGCAGGTCTCCAAACAGCTACACAAGCATCCCAGAGGCCTCCACTCTGGGAGGAAGCACAGACACTTGCTGCAGACCCTACAGAACTGCCGGGGCCGTGGGGCAAGGGCAGACAGCACCAGCACGCAAAGACCCATGGTTGCAAAAAAGCCACCGCTCACCAGCACACTCAGGATCAGGGCACTAGTTAAGACAAAAGCCTGGCACCATTGTGGAGATGTGGAGATGTCCATGCCATGGTTGGATAGAACTCACCTGCAAGGCTTACTCTAGTGTCATCTGAGGGAAAATCAGTCCAATCGTACGTTGGTAAATCTGACCTCGAGCTGTAGCTCGAACAGTAGTATCTCACACCTGTGTCTCCCAGATAATATCAGGGAACCCCGGAGAGCGCCCAGATATGCTCTCGGGGATCAGTAAGATTGCTAGACAAATTTTAAATGTGTGTGTCTCTGTTTAGATTGGGGGTGGTAAACTCTTAAAGGTAAGGGCCAGATAGGAAGTATTTTAGTCTTTGTAAGCCCCAAGGTCACTGTCACAACTTCTCAATTCTGCCACGTATAAAGAGAAAGCAGCAGTAGATAATACAGACAGGCCTGGGTACAGCTGTTTAAAAACCAGACTACAGGGTGGATTTGGCCCATAGGCCTTAGTGCCTGTTCCTGGTTTAGATGATAATCCAAAATCCATACACATAAAGCTACGTAAATGTTCTACCTTGAATGAGTGACCACCTAATAACTGTGCAAGGCCACAGGGCTTCTGAGATTGCATTTATTATCCAGCTGGCACCCAACAGTGCTACTCAAATATTCGAGGGTAGTAAGTATAGAATTGAAGTGGACATCTCAGGTTCCATGATGTGGTCTCCCCATTCCCAGAAACTTTGCCCTTTCTTGTAACAGAGCCCCCTTTCCTATGGTGAATCTATTGGTGTGACAAGGGAACACCTGCCTTCTCTCTACTCGTATGTCAGACCATAGATTCGGGCACATGCCCTCACCTGGCCAAAGTACTGCCATGGCTAGCAGCTGTGTTGCATGCATGAGCTTGGAACCTGAGTCAGGCTAATCCAGGTCCTTCCTGGAGCATTCCTGGGAGAACAAAGGAAGAGCATTTAGGTTGCCATTGGCTATGGTAACCATGATGGCCAGACCAAGAGATGAAAAATATGAAGTCTTCACAACCTCAACAAGTCTCTTGAGTTCAGACAAGCAGAAGAATCTACGTTCCCCGAATTGGCCCTTTGACACTTACAACCAAGAGTCCTCATTATCGAAAAACATAGTATGCCAGCAAAAATAAAAGCCCAGTGATATGTTAGCAACAACTCAAAACTTCAATACAGGCAGGCAAACTCTAAAACCTCCACACATGGAACATGCAGTGAGCAGAGATGTTCTGGTAGCTCATGTCTCCTCTTACTCACGATAGAAAGTAGACACATTCTGCCACCTCCCTTCGCCCCCAAGCTGATCTACTGGGATTTCCTTTTCTTCCCACTTGCACAAGACAGAAATCCTCTCAACCTGCCTCCACATTCAGCTACTCACCCCAAGCAAGACCGATTTTTCTTCACTTTTCCTTTTCTAATCTACTCAAATTTCTTTTTCACCTCTGTCCTTAACTTATAAGTAACCCTCATCATCACTGTGAGTACAAATCCTCTGATATAACCCTCTATCACCTATCTAAACCTATAGATCCTGCATGATCCTATAAATGGACACTCTTTGGGTTCTCTCTGCTTTGGATTTCACCTCCTTTAGACAATTCTCGAAAAATTATCCTGGAACACAAGGCCCATGGTGATCGAGCCCCTGGCCACTTCACCCACTCAACTTTCCTTTCTCCCTCTCCCTACCCTCTCCTCTGGCTTTATGGCCTGCTCTTTAGATACAATGCCTTTCCCTTCCTGTACATTTTTTCCCCAAATTGCCCTCCCTCTCTCTCTTCTTTATCAAGCTAATTTGACTCTTTCTTCAGCAGTCAGTTCTCACAAGTGCCCCCCCACCAGCCTGGGTGAAGTGCCCCTCTTGTACACACTTAGAAGCATAAGCATGTCTCTATTTTAGAGACACTATCTAATTACTTGGTCTCTCCACCAGACTCTAAGCAACTTGAGATGATGGACAACATCTTCTCCTAGGTCAGTGCCCCCATGATCCAACAGGTTCCTGACACAGCTAAGCATTTACAAACACTCACTGAAGGAATACAGTGGTGACATGAGCTGAGAGCATCCCACACAGATGCTTTCTTGGGAGACAGTGCATTTCTACATAAGAATGATTTAACACTTTACAATCAAAGGCCAATGTCTATTTGAGATGATTTCCTGAATTTAAAATAAACCGCATTCAAATCTCTCTCCCAAACGTTGAATAGAATTATCATAACTTTACACCATAATTTGCAGAAATCAGACTACTTAAATGGTAAACATACCCTTACAGTTCCTCTCTTTCCATCACTTCTAGTAACAAGAACCAGTTCTGGCATCTGAGATAAGTGCCCAGAATATACAACAAAACAATTTACAATGGGATTATTAAATATCATTAAGTCTTTTGGTTGACATGGTAGAAAGACAATTATCTCCTTATCATTCTTGTTGCTTTCTTAATTTCCACTCATCTTCCTTTTCTGCTCTCAAGGCTGATACAGAACAGAAGTTAGTTTGTGAAGAATGCCAATGAGTTAGCAACCGATGTGATTTTCTTGGGGGAGAGGGGAATCCTTAAAATACAAATAATTTTCCAAAAAAATACAATTAATTTTCTTTAAGTGAACCAAAACCAATAATATTTTACAAAAGAAATCATTCATTAGCTTCCATTTGCTCAGGATTTTGAGAGAGAATACTATTCTAGTTTTTCAATAAAAGTTTAGTTGTACTGTTACTTTGGCCTACTTCTACCAATTCCAGTCTGTTCGGGTAAACTCTTTCTGAACACACAAATAGCTTGCAGACATACACAAAAGATTTTCTTCAAATGCAGTAGGTAAGCTGCATGCAAAGCATTTACTCTATTTTTATATAGACTTCCAAAGACGCTAAAGAAAAAACATTCAGACTAAGTTCTGGTTTGTGTTTAAGTTCATCTTCAAGTTTAGAATAAATAATGTTTCTTGTCAAAACTTATGATTTACAAGAAATCTTTGAACTTAATTTTCAACCAGTTTTCATAAACAATGATGACACAAAAAGAAAAAAGGAATGAAAATTTAAACTTAAGATTATGCTTTATATTAAAAACAACTTTAAGTTTTGAATATCATCCATGGTCCACCTTAAATCCACAAGATTTGTGGCATATAAATAAACTGTCCAATTTAAACATTAAATTTACCCAATTCTTTCAGGCTTCAGTTTGAAAAATAAACCCAACTCTCTCCCCCAAATAAAAAATTCTCAGAATTCAAATTCCAAGTGCACAAAGGTGAGTTATTTACTCTAATGATAGCTTTTTAAAAATATAAATAAGCTGGTATTTTGTAATACACACCAAAAATCCAGCATGTAACAGGTTAAAAACACCACTGAGTTATTTCCACAAATAGTTAAATTCGGAGGATTCCATTCCTAACAACTTGTCCTGATTCCACCTTGAAAAGCTGACAATCATGGGCTGCCTGAGTTCCAGTTCACAAAGACCAATCAAAATGCCCACCTTCCAATGCTGTGCCTTGTTTTACCCCACAATTTCATCCAAACTTCCCCCATAATGTTCCCCCTCTGTATCATAAAGGAAAGCACCATATCAAAAGCAAAAAAGGGGCAAAACCCTCTTCAAGTCAACTTCTGTCAAATCCACCAAAATTCAATTATAGGAATATCCTACTTCACAAAATGATAATATATTAGCCTCCCTTCATATTAGATACCCACACCTTCCCATCCAACCCTCACCCTGGAGAAATCCAAACGCTAGTCTTTTGTTTAGTCCTAAAAATGCAGCTGAGGCATGTTAAAAAGGTCTTGAATTATTGGTTTCTTGTACTTATTTTAAATTACTTCCAGAGAGTTGAGGACTATCCTGCAAAAACCATGTTATTTTCCTTTAATAAATTAAAACAGCATAATTGATTCTTTTTAACCCATCAGTAACAGAATCTGGTTTATCAAGATACTGTGTAAATTTTCACCTGAACACTCTAAAAATGTTCTAAGGAACAGATGTGCACTAGAGAAAACTAGGCTGTTATCCAACAAGAACCAAAAGTATTCTCCTTTTTAGGAGCTTGTCACTCGCTGTTAGGATTTCGTTATCAATAGGAATGGGGTAAACATGCCAACTGAGAATAAGGTAACACATAAGACATAAAATGATGATTATGGCTGAGGTAGAAACATCTCTGGTTGATATGGTCTGTTGTATTCATGTCCCTCATTTTCCACTATACATAGGACAATAGGACAAATATTTTACTTAGTGTATTATTAATTACCCAAAATGGCCAATTTCAAATATATCTTTTAGGCAAATGAACACAAATCCATAACCCTAGAATTGTGGTCAGTTTTAAGCTGGAAGGGACCCTGGGGAATCATTAGAGCCATACCCTGACGTTAAAGAGAAAGCTGTTATCAATACCATAAACCTGGGGCGCCTGGATGGCTCAGTGGTTTAAAGCCTCTGTCTTCAGCCCAGGCCATGATTCCAGGGTCCTGGGATCGAGCTCCACATGGGCTCTCTGCTCAGCAGGGAGCCTGCTTCCTCCTCTCTCTCTGCCTGCCTCTCTGCCTACTTGTGATCTCTATCTGTCAAATAAATAAATAAAATCTTAAAGATAAATAAATAAATAAAATCTTTAAAAAAAAAAAAAAGTAAACCTTCAACACACTTATCTTACCTGTGGTTCTTTTTTTTGGGGGGGGGAGGAGGTTTGAGGAGGGGAAAGTCTTTTTCTATGGAAAAAAAAAAGAAAGTAAGATATATTATTAGTGTTAGAAGGCTATATGTTCTCTTTATATAGGGAAAATGTTATGCAAACATGTGAAAGATCAGTTTTAATCAGGAGAGAGATCAATATTCTTAAATGCAGAACTAACTATAGGTAAATTAATGCAAGTAGTAGGTCCTGGCAAAAGAGTAAGTTCATGAGAGAAAGAATAACAAGCTTCCCAGAGAAGGTTTCAAAAAACAATGAGCTTTTATGTCCAGTTTGCTCGCTATAAAACAGAAGATATATAAGTATTTCTGGGATTTGGGCTAATTCTCATTTCAACATCATCTTTCACAATGTAACAGAAAACAATTCCATATTTTCATTAAGATTTTTCATTGTCTAAGATACAATCCACATCATAGAGTGGGTCAGTTCTTATAAGATGCTAAGAAATCATAATTTTGCATATGCCCCTATGCACAGTATCACCAAATTTAAAGAAGAGTATCAATTATGATGAAAAAGATGGAAGACATCATCATTCTATTTTTCATATAGCTTTTAGTTGCATATATATTACAGACATTTTATTGGAAAAATTTACTTGTGTGTATGCATGTACACATGTGCACACGTATAATGGTTAAGTTCTAACATCATTTTTCCAAACTGGTAACTCGAGATGAAAATTAAATTCTAAAATTCATAGTTAAGGGTGCCTGGGTGGCTCAGTGGGTTAAGCCCCTGCCTTCAGCTCAGGTCATGATCTCAGGGTCCTGCGATCGAGCCCCACAATGGCCTCTCTGCTCAGTAGGGAGCCTGCTTCCCCCTCTCTCTCTGCCTGCCTCTCTGCCTACCTGTGATCTCTGTCTGTCAAATAAGTAAATTCTTTAAAAAAATGAAATAAAATAAAATTCATAGTTAATTCAATATAGTTGATTGAACCCTTTCAGTTATCTTACATCTATCTGAAATGCTAAGTGAAAGATTACTACAATAAGTTTAAAGGTTCAATATTTGCTTTTAAGAGAAATCCCCTAATGCTCAGCCCTATTTGCAGATGTTATTCTATAGTGATTTTCCACTATCAGCAAGAGTTAATGAATTAGTTCTCAATTAAGAGAATTATTTATTAAGTATCCAGGCAACACCAGACACTGTGCCAGGCACTTTAGATAACTTACTTCATTAAATTCTTCTGAAAACTCTATCAAGTAGGTATTGCTACCCTCCTTCTATAGAACAGGAAGCCGAGGCTGAATGAGTTTAGGTAACAATCAAAATTACACAGCTAACAAGTAATAGTTCTGGGGTTAGATTATCTGACTCCAGACTTCTCCAGGTCTTTCTCCTTTTGCCACCCTGTTGCTTGGAAAGAGCTAAAAGAAAGAAATGGTTTCTAGTTAGTTACAAAACTGTGTCAGCAGGTTTAAATAGTGGATGCTGCTATCCAGCACATGTACTGAATGCCCTTACTGCAAAGTCTCAATACATCCTGATTAACACAAACATTTCCACGCAGGAAAACGTTGGCTTATCTGACATACAGCTTCCCTAATCACCAGGCTGCCAGAACGCCTCTGAATCTGAACATATTCCCGAAAGAAAAAGGGCTGTCATTGAGGAGGGAGACCATGAGTACCCAGTAATAATACATCCTGCCAAGCAGAACCAAAGTACCAAAGATTATTTACACCCGATGCACTGTAATTGGTCCTTTTACTCCGCAGAAGGAAAGAAGCGTTCAGATTGGCCGGAATGTCTATTCAAAATAACCCTCCATGCACAGAGGCCAGAAACATAGGGAAAGCAACAGAAAAGAAATACAGGAGAGCAAAAACTGTGAGACTTGGGACCGCTCACTGTGAGGGTGGACAGAGATGAGAAGCAGAGCTGGGGCGTAGAAGTGGCAACAGAAGCCGGGACGGCAGATCTCAACCACTAACGCCAAGTGAAAAAGTTAGCAACGACATGCACTGGGACACAGCTCTGTTCTCAGATGCTCATGTGCAGCGATACTGGGGTCATTCACCTTCAGGCTAAGACCCTCCACGTCGAAGGGTATAACCGTGTAGCTTTTTAAAACACACAGAGAACATTCACCATACGATTTCATTTCATGCTCACGCTGTGGTCACCTGTTGTTATTTCCACGTCCTGATCCATTTTAAGACAGTTTCAGAGCTCGATACCATGTAATAGCACGGCTGAAATCCTAGTCTTTGATCCTGGCCCAATCTTCCTTCACGACACTGCCTCTAGTGCACAGCATAGTATTTTAAGAAGAAAGAGATAATCATTACCTATATGATGAGTTCTTTAAAAAGATGTTTATTAGTAAGAAGTTAAAATTTCATATAGATAGGGCAGCCACCTACCCAGAAAGCCCTCCAAAACTGCCCAAAGGCTAAAGCAAAAAGTACCAAGTTTTAAAAAAAAAAAAAAAAAGACAAGCGTCCAGGCATTTCTAATCCTATCTGCTCTCCCATGACAGCATTGCCCAGTGCCTGAATATCACTAAGAAATCATTATTTTCCCTACTCCCAGCTGCCTCAACATCTATTTCTTGCTGCCTGCCTAAAGTCTGCAAAGTCTTCACACAATGTAAGCCAAGTTTCCTTACAAGGGATTGTTTGACAGAAGTACAAGCCAATAAAGGCACTGACCAGACTCGATGTAGGCATCAGTATTCGTCACGTCCAAAGCCTAAGAATACTGCGTATCAGTTTATTTGTCAAAATCAGAATCCAACATCTGTCTCCCTAGTCGTGTTACAAGGAAGACGATATTGTAATACAAGATGGTGACAGATATTTCAATAGAGATCATCTCTAGAATTTCAACAGGCTCTCTACCTTTTCAAAATCTACACAACCCCTCAAATCCATCAGATCAATTTAAAGATGTGGTGACTGAACAAATGTGAAAACAAAACATAAAGATTAACTAAGATGGCCAAGCTCACACACAAAGAACAGGCACCTTATCCTCAATCTTATTCCACCCGGGTACTAGGCAATCTTTCCAAAGTTCTATGAAACAGACCGAGCTGATGTAATACACTTAAAAGGAACAGAGTCTTATTACTCAAGGGGTTCATGTACCACCATCAGCTGGAGCACCTGCAAAAGAAGAAATGTACTCTGAGGCTCACTCCAGGCAGAGCTTGCATTTCTTTTTTAAAATTTATCCATTTTTCTTTTCTTTTCTTTAAGTTTTTATTTCAGTTCTGGTCAGTTAACATACAGTGTTATATTAATTTCAGGTGTACAATATAGTGATTCAGCACTTCCATCGTCACAAGTGCCCTCCTTAACCGCCATCACCTATTTGACCCATCTCCCACCTGACCCCCAAGTCCCTTACCCCTGACCCCCCCCTCCCAGTCACCACCACTTGGTTCTCCATAGTTAAAAGTCTATATCATGATTTGCCTCAGAACATACATTTTCACTCCCCAGGTGATCTGGTGGTACAAAGAAGTTTGGGAAGCACTGATCTAGAAATATATACATGTATCTAGATGGAAAAAGATCCAACAAGAGGCCCAGCCCAAAAATGTTGCTTTAGGAGAATCCAAGTGATCCATCTGACTCCAAGAAACTGGAGATTTAAACTACATTTTAAAAGAGTTTCTAGGGGGTGCCTGGGTGGCTCAGTGGGTTGGGCCTCTGCTTCAGATCGGGTTGTGGTCTCAGGGTCCTGGGATCTGGCCTGCGTCTGGCTCTCTGCTCAGCGGGGAGCCAGCTTCCCCCTCTCTCTCTATCTGCCTCTCCACCTACTTGTGATCTCTGTCTGTCAAATGAATAAATAAAATCTTAAAAAGAATGGTTATAAAAGAGTTTCTAGGGGCACCTGGGTGGCTCGGTGCATTGGGCCTCTGCCTTCGGCTCGGGTCATGATCCCGGGGTCCTGGGAACCGGCCCTGTGTCGGCCTCTCTGCTCTGTGGGGAGCCTGCTTCCTCCTCTCTCTCTCTGCCTCTGCCTACTTGTGATCTCTGTCAGATGAATAAATGAAATCCTTTAAAAAAATAAAAATAAAAATAAATAAAAGACTTTCTAAAAGGCAATCATCCATATTGAAGGATGAAGGCAGGGAGCAAGTTATGAGAGCAGCAGGTCTAAAACCCCCTTGTCTGTCATGGGCATCCTCAGTCTTGTCAGGCACGAATTCAAAAGTAGCTACTCAATACTCTGTCATAGAAATGGTTTACACTTTTTATGCTGATGACATACAAGAGATTCAAAGCAGTGAAATTTCATTTTCTATTCAACATGGAACAAATGCCAAAAACACCACTGTTTTTAAAAGAAAAAAATACAAAGACTCTCTTAAACACAGAGATGGAGGAAGGAAACCTAGAGATCATTTCCAATGGGATATTTTAAATAAAAGACTAGATATTTGTGGCAAAGTATAGTTAGTAATTTCAGGCTACACACTGGTTTCTTTCATAGATTCTAAATCTCAAATTCACATTTTCTTTGCTTAAATCAGTACATAACCCTGTAGGAGTGGGTGACAGTATAAAACCTCCTTTCTTTAATATAAATTCGGTGACACAATTCAGCATCATTTTTTTTTTCAATAGACTAACCTTCCTGTTTTAAATGAGATTTACCAAATGAATTCAGGTATACCGGTTTTTCACATCAGCTATAAATAATTGCCTCCCTCTGAAGGGCCTATTTCTGCAAATAAAAATGTCTTTTTGCCTGATTAAACTTCTTCATCATCTGAAAACTTTTCTTCTGCAAATTTGTGGTTGGAAAATTTGTCAGTAGAAGCTTACTTTGTCAAAATGAGCTCTTTTCAATGGCTTCGAGAGCCCAGTCCAATAGTTAATTATTTGGAGGAGGAGGGGAATGTCCTATTCTAAAAGAAGTACACTTGACAAAATATTTGGACCCAAGCATCCTACCTACAGACTTAAGACATCTTTTACAATTCAAGGCAGCAGGCTCAGTATTTACAATACCTTTAAAAAACCTGAAGACAGAAAGGTAGAAATAGCCAAAAGACAGTTAATAAAACAATGAGAAAGGTCCCCATATGAAAACATGTCAGCTGCCCACCCTAACCTCAACAACCACTTCTCCCAAATGGCTTTGGGATGACAACACGTCTTCTCCAAACTAAGAGAAGTGGTCAAGTCTACCAATGTAGTCTTCATAGCCACCACCCAAGTCACCTCCCGTTGAAGACACAGTTTGTAGGGATATTACTTCAACACACACTGACATTATAAAAAATTAAACTACTGACTTGCCTTATTAATCCAAGAGATTCCATTAACAGAAAAGAAAGCAGGATAGGCCTGCTTTCATGGTGGAACAAATTGGAAATTCACAAAAACAAAACATTTACTTTTCCCATAGTGTTTTCACTTACCTGCCTCTCTCATAGACTAGTTTTATAATCTAGGGTTTAAAATAGAAATTCAATAATAATATGCTTTATAACAATGTCCTAAACATAGGAATCTAACCCAGCTAAGAGATGAAAGCCAAGACAAACAACAAGGCTGTGGTCTGCATCCTTTCAGTCTCTTAATAGAATACTTATAAGCAATTCAAAAAAGAAAACAAAATTTCATAAGACACAGCTGTAAAAAATTTCACTGAAATTACTCATCTTTCATTTAAAAAAAAAAAAAACCTTATTTTATAAAAACCAAACTTGTGAACTGCATTTAAAATTAATACCCAAGGAATTCCAAGAATGCAGGCTTATATGGATTGCCATTCTTCCCACTGGATTTTTAAACAATGCTGAAACATGGCTGTTTGAAATACTTCAGTACCATCACTTAACACTGTTCAAAATGTCAAGAGCCATATTGCGCCCCAGTGGCCACTCTTCAGCAAATAACACATCCTTTGAAGTTAAAATACTCCTAAATGATGCCAAGTGAGAATTTCTAGGAGAGCACAGTCAAAACTTTCCACTTCTAAAGAAATCAATAATCTGGAATCACGGTTAGGAAAAAAACACTTTCATTATCAAAACTCGTGATTTTTTTCAGTTTCAAATGTCAGTAAATTCCTTTATCCCATGGCACTACTGTTTTATATGTTGTTCCCTAATGAAATCACAAGCATAAGCCTGTAGTAAACTTGTTGGGTTTTTTGTTTTTGTTTTTTTACCCTAATGTTTTGTTGGAATAATGACACATTTATTGTAACAAATGCCACAGAAATGAAGGGTAATCATTGAAGACAAAGGGGTCTGACAAAAACATTTCACTTGACCTAGGACACAGCTGCTATTGCAAGGGCACTGATGTATGTTTCATTTGACAAATCATGTAATTTAGTCAATCTCCCTGACTGTGACTACGTGGTGTCTTAGTCATACCCTGCCTTACTCCGATATCATAAGATACATCGGCAAAGAAATCAAGAAACCAAAGCTTACATCAAATTATCATAAGCCAACAGCACCTCCTCTACCGAATACGAAAGCACTCTTAAAACAGATACTATAGCACTGTCCTCAAGCTATGAGGCCTATATGTACCTTTAGTAATTTCATTTAATCCCGCAATAAAATGGGATCTAAAGGTGAAGTTAGAATGTTCAGTTCTAATCTCCTTTGCACATTAATTTTTAGACCTGAGCAAATAAAGATCTCTGCCCATTTCATCTTCAAAACAATCATTTCTAATTGTTCAAATTAACTACACATTAGGAAATGTCCTTAAAGAAAATAAATTACTCTAAAAACAGGAGAGCAACTTCTCATGTAGCATCTTGAAAACAACTCATTTCAGTCTTCCTACCTTCTAAAAATTTTCCTCTGTGGATAGCCTTACTCAATTCTTTCCTATTTAGCTGTAAGGAAAAAAAAAAAAAAAGTCATAGTTGACCCCCAAATGGTAATCTCAAAAATTTTCTAAAAGACTGAAATGAACATTTTTACCTTTGATTCTAGGAAATCTTGAGTACAAGAGAAACTGACAAATATGATTGAAAAGTTAAACTGTCAGAGGAAGAAAAGATCAATAGAAATTTGATAGTGCCGCATCTTAATGGAATTATCTGCCTAGAAAATACAGGGGGAAAAAATCTGAGGCAAAAGTCTTCAATCCCTATGACCAGTCGAGGCAAATCTAGTTAACTCCAGGTGTTTTCCTCCAAGGAAAACAACTGATCTGGACAAATAGGAAGGACATCATTTGGGAGAGGTACCCTATGCGTACGAACACAGTGCCAGTGAGCACCAGACCAATAACATGGCCAGTCCAAGCCACCTACCATGGTTGCTCCACATGGCTGTTCTGGGAATGAAGCCAGCAGAGCCCCAATCTAAGTTTTAAAATATGAGTATCAGTCAAAATAAACATGGCTAACTGCAAGTGAGATTCTGCTAAAGGACAGTCTATCAGCATTTTTACAAGTCTATCATCAGACTCCCAGATTCAAATACTTTACAACACCAGCTACAATACAGGTCGGACAAGGACAGAAAGGTAGAGATGCTTTGTTGACAAGGATGACCAGCTGGTGTTTGTATCATGCATCACATACGTGAGATGCGTACGTTTAGGAGTATTCATAATTAGTGAATTATTGAGTGGACTCATTTATTCCTCAGAAGTACATACAAACCAAATCTTCAAAAAAGCCATCTAGCATTGTGCACAATTACACCTGTAATTATTCAAAATATTATGCTTTTTTCATCCTATGAAAAACAGAAAGCACACAATTCCTGGTTATATGCCTCTCCCCTTTTTTTCAACCAGGCTCTAAACGAGGACTGCTATTCATAGAAGAGGGGTCTTAACATTCAACAACCCATTTGTCCTTCCCATCAAGGCTGCCACACGTGTCACTTTTGTGAAGCCATTAAAGTAGGTACACAAAGCTGTTGTCATATTTAGCTCATAAGAGAAAACCAAAAAATTTAAAAGGTAAATGTTACTGTGTTAAAAGCCTATTAAGTGAAAATAATAGTGTTGAAATGTTTGTCATTTTTCAGAGTGACAAGGGTAAACTTTATCTTTTCCTAATATTATGAAGGGCCTGTTCCTGAGGAATGTACCCTTTGCTTATGATAAACAGCAGTAACATCATGGGCATTTTAAATAAGTGTTTTTAATGTACAAAACAGCAACAGAGAGAGATTCAGAAGACGAACTGTACTCCTAACTCATGTTGGAATAATCCAAAAGGTTCTAGCTATTTCAGAATTATAGCTTCGAGGAATTCAGTGTTCCCGCAGGGGCACGTTAGCCCTAAAAAACTAAACAGAGAATACCAATGTAAACTAATAATATAACCCCCCCAAAAAACTATACATACATAATATTATTATAATATATATATTATACACACACACACACACACACACACACACACACACACATATACATATATAAAGACAACTAAGAGACAGATGGCTGGCAAGCCATAATTTTCCCAGTGGCATTTATACATGTCCATTCAGTGCTTGTATCTGGGTCATTCGCTAGGATAAGCCCCACGTGACAGGCTCACTGAAAGTAAGGCAAAGTAGTCCATACTGGCTTCACCTAATTTTAATTTACTATTAAGAGATGTACTTGTTCAAGCAGCAAAATGAACCTGTTCTGCATAGATCTGACTAAACTTTGTTAGAAAGTAAAAGATCATATTAAAATATTAAATATAAAATTATATTATATATATTACATATAATATATATTATATTATAATATATTAAAATATATAAACTATAAACTGTAACCACTTGCATATTTTCCAATGTATCATAAACTTGGAAGGAAATTGGTCAAATAACACCCTTGTACACAGTAACTTCTTCCAATAAAGACCTGAGGGGACAACTCTGGATACAAAACAAACTTCTTCCTTCTATACTTGATCTTAGAGCAATGCTTCCTAAACAGGATTTTACTAAATACCAAGCATGACTTCAATGGTTGAACATACTAGAACTGTAAGGTAACAATCCCAGATTGGTCCACTGCAAGTCCATTAAAGAAAATCTCAACCCACTGAGCCACCCAGGAAGTTAACAGAGTGATTGATCATTTCATAAGGGATTCTTATCATACCAGCTCAAAACCCAAACAGATAGTCACTTCAAAAGGTCAACTAGAAGGAATAGTTGAATATCTTTAAGAAAAAATGGTTTAAAAGAAAAAAAAAAGGTATCATGCAGTAAATCCTCCATTCCTTCATCTTAAATGCTGTTAGTCAAAATCTTTATGACTTTGAATTAACTCATGTCTCTATAAAATCAGATTTATATTTATAAATTAAATTAGTGAATAACTAAATTAGGAACACGCTATTAAGAGTTTGGGGTAGTTTTGATGCAAAAATAGAAATTTTGGCCTTGGAGTTGCTCCTCCAAATTTCAGACAATTATTGCACAATGAGATAGCTAAGAAACCCAAAGGTCATGTTAATGATCAAGGTTAAGTTGAACAAATGCAAAATGGGCAAAAAGGAAAACAATTTTCAAAGCAGCCACAAACCCACTTCCCACTTCCCAAAACTCAAATTATCATTTTTTAAGTAATGCATGATTTTATTCACCCAAGAATAAAAATATGTATTAGCTGACTATCTTTTTACTTGTTATACATCTTAAAGGGCTTGCCATCAATTAGGTGATATGTGCAAAAAGAATTCAGACTACAAAACAATAGATATGGCATCCTTCTGCTACTCTGAAGTAAACAGACTCCTCTTTTATCTCAATGCAAAACTTCTAATAGTACTTTTAAAGCAGATATGGTGAAAATGATGCAATGTTATCCTCAATAAATATATAAGAGAGCAGAGAACTTGGGATCAGCAAGTTTTTTTTTCCACTGACCTAAACACCAAATTTCTCCAGAAAATGAGATTGTCCTTCAAGATGTCACATTCATGATGACTTAGAATTTGGCAAAGACTGTTTATTTATCATTCCAACTGGACTCTAACCACAATTTAAGATTCAATACAATCATGACTAGACTGAAGGCAAAGGGATGAAGAAGGGGATGAAGCTGAAACTATATATGCTTTTTCATCAGATACGATGAATTCTACTCTTCGGTTTGTTTCATCACATCCTAGCCTTATTCTTAAGTTTAGCATTAAGACACTTGTAAAATATTAAGTTTTACCATAGGGAAATCGATTTTGCTACAAAAAAAGTTTCAGATTACCACTTAATCTCAACCAAGCTACATCAAACAGTGGAAGAAATCATATATGTAGTTTACAAAGTAAACTTGATCACTATATTTAAAAGAAATGATAACTTTGAGAAGTACCACAGCAATAATGTTTAAGCTGAAGCAATATAAAGCCCTCCTACAGCGAATGCCAGATTCTTCAGCGAAAATGCAGAGTCTTGATTTAGTTAAGCAAGTCAAGCGTAAGAGCCATCTCCCTCCTTGTGAGCTGCTCCCAGCCCTGGCCTCTCTCCTTCTAGAACTCTATTTCACAAAGTTCTTGGCGGGGGCAGGGGGAGTGAGCACAGTGGAATCCACAGATGCCGTTTACACAACGTTTTAAACTTGAGTCTTTGTAGTCTGAAATGGAGCAGTGGAAGTAAACACATTATCATCATCCTACAGTTTCCACTTGACTCCCCAGCTCTCTCCCTGCTCCACAGACCAGTGAGTTAGAGGAGGCAGATAAAAAGTATATCCGAAAAGCCACAATTTACAGAGCACCTTGGCACTGTGCATGCTATGCAGACATCCAGCAAGTTCCACGCTGCTACTAAAAGGTGTTTCAGAATTTCTAGGATACATAAAAACTAAGTTTGATTCTGTTAAGACTGCACACTCTTAAGAGTATAGGACTGCATATGCAGTTCTGCTACTAAGAAACTTAGACTAACATACACTTCCATGTTGTGGCCAAGGGCAATTTATATTTACAGGCTCTTAACATCACAATATAATATAAAGTCTATATGTCATATATTGAGCAAGCCCACCATCAAAGCACAACTAATTTATCCCCTCACTCACACTGTTCTCCCCATGTTATAAAGTCCTACCACTACTGACCGATGATTAAAGAACACATAATAATTAAATCTACAGAAAAAATGTACATGCAAATTTAGTTTAGTTCAAGTCTTCATATTTTACAGGATGCTTTCTTCTGAGATATAATTTTTAAAGAACTGAACAGCAATAAAGGATAGCATACTCTGGGAATGCCTGACTTATCACAGTATTCTACAATACTTACTGTACTACAGCAAGCTACTTTTTTCCCAAAACTCTTTATTCTTAGTTTAAATGACTACTTTTCAAACTGTCCCCAACAAAACCAAGAACTACCCAGATCCGTCCCTGAGCTCATTTTAGTGAAAAGTCGCCCATCTTTGGAAGGAAGAGCTGTTTCTTCCCATTCCTTTTTCTTCCCTGTCAAGCGCCTTTTTTCCCCATTCCCCAGAAAGAGCAGGTGCACAGTAACACAGAAATGGAAAGAACAGAGCAGCTCACCTCACTCTTACACAAAGACCATTTATTTCTCAGACCATGTACATAATTGCTAGATCTATACACTGCTTAAAAGTTAAGGAAAAGTTTATGTCTAGCAGTGGCTTCCTTATCAACCAGTCTCTGACAGACACTACATAAAATGCATTAAGAAGAGTTTGCTTTATTTCATTGCACCTATTATCAGGGGATTTCATAACAAACATGTGGGTGTAAACTTAGATTCACGGATTTCAAGCATATATCCATGAACATGCTTTTAGCCAGAGAGTGGGTACACCAGAGAATACAGAACATGGCTAAGTACCACCCACAGAAGATTCTGCCTTCACTTGCCCTCACTATCAACCACTTTGCTTAAGTTCACTCTCTGCCTTGCCTTGACCCTGGGGATCCATTCGCTTTCCATAGCCCAGAGAGGCTGCTGAAAAGCTGTCAAAGTAAATCTGTGCTCACTTTTTGGATGGTTTAATTTCAATGGAGCATGAAACACCCCAGGACGGTTAATAAGTTTAGCCAGGCGTGCTGTTCTCCCTAATATATTTTAATTATGCATCTGTTTTAATTGTAATCAGATTAAGTCACCGGAAAGGCACAAATTGGAATTTTCCCTAATGGCTATTGGAGCTTTTCATCAGTTTCTAAACACTAACAACATTTAAAAAATAGGTAGAGACACGAGCACAAGTGTGACATTTTCCAGAAATCGATGCAGTTTCTTTGACAACACAGTTCAGGTCTCATTAGCCACCCAAACTAGCCCAAATGCAGAAGACAACTTCAGTCTCTAGGGGCGTCTTCTTCCCCAATTAGCACAAAAGAACCGCTAACGTCTAATGTAAAACTCCCAAACAGAAATGAAAGCCCAGGCTTTTATAAAGTGCTACTCCATCGATTGGTGAGCCAGGCGGGGGGAGCCGGAGAGCCCATCAGCACCATTATCTGTAAGTACCGTAGACGTCCAACGGGAAAGTTGCAGCTGAGTACGATTCTTTCCTTCCACTATTTTGATAACTGTCAAAAGTGTGGCTTTTTCCCCGGGAAATAAAAGTGTCCCATCAATAAAAGGAAGCGCTACAGGGAAGATCTATTAAGAGGAGGGGAGCGGCTTCCTTCCAGCCCAGACGTAAAATCGCTCAATGTGCACCAACAAAGACCTAAGACATTTTTTTCCCCATTTAATATGATCATTAACAGTTCCCCAAATTGCTGCGATTTCCGATAAGAAACTTAAGCGTTCGCCAGCAGCCAATAAGCAAGAGAAAGAACCTGCTGCAAACTAGGAACCCAAACTCCTTCAGACCGCCCAGCGCGCTCGCTTCCCCGGTGTTTGCCCTGGGTGCTGTTTACGCGTCTCCTAAACCTTCAGGTGCTGGACCAGTTCCTCCAAGACGCACTTCAGTCTTAAAGCGGGAAGCTTCTGAGCCACCGCGGAGTCCCCACGCAGCCCGCCGACCCCTTACCTGTCATCATAGCAGAAATCCGCACTCAAGGTGTTGAGATACAAGGCGAGCCCCAGAGCGCTGCTCACCAACTCTGCAATCATCTCTCCACCGCCTTCCCTCCGGCTCGGCTCCCAGCGCGAGGGCAGCAGCGGCAACAAAAAACAGAAGCATCAATCCCCACCTTCCGCCGCCTTCTCCTCCCAGCTTCACTTTTTCCTAGCTCCCCACCCTCTTGTCCCTCCCTTCCTCCCTCGGGTCCTTGCAGTCCACCGCTCTCCTCCTCCTCCTCGCGCCCGTCTCCGCAGCCGCTGCGTCCTCTCTGGGTGCGGGCTCACACCACGCTCCCCATGCCGGGCGCCCGCGAGCGGCTGGCGTCTTTCGGGCTTCGCGCCCCCCGGCGGATGCACAGGGCTGGTCCTTCGCGCGGCTCGCGGCCCCCACCCTAACCCATGGCAGTTCGGGGCGCCCTAGGTGAGGAGTGGGACTCGGAGGAGGTGGAAGAATGCGGGATGGGGGCAGAGGGACCGGACCCAGCAGGGTTCTGGGACCAGCTGGAGGAAGAGAGAGAAAGAGGGGCGGGTAGGAGGGACAAGGCGAACCGCCTCCCCTCGCCGCCTCCCGGGCGCACGGCTCCGGTGCTGCTCTGGCTGACTCCGGCCGCCACAGCGGCTGCCGCTCATTCACTCTTTATTAGCTCCCTCCCCGCCCCAGCCCCTTCTCCAGTGAAGTGAGGAGCGGCGGCTGGAGACTCCCGAAGCTCCCGCGTGGGGTTCTCGGCGCGGCCCCCCCCGCGCCTGCGTGGCCGCCCTCCATCCCGGCTTTGCCCGGCCCCTTTCTCCACCCAGATCCTCCCCCCCGAGGCTCCTCCCACCCTACCCCCTGGCTGGAGGCTCCGCCCAGCTCCCCGAGGCCCGAGGCTCCTCCTACCCACCTCCCGCCCTCCTCTTGTTTCTTTCACCTTCGATTTCACTCTGGAAAGCCCTCGGGACCCAAGGGCAACCGCTGGAAGACAGCCCAGGGGGGTAGCTGGAGGGCGCCCTGGGAGGAGGAGCTGGAAGAGAATCGACACCGCGGAGGACACGGTCGCTCGCGCCGCTGCTGCCTGGCTGCGCCTGGCACCGACTCAGCCCCAGCGCTGCGCGTGCCAAGCGCTGCCAGGCGTAAGTCCGGTCAGCTGGAGGGACTTCTGGGGACCGGGAGAGGAAGAACAGGTTTGGCGAGGGCTGCAGCCTCCCTTGCCACCAACACCGACGCGACCTCGCATACACGCTCACACGGTGCGAGCCGAAAAGGGAGGGGGTACTGGAGAGCTTGAGGGGCATCTCAGGAGGAGAGATTGCAGCTCCGAGTCTACCGCCGTCCCAAATGTCAATAGAAAGATGAATGGGGGAGGAAAATGGTCCCGCAGTCAGGTTAAAAAGAAGGGACCCCAAAAGAAGGAAGAAACACATACACACACGCCGCAGCTGCGGGGGCCTTTCGCGGTTTCAGGGGGACTTTCAGGCTGACTCTGGAAACATTAGAGAAGAGACGCCTCTGCAGCCCAGCAGCGCAGCGCTATCCTCAAAACCTAGGAAGGCGGGAAGCTAATGCCGTTTCCTTTCCGCCCGGATGCAGGACTGGATGGAAGGCGTCCAACCAGATAAATTATGGTGTAGAAGAATGGCCTGCGTAGACGAGCTCTGGGTACTAAAGTTGCGAGACCAAAGAGGACAGCGGGCTGCCTGCCACACCTCCGCCTGGCTTGGCCCCCTTCTGGCTGGGCGACGCGCGCCGTGGGACCACGAAGAGCACTACTGCAGCGCCCCCTGCTGCACGGCAACCACAATGCTTGGAAAACAGACCTGTAGAGGGCGGACCAACCCCGCCCCCCGCCCCTCCGCCCTCCGAGGGAAGCACCTAACTGGGGAGCTTTCCAGGACTCTGGCAAGAAATCGAATCTCCTGGATGTCTGGCAGTGGCCTGAAAAGTAGATACGGTGGTTTGGGGTTCAGCGAAACACAGCTCCAACTTTTCCTGATTTCACGAAAAAAAAATCTGTGTAGACACAGATGAAATGATGAGTATTTATTATACCTATTTTGCCAGGCACGACAGACACATTTTTGTTCCCTGAGACAAACATACGGGAGCATACAGAAAACAGAGCTGTAGCTTTAAAGGCAGAGACTGATCTTTTACCTTTTTATTGTAACTCCATAACCTCTGCTTACTGTTGAAAGTTTAAAAAATCCTGTTAGTTGACCCATCAAGTGCCTTGGTATCTGTATCCCTCCACTGCATTTACATGTTAATATTGGAACCTAAAAGGAACCTACGTGTAATAGAAGTGATCATTTTTATTTATTTATTTATTATTATTATTCCCTCCAACTTTCTCTTATCCTTTTAATTGTTAACTAAAACCTAGATATATACCTCCAAAATATAGACTCTGACATCCACACTACTCCAACACTAGTCCGAACTGCCTTCACTTCCTGCATGGACGAATGCAGTACCTTTCTAAATGGTTTTATTTGTATTCCTGCTACTCTCTGCTCCCCACAGTCTTAACTTCAGGCATCAGACAAGATTCTTTGGAAAACCTACACTCTCTTTACTTTAAAATGTTCAATGATTTCCTGATGCACATCAAATAAAACTCTTGATTCTTACCATGGCCAGCCAAGCCCTCATTTGGCCCTGATCCCTCCTCTCCCCTGACCTTGTCAGCAACAGACCTCCTCCTCGTCTGATACTTACCACTTTCTTCTCTTTCCTCATAGGATGCCTTCTCAGACCTTCTCTAGCTCCTTCTCGGCATTCTGATCTTAACTTAAATGCTCTCAACGAAGAGACTTTCCCAGCTCACACTAGCATTGTACCAGGAACCCTACCAGAATGGCAGCTCCAAGAGAGCAGGAGCCTTATCAGCCTGGTTTCCCACATCATACCCAGAGCCTGTAACATCTGGACAGGTAGAAGAAACTAAAACAAAACAACACAAAATGTTGACAAGAAATGAACAAATAAACATGCTTAGCAGAAACTTGATAGCAGCTGAAAATCCACAAATTTTCATTATGAGAGAATAAGGTAAGCTGTTTTGTTGTCCATGTCAAATAATGAAGAATTAGCACAGGAGAGGGGGAAGAAGTAGGTTAAAAATTCTTAAGATGCACCAGCTCTTCAGGAAAACCTGTGGTAAGTCACACACAGATAGCTCTCTTCGATAATTAAGAGGACTCAGAGACATGAAGGTAGTAGAGAGGTTTGGGTTCAGTGTGCTAAAAGCTTATGCGCATTTCTAGAGCTGTCTTCACTTCGAGGCTCCAACAGTTTTAAATAAATATTTTCCACACACATTCCCCCACCACCACCTCCTCCTTTTCTCCTCTCCCTACCCTGAACTCCTGGAGATTGGGAGCTTGGGAGATGGTGAGAAATGTACATTTTGCTCTCCCTGATGAATGAAAGGCTGAAAAACCAACTGTGCTGCTTTTAACAAATTTTTCTATTTTAATTTAATGTGAGTCTCAATATTCTTCCAATGCATTAAATCTTGGTTACTTTCAGACTTCTCTCCAAGGACTGAGAAGCATCCAATGTCTGCCTTTTCCACCTCCCTTGAACACCAATGGGGGAGAGCAGAATCAGTTAAAAGATGTCATCGCTATCTTTGGAGACCATTTCAAATCTGGGGACATTGCTTTTTAGCTTATTAAAGTGTACTCACTCATCGTGAGCTCACTACCTCAGTTCTGAATATATTCTACTTAAAGCTACTGTTGCTCTCCACAGATGAAGGAAATGAGGCTGGTTGGCTTGACTTTCCTACCTTAGACACGAGACTGGCCAAAAAAGTGCTAAGCCCTTATTTTCCCAGAGTAGGTTCCACACATCTGCTACCTCACCACTTCCTCAATGAATTCTTTTTTATAGTCTCCCCGACCTACCCTGCATTTGTTCTGCATTCCCAGGTCTTTGTTGTATAATTCATACCTTTGCAGTGCCAGGTCCTAGGGGGAAAGATTTCCTTATTTGCCTAAGACATTTTTAGTTTATTGTGCAATACTATCTTCCCTTTGGGTGTTGCATAAATATTAACTAAAAATCCACATCTGGTCTTAGTCTTCATTTCTATTTGTCCTAATATAACTTCTCTTTGAACAATTCATTTGGAAAGTGTGCCAAGGGTGAAATGTGGCACATAAATTCTCCTGCCTGCACAGAATGCCTTTTAAAGTGCCCACAGATTTGGTTATTTATGAACAGAAGATTTGCACCTCTTCCTTGCTCTCTCAATTCTAAAATTGTACCAGGCCAAAGTAATTACAAGCTCCCATATGTTTTGTGAAAAAGGTATCCAAGAATCTCCTGCTAAAATCTTAACAGATTGACTAGGAAGCAGAAAAACACTAGCCCAGCAGGTGAAACTGCCTCTTTAGGGAGGTCAGAACAGAGCTCTCTGCTGGGGGAATCATAAGCTCTGGGCTTTACTCAGGAAATAACCCTGCAGGAGAAAAACAGCAGAGCGTGGATGAAATGTGGGTCAGGGAGCTGAAAGAGGCACGCGCGCTGCTTGGTTAACTAATGACAGCAAAAGCATTGGCTACACATGCGACATTGAGATGTTCCCAGCATACCATAAAATGCTGCCCCCGGACACTGCAATATGTAACATCGCTTTGTCCCCAGACTTGTGATCCATTAGGAATATAATTAGGACAATACAGCCGCAGAAACAGATCCTGTCACCTCTGTCACCAACCCGGGGCTGTTAAGAACCAGCTGCTCTGAAAATAATGATCACTTTTAAAAAACTCTCGCAGGCACCCAGCTTGTGGTTCAGAGGATATGGGGGCAGGGGAGGGGAGGGGAGGAGGAGGAGGAGGAGTGTAGAAATAACATGTTAATAATCAGATATGGGCAAACTGCAGAGATGTTCAGGCTAATGATAGAATTCAGAAACTCAGTCAAGAAAGCCAGGACAACCCCGATCATAGACTCTCTCTCAGTACATTCACATGCACTGGTGTAAACAGTGATCAAAAATTCTAACAGCTTGAAAAAATTGCACAGACTCTTGGGTAACAGAGTTTTGATAAACCTCACATTCTGTAAAATAAAAGAAAAAGAAGAAAGAGAAGACTAGTTTTGATGTGAGCATTCAGTAAACCAGTTACCCAGGAAGTTTGCCCTGGTACTCACCCCAGCATGGACCCTTTAAACCTGCCCAGTCTGCCAGAGCTTTCTGCAAAGGTGGCTTTATATCTGTAATGTCCAACAGAGCAGCCATCAGCTCCATGTGGCTAGTTAGCATCTAAAATGTGGCCAGTATAACTGAGGAACTGAATTTTAAATTTAAATTTGAAATGAATTTAAATTTGCATGGGGACAGTGGCTAGTGGCTACTTAACAAGAGAATGCTTATCAAAGCCATTGTCTGATCTTTGCACCAGTGACAGCTTTAGTTCTGAACCTTTTGTGCCGGACTGCTCCACACCCACACATGGCTTGCCTTTATTTCTAAAATAAGGCATCGAACACTTTTTGGGCGTTAGGCATTTCACTGAGGATGCTATCTTTAAGTTCTCATTTAATCCTTACAACTGCCCTGGGAGGTAGGTAGCATTACTGTCCCTGTGTTACAGATTAGGATGTAGAGGCGTGGAGAGGTTTAGTAAATTGTTCATTCTCCGGAAGCCTCTAGTGGTGGATCTGACATTGGAACGTCTGTCTTTTAACTCCAGAAGTCTATGCTTTAACAACCATTAAAGCTATGCTTTAATGAAAATGAAAGAAGGCTATGCTTTAACCAACCAACATCAGTCCAATGTTCCTTCTGCTGTCAGAACACCACATCCCCACTAGGGTCTATTTCAGGAGAAGGAGCTCCTGGCTATTACCACGGTGCTCTGACTAAATTCATCTTCTTCCTCTTCTACCCTCCCTCAGATGAGTAGGGATAAAATGCTTTAAAATTTCCCTTATCAACCACTTTTCAATTTTTTCCCCCAAACCTGCTATCAAAACCTGCAGACTCCACAGACTATATACTAGAAACCCTTCCCTATAAAATACACACTCCACATATATATCTTTTTAAGATTTTGTTCATTTATTTGACAGACAGAGATCACAAGTAGGCAGCGAGTCAGGTGGGGGGGTGCGAAGCAGGCTCCCCGCTGAGCGCTGAGCGGAGAGCCCTATGTGGGGCTCGATGTGGGGCTCGATCCCAGGACCCTGAGATCATGACCTGAGCTGAAGGCAGAGGCTTTAACCCACTGAGCCACCCAGGTGCCCCAACACTTCAACTTCACATATATTTTTAAAAATAGATTTATTCAGGGGTACCTGGGTAGCTCAGTTCTGGCTGAGCTTCTGACTCTTAGTTCTGACTCAGGTTGCAGTCTGGGGTTCCTGGGACCCAGCCCCATGTCCCTGCGCACATACATTCTCTCTATATTAAATAAATAAATAAATCTTCTAAAAAGATGTATTCCAATCATGTATAGACATTTTTTCTAACATAATCCCCATCGTGTGTTACAAAAATAGCTGAGATAAGGAACATAACCCAGACTCCAGCAAAGTAATGAAAGTATTAGTGCAAATCACAATTTGGAAAAACCAAATAAAGCATTTATAATTGACTTAATATTATCATGTTAAAAACCCCGCTACAAATTTGCACCTCATAAAGCATTTTTAATCCATTCATTATTGCTGTCAAATGACTAGAAAGTCTATTTGGAGTTTGGTCTATTAATCTAATATTATATGATAGGAAGCCAGTGTATTTAAAACTTTTGCAATAGATTTAAATTCCCCATTTCAATGAATAAATATCTTATAATGTGTAGTACTGTTATTTAATAATTATAAATGAATGATATACTTAAAGTCTTGCATATAGATTTCCACCACCCTATATTTTTTTCCAAATGTTTATTCCTTCTTTCTTTTTTGTCCTTTAGAATCTATTATTTTTGCATATTTTGCCCAATGAAAACATTTATATTGGCACATAATGTTACAATCATTTCAGGAGAACTTTTAAATCTTAATGCATGAAACAACAAAGTCACCTTCACCTATGTTAAGATCTGCCCTGAGACAGACAAACTATTAAGAAAACAGGTTATCTGCAATGGTAGATTTGAAGCTAAGACATTTATTTTCTTGGCAGTCTGTTTGAAAGTCAGTCCCCAGTTGAAGTGGACAAATGATGAAGACATTAGATTCATCAATTCCAAGCTGATTTTTGGCCAAGCGTCTCCTGTAATTTATGTCACAAACGTGATACAGGCAAACACGGATCTGCTTTATGTGGCTATAGATGAATTTGCATTTTCTAGAACTTCATATAAATGGAAATAACGCTGTGTCCTTCTTTTGCTGAGGGGGGCTTCTTTCACTCAACATAATTATTTTGAGATTCTTCAAAGTTTTGTGTGTATTAACAGTTCATTTATGTTTATCTCTGAGTAACATCCTACTTGTATGGCTGTACCACAATTTGTTTATCCATGTATCTGTTGTTGAGGATTTGAATTCTTTCTAGTTTCTGGCTACTGCAAACAAAGCTGCTATGAACATTCATGAGAAGAATTTGCATGGACACATGTTTTCATCTGTCTTGGGTAAATACCCACCTAGGAGTGGGATGGCTGAGTCATTCAGTCCCCTAGTGTCTGCTATGGTAAGAAACTGCCAACCTGTTTTCCAAAGTGGTTACACCACTTCACATTCCTACCATCAGCTTGTGACAGTTCCACTTGTCCACATTTTGCCAACACTTGATAGAGTCAGTCTTTGTAATTTTAGACCTCCTAGCAGAGTGGAGTGATACCACATTTCACTTTTGTCCTTCCCCTAATACTAATGATTTTGAGCATCTTTCCATTTGCTCATTTTCATTTTCAACACACACATCTTTGGTGACAAGTCTGTTCGAATCATTTGCCCCATCTCTTTTGTTGCTGTGATTGTTGGCTTCTTCTTCTTTTTTTTTTTTTTAAGACTTTATTTACTTATATGCCAGAGACAGAGTTAGAGAGAGAGTGAGAGGGGGCACACAAGCAGGGGGAGCAGCCAGCCGAGGGAGAAGCAGGCTCCCTGATGAGCAAGGAGCCCAACACAGGACTTGATCCCAGGACCCTGGGATCATAATCTGAGCAAAAGTCAGACACTTAACCAACTGAGCCACCCATGTGTCCCTAATTGTTGGCTTCTTATAGCAAAATTATGAGTTCTCAGGTCTGCAGTGACAAGTCCAGCATGGCTCGACTTGATGAAAATGAAGGGTGTAGATGAAAATGAAGGGTGTAGAACAGCTGGGCTTTTACCTAGAGGCTCTGGAGAAGAACCCACTTCCCAACTCATTCAGGTGATTGAATGAGTTGCAACTGTAGGACTGAGCTTGGTATTTCCTTGCCTCAGATTTTAGAGGCAGACCACCTTCCTTCTCAGAAGTTCCCCTCCATTTGCAAATTAGCAACAATGCCTAAAGTCCTTCCATGCTTCAAATATGACTTTTTTTCCCATTTAAAAAAAAATTGCTTTGTCTTTATATTATTAAATTTTGAGAATTCTTTATTTGAAATACAAGCCTTTTATTAGATATATAATTTGCAAACATTTTCTTTCTGCCTTTGGCTTCTCTTTTCATTCTCTTAATGATGTCTTTCAAAGAGCAGACATTCTTAACTTTGATTTAAGTCCAATTGATCTTTTTTTATCATGTTTTTAATCTTGTATCTAAAAAATGTTTCCTTAATCCAAGGTTACAAAGACTTTCTCCTGCTTTTCTCTAGAAGTATTATAGTTTGGGGTTTTAGAGGTAGATCTATAACCCTTATAGGTTAGTTTTTGTTTATGGGATGAAGTATTGCTTAAAGTTCTCTCTCTCTCTCTCTTTTTGTCTTTGGATATTTAATTATTCCAGCATGATTTGCTAAAAATGTCTATTTTCTCCACTGAATTGCCTTTGCATCTTTATGGATTGGCACATGTATGTAAGTCTATTTCTGAATATATATTCTGTCCATTGATTCTTTTGTCTATTTTTATGCCATAATCAAACTACCTTGATTACTGAAGCTTTATAAGTCTTGAAGTTGAGCATTGTCATTTTTATTAATTTGTTCTTTTTCAAAGTTGTTCCCTTTCCTATTTAATTAAAAATTTATAGATTGTATTTCCACTTGTTACTATAAGGCCCTATCATTTGGGGCTTGTTTTCTTTCACTACTTTTTGACTTATCTATTTCTCAGGTATATTATATATAAGTATGTGATTATGTATGTGTGGGTATGTTGGTCTAAAAAATGTGATTTTGTCTGTTCTTTGAGTGAGTTCTCTGTGTGAGAAGTAGAGTGAACATTTATGGCCTAAGATACAGGTTGGTACAATGGGCAGGTAGGATTGAGACAGGCAGATGTCACCCTTTCTAAGCAATATCTTCAACATGTATTTATGTTCAAAATGAGAAACTTATACACATTGGAAGTAACACAACACTTTAGCTTTTTTTTGCTCAGATCTGTACTTTTAGCTTTTATTGTTCAGATCTGAACTGTCATATGCATAGCACTAGTCACTAGCACTCACAAAAGATAAGTGATTTTAGTGTATATATTTAGAAGTTTTTTCTTGTATTTTCAGTTTCTCATCTCTTCCTCCCATCCCCTATGCCCTTTCATGCATTCAAGCCAGCAAAACATTTCCCATTCTTCTATGGTTCCTGTTCTATCATAAGTTTTATTTTTGTGATGTTTCAGGACAAGACAGCATCTTTGAAAATATCTTACTTGTTTAAACTTTAGTTGTAAATCCCTGGATCTCAACAAACATTGTGTATCATGTGCTGTAGTCAGTTTAAACATTTCAGCTGCCAACACCTACAGACCTCAGTCTCAGTTGAGACTGGTCAGTCATTACACCGTACCACCTACTTACAGAAATATGCCCCCAAAATACCCAGGGGAGATAGGTTGATTCTGACCCAAAGTGACTTTTGAGCTGCAATTCAAGGGTCAATCATCTTTACATTTGTGAAAAGAACCAAATATGAACTGTATTTCCAATTTATTTCAGTTATGAATTCGTATTCTCAATGGAGAAATCATGAGCACCCACCTGGCTGACCCATCCTTCAACTTGGATTTGGGTCCAGGTGCCAATCCTTTGCCCAGGGTAATACTACTAAAAGCCACAAATGATGGCTGCCCACAGGTAAACCTGTGCTTTGTTTGAATATGTTTTTCCTAATCTCCTCCCCACTCCCTGTCTCTCTTACCCACAGCCAAAGTAAGTAGGGTTTCTGATGTGGAGACAAAGGAAAAAAGAGGTGTTTATATTTGTTGAGCACCTACTATGTGCCTACTGATACTATGCCAGGTATTCTAAATATACTATATAATATAATTCGCACAATAGTCTGGCCAAATCCGTATTATTACTGTCTTTTCACAAATGACAAAACTAAAGGTCAACAATATTAACCTGTGCTAGATGGCAATATTAACCTGCTAAATGTCCCTTTGTAAGGGACAAAGGAACAGCTTTTGGAAGGACTTCAAAGTGTCTTCGTTTTTGCTCTGGTGAGATTTTCGTGAGATAATGGAAGGGAAGGAGATAGACTCATGGGTCATACAAACAAAATCATGTTTAGGTTTTGCATAAATAAAACTGGAGGCAAAGTCCAGAGGGCTACTGAATTTTGGCAGGATATGAAGAATTTGGAATATAAAAGATAGAAATACTAAAGGTAGTGAATTCCTGCCAAGAACACCAAGAAGCTAAGATTCAGGCAGGGAACAGACTAACTCCCACTGTTGGAAATTTTTATCTCCCAATCTAGTATTGAGAGCCAAGCAAGGGGATGCCACTCTGCACAGATACACATGAAGGAATACCTTTTAAAACCATATTGTAGATAGAGAAAAATTAGCCTTTACCTTGAGGCCAGATGTAGAGATAAAAGAATACAATGTATACATGAAGACACACAAATTACATTTCCTATCTCTTCATCTTATTCAAAATACCTCTTAAAAATCATGTTTTATAACAGAAACACCAGAAAACAAAAAAGTAAAAATTGGCTATCCATCCCTGGAAAGCATTCAGAGATTCTGGAAACAATTATTCAATAAAAGCAACTCAAAAATTCCTTAATAATATGTATAGATACTCTTGAAGAATTTGAGAACTATATAATATTAAATAAAGGATTATTCATTAAAAGTGATGCTGGGAGTGATTGCCAAGTGCTGTCGGGGGTGGGGGGGCTTGGGGAGGGAAGGTAGGAAGTTCCTGTTCAATGGGTATAAAAAAGTTCTAGCAATCAGGCATGCAAGAATGTGCATATAGGGGCACCTGGGTGGCTCAGTTGGTTAAGTGTCTGCCTTCAGCTCAGGGCATGATCCCTGGGTCCTGGGATGAGCCCAGCGTCAGGTTCCCTGCTCAGCGGGGTGCCTGCTTATCCCTCTTCCTGTGACCCTCCCCCTACTCTTGCTGGTGAGTGTGTGTCCGTGGGCACATGCATGCTATTTCTATCTCTCTCAAGTAAAATCTTAAAAAAAAAAAAAAAAAAAAGAATGCATAGAGTTAACAATACGGCACAGTACACTTAAAAATTTTTAAGAAGGTAGATTTCATATTATGTGTTTTACCATAATTTTTTCTAAAAGTGATTCTGGGAAATCAATTTTCAGTGATAATTAATAAATACTTGCAAAATACCCTTTCTTAAGCCATTTCAGATCGTTAGGTAGTATTCAAACTAAGAATTATTATTCATTTATGTGTCTTTTTAAAGTTACCCTACTAAATATATTTTTGAAATACATAATACAGTGTATCTCTATAATATGGACACTTATTTCAATAAGTTGACTGTTGGTAAAATAATTTCAGCAAAATAGGAGCATGTATTTAGAGGTAGATTGATCTGCTGGCTATTTTTCTAATGGATATAAGCAGAAAATATGAAACTATAGTTAAAATCAGAACATTTGCCTGAATATCAACAAAATGGATTTTCTACAAAAGCATTTTCTTAGGGGAGGTCATTTCCTAGCTCAGATCTGCAATGGAGTTGAAATATTAAAGATAGTGCCTTTTTAGGAAAATAGTCAATAAAAATGATTTTTACTTCCTATGATTCACTGATTGCCACTTATTATAAACTTGTAGTGCCCTGAAATCTAAGTAGCTGCTTGGCTTCTTGATTATGCTCTTCCCGTGTCATATAAAGACAAAATCTTTGGAAGGTAAGCCAGTAAGAACAGGTAAGAAGTGCATTACATTTGCCAACTCAGTCCCTTGAAACAAGTTCCAAATTCAAAACTTTTTTCTTTGAAATCTCATATAATGTCAGTATTACCAACAGCACTGAAAACCATCTTTAGAATGTAAAAGTAATCTAGAATTGATTTTCAGGACTGGAAAGAAAATACCTTATCTTCCTCTTAAGATCTGGGTCTCAGAAATTTACATTTTCATGGACAGAGATGATTCATGGATAAGCTTTGTCTCCTAATAGAGATTTGTTTTTACACCTGATACTAAAATGCAGGACACAATTTCAGCCATTCAGCATTGTCACAAGAATGGTCTCTATTAAGGTAATTGGAGAGTCACAGGGCCCCAGATTCACTCATAGGGAATAGCAGTATCAGGAGTCTTAAGATGTATAATAAAGAGTTTCCAAAATTCATTATATATATATATATATATATATATATATATACCTAAAATAAGTTAATAAAAATTTGCATAATGTTTTAATACAAAATTTACCCATGAATATCAGGTCAAATATCATCATAATTAAAGTTAAATTAAACCTCACCAATATATTGGACCTATAAATTAAAATCATAATAAACAATTTCCCCCACAATCCCATAAATGCACTTTAAAAATGTGCCATGCCATGGTACTATTTTAAAATCATTCACCCTATGCCCTCATGAGCTCCACTCAGCTATAATCACAAATGCCCTTTCATTCAGATTCAACTTCAAACCAAAACAGAAACTATTCTTACCATGGCAGAATACACATCAGCACCATCAGCAAGTGGAAGGGACCCAGGGTCCACACTGCTTCCTGTTTGTTTCCCACCATTTGCCAACTGAATCGGTGTTTTCCCCCACACCCTTGTTGTGTTAGCTGAATCTATGTATATATCCAGACATCTGCTTTGGTTTTCTGTAATCATTTCAAAACCCATATGGATATAGAGCTTTCCCTGCACCCAAGCTCACTTGGCTGGAGCCCTGACATCCTCCCCATTTTGACAGGCTTGTCGATGGAGTCTGAGCTCTGTTACCTGGACCATCCTGCTACTCATGGAGGTTCTGCTATATATCACTTGAAACCACAGTTCCATCTATCTCTTGACTCCTGGATAGCCTGATACCTATGGGCTCCTTTGGCTGTGTTCCCACCAAGCAGATTGAATCTCCTCAGAGAGCCATACCTACTGGAATGAAGCCCAAGTTTATCAAACGTTTTTGGACTCTGTATGTTGGACCATCACAGTCCCCTCATGAAGTAGCCCAACAGCTGGGGTAATTTTTTGTTCCACAATAACCACTTTTTCACCACCTTCAATCTTGTATTCCTTAGGTCCTGGTATACCTTGCTTGTTTATATGTTCCCATTCATGATTCTGTCAACGCTCACAGCTTTAGTGTGGTATTCTCAACTGATGCACATGGCAGCGAGAGAATGATGTGGAATATTAAACAATTTATTTCTTTTAAATTTGTACTGTGGATCTGGTAATACAGTGTGATACTGATTCTTTACATTGGCAAATACATGGGCCCTGAACGGTAGGATGCTTAATAAGTAAATAAATAAATAAATAAATAAATCTCATTTAATAAGATTTATTTAAATAACTTTGATTTAAAGTATTTTTATGTACTAATTATAATTTGTATTTTTCCCTAGAATGAATATTTTAGGACAACCATCATTTAGTTTGAAAATGAAATAATTTGTTGATATTTTTCATATAAATTCACATTTTCAATGAAAATATATTCAAATTTTGTGCTTTGAATATAATTGCATACTTATTTAAATCATTGTCGTTATCAGAAAACTATATAAAATCTTGATTTCAAAAACAATGAGTTTACTGAGATGAATTTGAGAAAATAAATGTTATAGAAAACATAAAAATGTAGGTATTATAGTTCTTTACTTTTTGACTTATGAAGACACCACTAGCCCATCAACTGAACACTCAACATGAGCAGTAGTAATTAAATTCATTTGGCTTTGGTCTTTTGCCAAATTAAGTTATATGAAAAAAGCCTAGCTATACGCATATTTTCTGATTTTTTTAATGAAAGTATATTTGTCACAATAGAAGGAAAGAAGCATTTGCTTGATTTTAAAGGTGGATGGTGTGTAATCTTCCATTGATGCTCTTGCCTTAGGCTCTGCAAATGTCAGGGGTAGGCCTAGGAGCTAAATACTAATATGTACTTAAAATTCAGTGATACAATATGGACCCTAATTTCTCTTAATGTTATCTGTTGTTATTTGTCTGTTTATGTTGGTGGAGATGAAAGTGCGATTCTTCCTTCTACTCTAGTGTTTATGTGAGCCTCTGAATACTAACGCGAGACTTATTTTGAACCATTTTCTAAACAATGTCACAGAAATACTCATTTGTTTTCTTTGATTTTTCTGTAGAATACAATATTTCATACGAGAAGATGATTTCCTGCCCTTGAAGCAAAGAAATGCTGTGATTTGTCAGGATGTGATGCAGGTGGAGGGGTTCTGTGTGTGTCATTATCTGTGTATCCTCATTTCTTGGCAGCTTTGTTGTCCAGTAGAGAAAAAAAAAAAATTTAAAGAACAGCTGAAATCTGTTTCTTATCATCATATTTTCCAGAGAATGGAGCAAGTCCTCTTGTCATCTGTTGGCTCAGTATCCATCTCTGCCGTTTGTTCTGTAAGATTTCCCTTGAGATAAAAATGTTGAAAGACCGCTTCATGCCTTTCGCACTCCAGTCCTTCGCCTAACACCTGCCCCATAAATGCACGTCACTCCAGTAGGATTGTTAAGTTGTCCGATTCTCGAGTGATCTGGTTGAAAATTTTGATTTGTAAAATAAAAATACTTTATTTAATCCTTTTGCCATATACCAGTACTACCACCCAGCAATCAAACCCATCCTTTTATTTCGCTCTTCCTACATATTCTGTGTAATCCTGGCATTAGAAATTATGGAAACGGTGTGTGCAAAATACACACACATTTTCAGAAGATGGTGCTCGTATATCACGCTGGGCACTTTTGAACGAAGAGTCCTACACCAAGGCAAGTCATTATGAGGAGAGAAGAAGACCACCAGGGAGGGATGGATGCCAGTTAGCTGGTGGTGTGACTGGTGGTGCAGCAACATGTTCCTTTCTCCAAGGTGCAGTGGTAGCTCCCCCATTCTGGCTGCAATCCCGGGTGGTCAGTGGTATGCTGCCTCCCTAAATCCTGCAGTTTGAATTACAGTCACTGTTCTAACGCACTTCCTATCAGGAAGGGTTGTGGGGACGTGCCAGTTAAAACAGCTGTTGCATCTGATGTGTGCAAAGCTGTCATCAGGGGAGCAAAGAGGCTCTCCTAGACGTTGCCAATGTAGGAGTTAGAGAGTTGCCAAACAAACAAACCAACCAACCACGTTCTTTTGAAGTATTCCCAACTGCTCCTCTTTTATTTTAATATATTCCTATACTCTACTACAATTTGTTGGTTAATTTTCTAAAGACAGGCGCACCAGTGGGATCAGTCAGTGGAACATGTGACTCTTGATCTCAGGATTGTAAAAGTTCAAGCCCACATTGGGAGCAGAGATGACTTACACTCTTAAAAAAAAAAAAGAAAAGAAAAGAAGAAAAATAAGAAGAAAGAAAGAAAGAAAGAAAGAAAGAAAGAAAGAAAGAAAGAAAGAAAGAAAGAAAGAAAGAAGGAAAGAAAGAACGTACGGACAGCCTGGTTGTATTTATTTTGAGCTTTTCAGGTTTCCCAGACATTCCAATTAGAACACACAGATGGACTCCTCTTGATGATTAAAGACTGATTGCTTCGGTCCGTTGCATTGTGTAGACAAAAACAGCACCTCAACAGCCATCCAGTGGACACTCCATCAGCATGATGCTTTCACCTAATTCATGACTCCTGATTTAAGGATCCACAAAAACTTGTGCCCTAATGGGCCTTTTGATCACAAAACTATTTTTTTTCTTTAGATCTGTTTGTTTATTCGTTGCTTTTCTAGGCAGAGAGGAAATGAGAATTTTATTCTCTCCACTGTTAAGCTAGGCATATTGTCTGACCCTCTCTTTCACTTCCACATTGAGCATAAATATTTTTAAAAATTCAAACAGCTTAAAAATATCCAAGTAGATTGAAAAAAAAAAAAGACCACGCAGATTTTTACTCTTGTTATGGTTAAAGGCAAATTCTCGAAATAGTCCTGGCACCCAGTGGTTGCATAGTAAGTACTTGCTGGACTGAATTATTGCACCCTGTCCCTGCATTTAACTCTGGAAGAGACCATTTGAAATAAAGTATCAGTTTGAACGTTGATTTTTGTTTTATTTAAGACACTCAGTTTATGATAAGGTTCAGCTTCATAGCATATTATATTAAATTGTTAACTATTAGAAAATGATGAGTACCAACAGCAGAAAGAAATATGCTAGTTACTTATTTATACACACAGTGTTCCTATTTTTATATATTTTTTCAGTTACTAAAATGGAACTATAAACCAGAGGGCAACACATTTCTTTTTCTCTATCACCAGATGCATATAATGGAAATGTTGCTCACAAAGAGGACATTTGTTATTTCATATGTGATCATCAAGAAACAGATGGAGAGTGATTATGCGGTCCTTGTCCCGCTGACTGTCTTAAAGCAAATAAATGTTCATCTTTATTCTCTGAGTTTTGATTAATAAAGAGTGATCACTTAGAATGAGTGAGGTGCAGTTGCAGAAAGGTATGATTATCATCACTAAAAATGATGTTGGAAGATTAAGTCCCTTTAGTTCTGTTAGGCAAGTCTTGGTGGACATAGTTGGACCATGGCTTAGTGTACAGTGAAGTAGCTGTATGAGATCCAAAAGCTTTTATATGAAGTGGAAAAATTCATTAAATTATTCAGTCTACAGTGTAGTTAGAGAAGCTTCACTGAGTTCTCTATATTTACAAGGTGCTGGGAATATAGAGATGAGTCAGATGTAGCAGACTTCCTTGAATCAAAGAACATGAAAAAGTAGTGGCTCTCATTACTCCTCTGTTATTTTGCTATGGGTGGTACAACTTAAGCCAACGTTCTAAGAAAAAAGGCACTTGGTCACTAGTTGTCCAATAGGTGGCTATGACCCAGAAGGTAAGGTATCCCTCCTCAGGAGGGTTAATAAAATTAATAGAAATTCATGACTCTTGCCCTTTGGCATTTACTCTCAGTCATAATTTGGCATTCTTTCCTTCTCTCAAATGCCGACTTCCTGTTCCAATACTTTATTACATTAGTCATAAATCTCGCTTCCCTGTCTTCTCTTTCTTGTGCTGTTTTAGTGGATTTGAATCTTAGTCCCCCAAATAAGGTGAAAAAGGAACATCACATTGTTTAATTAATTTGAATTAAGAAGTCCTATCTCACTGGGTTGTTTGAAAATGAAAACTCAGTCATTTGGTGGGCAACTGCTCTCTTTCCTGGGGCTTTCTTGAGTTTCCCGTGATTTATGTGGCTGACTAAAACGGAAGAGGAGCCCTTCATGCTCAGCCTATCCGGATTGCTGTAGAGAATCCTCATCATCTAAGCCTAAATGAGTCCTTGAAAGGTAGCAGCCCTTCTGGCATGCTTGGGACCTCAAGAATGCCATTGGTGCCAAAATCTAAGAGCCAAGTATTCAGCCTTCCAGGGCCCACTACACTTTTTTTTTTTTTTTTTTTTAAGATCTTGTCACTTTTTTCAGGTACTGGAAGGGAGTGGGTTGACTCTTACTGAGAATCCCCACTCATCCCATGAACCTTTAATCTTAGGGACCAAACATATTTTAATCTATGAGTTTAGACAGGAAGAAGTACTCTTCAGATACTTTTAACTGTGTACCACAAACTCTTCCTCAAGGCAAAGCCTCCAAAGACCCCAGATAACTTCTTAGATCTAGGGAGGGGCTAAAAAATTATACAGAACAAAACATAAGATTAATATTTCATAATTATTTTGTTTCTCTCTGAGGACTTAACCCTCTGCTTCAACTGATTTCTTTTTCTTTCTTTCAGCATAATAATGGAATGCTTGCTAGGGGTCAGCCTTACAGAAATCCTGAGAGGTCAATATTACTAATCCCATGTGAGAGTTGAAGAACTGGAAGGTACAAAAGATAAATGCAGTAGCAGAGTTGAAATGCGTGTTTGCTTACCGGCTCCTAAGGAAGTGTAGTTTAAATGGAGAGAAGTATCCAATGTGGGACTAGAACTCTTGTATTATCGCCCAAGTGTCTACAAAGTGGGTGATCTTGACAAAAATGCTTAACCTCTTAGATCCTGAGTTTTTCCTTCAGAAATGGAGCTACTTGCTACTCAGATATTAAATGAGATGACAGGGGAAGCCTGGGTGGCTCAGTTGGTTAAAGCCTCTGCCTTCGGCTAAGGTCTCCATCCCAGGGTCCTGGGATTGAGCCCTACATTGGGCTCTCTGCTCAGCAGGGAGCCTGCTTCTCCTCCTCTCTCTGCCTGCCTCTCTGCCTACATGTGATCTCTGTCTGTCAAATGAATAAATAAAAATCTTTAAAAAAAATAAATGAGATGATGGACAATAGACTAGTTGACAGTACTGTACAGATGTAAGACACTTAGAACAGTCTATGGCTCCACAGGTTACACAACCAAGGTGATCAGAATTTGTGGGGATCAGTCAGCCCATGAGATGATAGAGATGTCCCCAGGAAATCAGGAAAAAAGAATCTCTATGTAGAATAATAGGCATCTGATTCTGAGTGGGGAGGAGATTAGGTAGTCAAAGAAGAAAGTAATAGGCTCCCCTGAAGATAAAAATTTATGGTGATTCAGGGAGGAGTCAAGATGGCAGAGAAGTAGCAGGCTGAGACGATATCAGGTAGCAGGAGATCAGCTAAATAGCTTATCTAGCCATTGCGAAGACCTACAAACCCAATGGGAAATCAAAGAGAAGAAGAGCAACAATTCTAGAAACAGAAAATTCATCACTTTCTGAAAGGTAGGACCTGCAGAGAAGTGAATCCAAAGTGAAGGGAAGAGAGACCGCGGGGGGAAGGGCCATCTCCCGGCAAGCGGCAGAGCAATAGAGCACAAAATCAGGACTTTTAAAAGTCTGTTCCATGGAGGGACATCACTAAACCGGGGGGAAGCCCACACAGGGTCAGCATAACCCCACATCCTGTGGGGTCACAGAAGGACTGGGGGTGTCACAGAGCTCACAGGTATTAGAGCGGGGAAGCTGGCTACAGTAACAAAGCCAAGGAGTGAGCTCTCAGCTTGGGGTTACCTTGAACCGGGCACAGGCTGGGTGAGCTCGGAGCGTGGCAGGAGGCCACGGAGAGGGAAGCGACTGGGCGCTTTCCTCCAAGCGTGACCAGAGACCAGGGAGATGGGGGCGGTTGGGCGCTTTCCTCTGAGGGCACATTGAGGAGCGGAACCCCAAGCTCTTGGCTCTTCTGGGATGGAGATTGGGAGGCCGCCATATTCATTCCCATCCTCCAGAACTCTATGGAAAGCACTCAGGGAACAAAAGCTCCCGAAAGCAAACCTGAGAGGATTACTTAGCCCAGGCTGTGGCAAGGGTGGTGCAATTCCACCTGGGGCAAAGACACTTGAGAATCACTACAATAGGCCCCTTCCCAGGAAGATCAACAAGAAACCCAGCCAAGACCAACTTCACTCACCAAGGAGAACAGTAGAATTCCAGAGGAGGAGAAAGTGAATCTTTATCTGGACAAAATGACAAGGAGGAAAAACTCACCACAAAAAAAAGAACAACAAGCAGTACCAAAGGCTGGGGACCTAATTAATGCAGATATTGGTAATATGACAGACCTAGAGTTCAGAATGACGATTCCCAAGGTTCTAGCCGGGCTCAAAAAAGACATAGAAGATTTTAGAGAAACACTCTCTGGAGAGATAAAAGCCCTTTCTGTAGAAATAAAAGAACTAAAATCTAACCAAGTTGAAATTTAAAAAGCTATTAATGAGGTGCAATCAAAAATGGAAGCTCTTACTGCTAGGATAAATGAGGCAGAAGAAAGAATTAGGGACATGGAAGACCAAATGACAGAGAATAAAGAAGCTGAGCAAAAGAGAGACAAACAAATACTAAACCACAAGGAGAGAATTCGAGAGATAAGTGACACCATAAGACAACACAACATTAGAATAATTGGGATTTCAGAAGAAGAAAGAGTGGGGGGAGCAGAAGGTATATTGGAGAGAATTATTGTAGAGAATTTCCCTAACATGGCAAAGGGAACAAATATCAAAATCCAGGAGATACTAAGAACGCCCCTCAAAATCAATAAATATAGGTCCACACCTCGTCGCCTGATAGTAAAATTTACAAGTCTTAGTGACAAAGAGAAAATCCTGAAAGCAGCCTGGGAAAAGAAGTCTGTAACATACAAGAGTAAAAACATTAGATTGGCAGTGGACCTATCCACAGAGACCTGGCAGGCCAGAAAGAACTGGCATGATATATTCAGAGCACTAAAAGAGAAAAACATGCAGCCAAGAATAGTATATCCAGCTAGGCTATCATTGAAAATAGAAGGAGAGATAAAAATCTTCCAGGACAAACAAAAATAGAAAGAATTTGCAAACACCAAACCAGCTCTACAGGAAATATTGAAAGGGGTCATCTAAGCAAAGAGAGACCCTAAAAGTAGTAGATCAGAAAGAAACAGAGACAATATACAGTAACAGTCACCTTACAGGCAATACAATGGCACTAAATTCATATCTCTCAATAGTTACCCTGAATGTTAATGGGCTAAATGCCCCAATCAAAAGATACAGGGTATCAGAATGGAAAACAAAACAAAACAAAACAAAACCCATCGATATGCTGTCTACAAGAAACTCATTTTAGACCCAAAGACACCTCCAGATTTAAAGTGAGGGCGTGGAAAACAATGTACCATGCTAATGGACAGCAGAAGAAAGCTGGGGTGGCCATCCTTATATCAGATCAATTAGATTTTAAGCTAAAGACTATAATAAGAGATGAGGAAGGACACTATATCATACTCAAAGGGTCTGTCCAACAAGAAGATCTAACAATTTTAAATATCTATACCCCTAACATGGGAGCAGCCAACTATACAAACCAATTAATAACAAAATCAAATAAATACATCAACAATAATACAATAATAGTAGGGGACTTTAACACTCCCCTCACTGAAATGGACAGATCATCTAAGCAAAAGATCAACAAGGAAATAAAGGCCTTAAATGACACACTGGACCAGATGGACATCACAGATATATTCAGAACATTCCATCCCAAAGCAACGGAATATACATTCTTCTCTAGTGCACATGGAACGTTCTCCAGAATAGATCACATCCTGGGACATAAATCAGGTCGCAACCAGTATCAAAAGATTGGGATCATTCCTTGCATATTGTCAGACCACAATGCTCTGAAGCTAGAACTCAACCATGAGAGGAAATTTGGAAAGAACCCAAATACATGGAGACTAAACAACATCCTTCTAAAAAATGAATGGGTCAACCAGGAAATTAAAGAAGAATTGAAAAAATTCATGGAAACAAATCATAATGAAAACTCAACGGTTCAAAATCTGTGGGACACAACAAAGGCAGTCCTGAGAGGAAAATATATAGTAGTACAAGCCTTTCTCAAGAAACAGGAAAGGTCTCAAATACACAACCTAACCCTACCCTTAAAGGAGCTGGAGAAAGAACAAAGAAAGCCTAAACCCAGCAGGAGAAGAGAAATCATAAAGATCAGAGCAGAAATCAATGAAATAGAAACTAAAAAAACAATAGAACAAATCAATGAAACTAGGAGCTGGTTCTTTGAAAGAATTAATAAGATTGACAAACCCCTGGCCAGACTTATCAAAAAGAAAATAGAAAGGACCCAAATAAATAAAACCATGAATGAAAGAGGAGAGATCACAACCATCACCAAAGAAATACAAACAATTATAAGAACATGCTATGAGCAACTCTATGCCAACAAATTCAACAATCTGGAAGAAATGGATACATTTCTAGAGACATATAAACTACCACAACTGAACCAGGAAGAAACAGAAGACCTGAACAGACCCATAACCAGTAAGGAGATTGAAACAGTCATCAAAAATCTCCAAACAAACAAAAAGTCTAGGGCCAGACGGCTTCCCAGGGGAATTCTACCAAACGTTTAAAGAAGAACTAATTCCTATTCTCCTGAAACTGTTCCAAAAAATAGAAATGGAAGGAAAACTTCCAAACTCATTTTATGAGGCCAGCATCACCTTGATCCCAAAACCAGACAAAGATCACATCAAAAAAGAGAATTACAGACCAATACGCTTGATGAACACAGATGTGAAAATTCTCACCAAAATACTGGCCAATAGGATCCAACAGTACATTAAAAGGATTATTCACCACGACCAAGTGGGATTTATTCCAGGACTGCAAGTTTGGTTCAACATCCGCAAATCAATCTATGTGATACAATACATTAACAAAAGAAAGAATAAGAATCATATGATACTCTCCATAGATACTGAAAAAACATTTGACAAAGTACAGCATCCCTTCCTGATTAAAACTCTTCAAAGTGTAGGGATAGAGGGCACATACCTCAATATTATCAAAGCCATCTATGAAAAACCCACTGCAAATATCATTCTCAATGAAGAAAAACTGAAAACTTTTCCGCTAAGCTCAGTAACACGGCAAGGATGTCCGTTATCCCCACAGCTGTTCAACATAGTACTAGAAGTCCTAGCCTCAGCAATCAGATAACAAAAAGAACTTAAAGGCATCTAAATCGGCAAAGAAGAACTCAAACTATCACTCTTTGCAGATGATATGATACTATATATGGAAAACCCAAAAGGCATCACTCCAAAACTGCTAGAACTTGTACAGGAATTCAGTAAAGTGTCAGGATATAAAGTCAATGCATAGAAATCCGTTGCATTTCTTTTCACTAACAATAAGACAGAAGAAAGAGAAATTAAGGAGTCAGTCCCATTTACAATTGCACCCAAAACCATAAGATACCTAGAAATAAACCTAACCAAAGAGGCAAAGAATCTATACTCAGAAAATTATAAAATACTCATGAAAGAAATTGAAGAAGATACAAAGAAATGGAAAAATGTTCCATGCTCATGGATTGGAAAAACAAATATTGTGAAAATGTCTATTCCACCTAAAGCAATCTACACATTTAATGCAATCCCTATCAAAATCCTATCCATTTTTTTCAAAGAAATAGAACAAACAATCCTAAAATTTATATGGAACCAGAAAAGACCTCGAATAGCCAAAGGAATGTTGAAAAAGAAAGCCAAAGTTGGTGGCATCACAATTCCAGACTTTAAGCTCTATTACAATGCTGTAATCATCAAGACAGCATGGTACTGGCACAAAAACAGACACACAGATCAATGGAACAGAATAGAGAGCCCAGAAATAGACCCTCAACTCTATGGTCAACTAATCTTCGACAAAGCAGGAAGGAATGTCCAATGGAAAAAAGACAGCCTCTTCAACAAATGGTGTTGGGAAAATTGGACAGCCACGTGCAGAAAAATGAAATTGGACTACTTCCTTACACCACATACAAAAATAGACTCAAAATGGATGAAGGACCTCAATGTGCGAAAGGAATCCATCAAAATCCTTGAGGAGAACACAGACAGCAACCTCTTTGACCTCAACTACAGCAACTTCTTCCTAGGAATATCGCCAAAGACAACAGAAGCAAGGGCAAAAATGAACTATTGGGATTTCATCAAGATCAAAAGTTTTTGCACAGCAAAGGAAACAGTTAACAAAACCAAAAGACAACTGACAGAATGGGAGAAGATATTTGCAAACGACATATCAGATAAAGGGCTAGTATCCAAAATCTATAAAGAGCTTATCAAACTCAACACCCAAAGAACAAATAATCCAATCAAGAAATGGGCAGAGGACATGAACAGACATTTCTGCAAAGAAGACATCCAGATGATCAACAGACACATGAAAAAATGCTCCACATCACTCGGCATCAGGGAAATACAAATAAAAACCACAATGAGATACCACCTCACACCAGTCAGAATGGTGTGAAGCTAAAATTAACAAGTCAAGAAATGACAGATGCTGGCGAGGATGTGGAGAGAGGGGAACCTTCCTACACTGTTGGTGGGAATGCAAGCTGGTGCAACCACTCTGGAAAACAGTGTGGAGGTTCCTCAAAAAATTGAAAATAGAGCTACCCTATGACCCAGTGATTGCACTACTGGGTATATTTCCTAAAGATACAAATGTGGTGCTCTGAAGGGGCACATGCACCTGAATGTTTATAGCAGCAATGTCCACAATAGCCAAACTATGGAAAGAACCTAGATGTCTATCAACAGATGGATGGATAAAGAAGATGTGGTATATATACACCGTGGAATACTATGCAGCCATCAAAAGAAATGAAATCTTGCCATTTGCGATGACGTTGATGGAACTATTATGCTTAGCAAAGTAAGTCAATCAGAGAAAGACAACTATCATATGATCTCCCTGATATGAGGAAGTGGAGATGCAATGTGGGGGGTTTGGGGGGCAAGAAAAGAAAAAATGAATGAAGGTGGCATTAGGAGGGAGACAAACCATAAAAGACTCAATCTCTAAAAACAGGCTGAGGGTTGCTTGGGGGGAAGGGGGATGGGAGAGGGTGGTGGGGATACGGACATTGGGGAGGGTACGTGCTATGATGAGTGCTGTGAAATGTATAAACCTGGCAATTCACAGACCTGTACCCCTGGGGATAAAAATGCATTATATGTTTATTTTAAAAAATAAATATATTTTGAAAAAATTTATGGTGACTTTTAGAAAAGTGAGCAGAGCATTAAAAGTCATACTCAGTGACCCCAAGCTCCTAAAGTATAAAAGAGAGTCTCTAAGCATCCTGAATCAGGAAATTAACAAATAAACAGAGACCAAGTGAAGAGTCATCTAGGAAGAACCTATGTACCTTCAAATCAAATTTAGAAATCTCAGCATCTTGACAGAGCGAGTTATAGACTACAAACAAGAATAGAATGGAAGTATGTGTTAAGACTAACACAAAAGAAAACACAAAAACTTAAGGCCCCAAACTGAAGAAATAACTTGAAAACCTGTAATATTTTTTATCATTTCTAGCATGTTCTGGGCACAGTTCCAGTGTGCTTGAAGACAACTGTTAGGTGGTCATTAATGTGCCTCTACTCCCTTTGCATTCAGTCCAATTGAGAAATTATAGACAGACATCAAAAATACACTAAAAAAGAGCTTTTTAAAAAAAACTAGTAATAAGAATTGCTCATTTTTATTGAGCATTTACTAAGTGCTTTATAGGAATTAGTTAAATTAATCTCCTAATAATGCCTTGAGTTATGCTCTATTAATATCCCCATTTCACAGATGAGGAGAGACAGACAGACAAGAGAAAGGTAATGAAACAGAATAAAATAGAGACGTAGTAAGTGGCAGACCAATATTTGAAACTAAGCCCAGGTTCAGAACATGGCAATTAACTGGTTTGCTCTGAAGCTAGACTAGAGAATTTAACTTAGCCCTGAAGCCAGAGAGAACTCCTAATGTAAGAGCCCAGATAGAGCTCTGGATCCACATTTGGTAAATGTGAGCTTACAGACCATCATACAGAGAATTATTACCTGCTACAAACCCCATCAAGCATGGTGTGGCCAAAAGGCCAAAAACCTGAGAAACAATTGGATTTTACCCCAACTCTCTGATGTGTGCTATTTTGAACCAAGGCTTTTAAAAATAAGTTTTGTCCCTACATGGTAGAGAGGCAGTCACCAAAAAGGAAATAGCTGCCTTGGACTTTTACTGAGAGACAAATCTTTACACATATCAGGGGCATCTTATTGTGTTTAGCTTTACCCTAACAGACATGGGGCAGTAGAAAAAGTAAGGTCATAGGTGTACCTGAGTTTTAATACATTATCTTGGCCCAGTAGAGAAACATGGAGTAATGGATGCCAGACTCCCTTCCTCTTGTTGGTTATATAAATTTCTTTTCATCCTGTGGGGACAGCCACTGAGGAGGGTTAAAAAAAAAAAAAAGCAGAAAGCCTTACTTTAATCTCTCTTAAAGGCAGAAGTTTCTATTTCGAGACGGAAAAGTGAGTAGGGTGAGAAAATTATTTTCCCCATTCTGAGGGTATTATTGTCCTTATTTGAGAGATGAGAAAATTGGGGTACAAGGAGGTTAAGTAACTTGTCTACATTTGCTTCTATTTATACTTTTATTTGTAAGACATAATTTGATTACATGACAGCAAAACAAAAGGTCTAAAAAGCAAAGTGTGTCAAATGTGAACAAAATTATTGAGTTGTGAACATACATTCATTTACTGAAGACCAAAATTAGGGAAGAGCCTTTTGAAACAAAATGTCTTTGACAATAAAGGCATAAAACCCCATACCAATAGATTTGCCTGTTATATTTTCCTACCATAAACATGAATCCCTGTGAAGTGTTTCAATAAGAACTGCTTTTCTTTCAAAAAGAACATCTAGAGAACACAACCAGAAATTAAGGCTGCCCCTCTTGGTTTTGAGGCAGAAAGTCAGGTAACAGTGCAGTCCAGGTGTCTCACAAGTTTGGAATCTGTCCCATAGGCGGGGTCTTACTACCAAGCAATGATTAACTCGGAGCATGTCGATACCCTAGAATTTCGCATAATGCTTATTCCCAACCATGTCCATCTTCCTTAAGGTCTAGGTGTCTCCAGAATGTTACATAAAAAGACCTTGCCTTTGGTCCATGGAGACTGAGTGTTGGGATGTGACAATTAAGTGATTAGTATGGGAGCTGGCAGTGGGTCTTTAAGAGAGACTCTGGAGATGTGACCCTCTCAAATGGACAAAGGGTCTGACACTCTTTCCTGTGGGTTTCTGAGAGACCGAGTCACCATATCTGAAATGCACAGAAGTGAGATGGCAGCAGAATGGCAATTTACTAACTTAAAATACAAAACTTGAGGACCAGTCCATTCTCTCCTCATGTGTACCCATGCATGAGAATCTACAGCGTAATCAGAAACAACATTGAATTTATTTAGTGAAAGTACAGGGGCAGAAGGGGTGACCCTTGACAACCCCAGGATAAGTATTTTCTCTTCTTGTGGTCAGGTCACATCAAATCTGATGGTTTCTTGGAAGGCAGAAACCAGGAATTGGGTTTTGGAATAAATGCTGAAACTTCTCCAGCTTTCCTGCCTGGCTCTCTATTTCTCGCTCTCTATCCTCTCTCCAGGCTCTCTCGCCCCCACACACTTACATCACTGAAACGAGGCAGATGACTCACAGATTTGTTGCTCCCGGCCTTAACCTCTTCTCTGAGTTTCAATCCATGTATCTAACTTCCTACTTGACATTTCCACTTGAACATCTCAAAGGCATTTCAAAATAAACATAGCTACCAAACCAACTCCTGAGCTCCCCCACCCCCAAACTCTCTCTCCCACTGTTGTATCTCAGTGAATGGCACAGCATTCATCTGGTTGCAGAAGACAGAATCTCTAGAGTCAATCTTGATAGTCTCCTCTGGCTTACCACCCTCATAATCAATTCCTTTCCACATCCTATTGATTCTAGCTTCTAAAACAAACAAACAGAGACAAAAACCTTACCCCCTCTGCTCTCCAGTCCATTGCCATCAACAAAACCGTGTTCAAGGTACTCCCATCCATCACCCCACCAACTACAACAGCCTCCAACTGATCTCCATGCTTCCATTCTCCAATATGTGCTACATATTGTAACTAGGTTTTGTAAGGCACATAACTAGAGGTGCCTCCACAGGGTGCGGCCCAGAATAAAGATGGCGCCGGCTTGCCGTCTCTTCCGGCCAACAAGGCGCCAATTTCACAGTTTCAGTTCCTGAAACCTATGGCACTTCCTCCTCTCGCCCGACACGCCTTACCCAGCAACTGCTACTTGGCATAATCTTATTGGCTCTTCCCCCTCTGTCCTCACTTCCCTTCTGCTGCTCTATATAAGGTGTGCCCCCGCACAATAAAGTGAGATCCTGCTTCGACAGATCCCCTGAGCCCGGTGTCTTCTGTGGGTGCGTTCCGGGTTCGCGACACTCGCCATTCCGCTCAGCCCCAAGGAGAGGCCTCCGGCTGGCCCGGGCGCCTCCTCCCCTCGGCGGGGAGCCCAACAAGGTTTATTTAAAACATTTGTCCATACCGCCAACATTTAGCCGTACCCCTAGCCCCAGTGACTTCATGCTACCATTAGGATAAAAAAGTGCAAATCTCCTAGATGCCACTTGAGGTTCTGCATGGTCTCTGTGGCCCGCTCCAACTTCCTCTTCTTCCACAACCCTCCGTCCCCACAGCTCCAACCACAGTGGTGTTTCTGTCTCAGGATAGCTCAACTCCCCTAGCCACAGCAATTTAGTGCACCATGTTCCTCCTCTCTAGCACTCTTCCACACCCAGCCCCCTCTTCATGGAGTTAGCTGCTGCTCATCTTTTAGATCTTGGTTCGAATGCCATGTCCTCAAGAAAACCCTCACTGGACTCTCTGACTTGGACAAATGGCCCTGTCTAGGTTTTGATGGCCTCATTTCCCTCCTTCATATCATTTATCACTACTGTCATTTTATATTTATAAGCTCCATGATGGAAAGAATTGTGCCTGTTTTTACTCATGATTTTGTATCCCCATGCTTTGCACAGTTGCCTGAAATGGGTACTCAATAGTATTTGTCAAACCAGTAAACAACAAATGTTGAGGGGACAATATACTGGTAGCAGCAGGGTAAGACGGCAGGATGCATCGCTCACCCTAACAATGGGTGCACGTTAAAAACTGAACCCTTGAGGTCAGATGTCCTTGTCCCTTGTCTCAGGATGCCCTGTCAATATCCGTATGAGCCTGGAGGCAGACTGTCTGGATTAGAACTCATACCCTATCAGCAGTTGTGTGCCAGGTCAAGTTATTTAACTGCAGTAAGCCTCAGTGTTCTCATCTAAATATAGAAATAATTGGTAATTAAACAGATAGCTATGAGAATTAAACAGTACTGCACACACTGAGTTTTCAGTATGTGGTGACTACTAGCTCTTTGGCTGTACTTGTAAGTCTGATCAATGGCTTCATAATCTGACTGACTTAGTGTTTTTGGAGTTATGTTAGTATTTAAAAACCACTATCCTTAGGTCATTTCAAAGAGGAGTTGTGGGACCAAAACCAGGAACACTTCATACTGTGACCAAATATCACAGTTCTCCATGGGATGTAATACAGCTCTATTTCCCTGAGGAAACAGAAGATTTAACCACTCATATCCATGACTGGTGATGTGGGAAAGTAAATAGATGTGTCCCAAGTTTAAAACAAACAAATAAACAAAAGAAGTAAATTAAAAAAGTCACCATCCCATCTTCTGAGAGATGGGAGCTGTTATCTGGTGTAATGTAAAAGAGACCTCCCTCCCCCAAAAAAGGCAAATCCATGCTTTTTATATACTGGAGTACAGCCCTGTGATTTATGTAATTTACACTCTGATCATCCTTACTGCCCCTCCTGCAGAAGGTGAAGGGGACTTCCCAAATCTCGTCTTCCACTCATCAACCTCAGTTCTTATCCTTGTAACACTGCTTCCAAAATCTTCATAACCCCATTCACATCCTAGTTCAGTTATATTCCCTCTCATGGATGATGCATTCAGAATTGAGTACAATGCTTGAGAAGTGATCTTATGAAGTACCTGGCTCACCATTGGCCAGTAGTAAATAACTTGTGAGTATGTTTATAGATATAGCTCCACAAATGCAGCCTACTTTAAATGGAGAATTAAGAAAGGTATATTGGGTTGAACAGTGTCCCCACCAAAATCCATGTCTTTCTGAAAACCTCAGCATATGACCTGAATTGGAAATAGGGTCTTTAAAGATGAATTAGTTAAGAGGAGGTCACGTTGGAGTAGGTAGTCCTTTATGAGAAGAGACATAGACACAGAGAGGAGAATGTCATGTAGAGACACAGAAGCACAAAAGAAAGATGGCCATGGGACAATGGGAGGATGCATTGGAATCATGCAGCTATAAGCCAGGGCAAGCCAAGGATTGCCAGCAACCAGGAGAAGCTAGGAGAGAGACATGGTATAGAGTCTCCCTTGGAGCCCCCAAGAAGGAACCAATGCTGCCAACACCTTGAGTTTGAATTGGCCTCTGGAACTAAAAGAAAATAAGTTTTTGTTGTTTTAAACCTAAAAACAACATCAGTATCAGCTGCAAGTGTCTCTTGGAACAGCAGATTGCTTTTGGGTGACTCCGCCCATCTAGGCTTAGATTGACCATGCCTTGGTCTCAAAATTCCCCAGTATTCAAATTCTTGGGACCACTTTGCCATAGTCATTAGAACCAACCACACTGACAAATGTTCCTGGATCTGTATTTGATTCCTTTTTTTTTTTTTTTTTTTTTAAGATTTTACTCTTTTATCTGACAGACAGAGATCACAAGTAGGCAGATAGGCAGGCAGAGAGAGAGGAGGAAGCAGGCTCCCTGCCGAGCAGAGATCCGGATGCGGGGCTCGATCCCAGGACCCTGGGATCATGACCTGAGCCGAAGGCAGAGGCTTTATCCCACTGAGCCACCCAGGCGCCCCTGTATTTGATTCTTGCCACAGGTATTTGCATTAATACTGCACATGTCTTGATGACACATCTGAAGCCTTTTAAAAAATAAAACAACTTTGTTTCTGCTCCCCTGAAATTATTTCAAAAGCACATACTTAAGGAAAACTGAAAATATGGACAGATTTGACAAGCTTCTGCCCTTTCCTCCTTTTGTGTTATTATATTTAGGTGGCAAATTTAAAATCCGGCACATTCTTTGCATGTGGTCAAGAGGGCAAAATTCTGCTTACCATGTTCTCTGTTACTGTGTGAATCACTATCTCCATTGCTGCTACTATGAGCTCTCTGCTTGCCTCCTCTGATAGCCTCTCTGCCGCTCTCTGTACAGGTTGAGGCTTGCAAATATTGGAGCCCACATTTTCATTTCAAATACAAGGTGCTCCCTTTAAGAAAATATTTTTACAACACAGGCCAGGCTCACCAACCTGATGCATTTCAGAGCACTGTCCTTCAAACTGCATGAGAACAGAGCTGAGGCTGGGATACTGAGTTGGATTTGCTACCATCACTGAATCATATCTGGCTTGGTTAGTGGCAGCAAATACTTACAGGGGGCTTGCTGGGTGCCAGGCATGGGTCATGGTAATAGAATTCTCCTTTACTCAGGGCTGCAACAAGTGTCGTGAACATGACTAACCCTGCATAAAGCAATTCTGACAACATGCAGATCTTGAAGAATAGTCTACATCTATAGTTAGAAAGCTAATGTACATTCACTAATATATACATTATACTTTATAATATAATTTTATAATATATAAAATGGGATGCCAAAATCTAAAACCCACAATAGAAACCAGTGGCTTTGCAGTCTCAATGAGGGACTGTTTGAAAAAAGAATTATTGCTACTAAAAAATTATGGGAAAGCAGAGACATTAATTTTGCATGTCTCATATTACTGTGTTTATAATCTGTTATGTTTTAGATAAAGGTCTAGAAAAGATTCCTCATATTCTGTGTGCAGCCTACTTTCAGTATACTCCTCCAGGGGAAAATAATAAGGAAAAATCAAATAAATATGTTTGTGCATAAGGAAAAAATAATTTGGTTGCCAACAGGAAAATTTATCACGATGAAAGATACTCTCTAGAGATAGGGTTTTTGTTTTTGTTTTTGTTTTTTGGTGAATTCAAGGTTTGCTTTATTTTCTCCTTCAAAATATCTTTGATCTTCCATTTTGTCATTTGTGGAGAACCTCAATGTTGTGAAAAGCATCAAAATATATAATCATTAAAAGCCATGAGTTCTGAAACAAAACATATGTAAAATATCAGGAATCAAAGTCCTTAAAGAATACCTAATGGACCCCAAATCAAAGCAGTCTGTTACATCATTAAAATTAAGATAAAAATAGCAAAGCACTCTTTCCTCCTTTAGAGGAGGAGGACTTAATCTGCCATCTCTAGGGAATCTGTGCTTGGATGATGGACTTCCGGGGTCTGTCATGAGTCCTGGGAATTCATGAATTTAATTACAACATTTTAAATGGGTCATATTCACTTTCTTCTCAGACAAGGCTCTACTATGTCATCAGATTTTCAAAAGTCTGTGACATCTCAAAATTAAGACCTGTTGCAAAGGAAGCTCCATTCCAAAGTTTTTTAAAATAAAAATCTGATTTTTGTTACTAGGTAATCAAATACTAGGAAAGTTTAAATTTTTTTTTTTTTTTTTTTTGGAATATGAGAACAAATTCGGGTGTTTTGTTTTGTTTTTTTGTTTTTTTTTGGCTTACTTTCTTTCAACAAGATAAGGAACAGAAGAAAAGCAGAGTACCTCTTTTTAGAAAAGGATAATATAGCTACAATTTAGGTAAAGGAATAAAAGGCAGAGAGTCAAAGAATCCTAAAACCTTCAGTAAATTTTCCTATAGGATATACCATATTTCTTCCAATACCTCCTAGATGAATCACAATGCCCACTTCTGTTAAATTCGAAACTTCTTGCAAATTGTCTTCTATTCTCATTCTGTTTTGTCTCGTCCTTATTCAAAACATCCACCACTATCTGCTTTCTGATGACCCTTCTACTTCTTCTGCTCAGATCTCTCGTCAAAGAGACAAGCACTTTGTGCATCTCTAATTCACGATTCATCCGGTTGAGTGTCTAGTCGGAAAGTCATATTCTTTTGCAGGTGGAAATCCAGTTTTTCTAACACCATTCGAGGAAGATACGATCCTTTCCCCCACATGCATTCTTGGGTCCCTTGTCCCTTGTTGAAAATCAGTTGACTATATATACATGGGTTTATTTCTGGGCTCTCTATACCGTTCCATTCATCTATATATCTGTTTTTATGCCAGTACCATGTTATGTTTGATTACTGTAGCTTTGTAACATTAGAAATCAAGAAGACTGATGCTTCCAACTTTGTTTTTTTCCCCCCTCAGGACTGCTTTTGTTATTCATGGTGTTTTATGGTTCCATGCGAATTTTAGGATTGTTTTTCTGTACATCATAATGTATATATTTAGCAATACTCTATTGCACATTTAAAATTTTGTTGAAGGTTGACTTAATTGTGGTCCTTACCACAATTAAAATAAAATAAAATAGTCATATCAAAGCAGCATGTCCTAAACATACACGGCTCTTCCCTCTAACCCTGGATTTCTTCCAATGGTTCCATTCTCATGAAAGACCTCATCCGGGGCACCTGGGTACTCTAAATAAATGTTCCTTATGTTTTTCTTAATATTTTTTCTTTAGCTTAATTTATTGTAAGAATTCAGTACCTAATACATATAATATACAAAATATGCATCACTTGGCTGTTTATGTTATCAGCAATGCTTCTAGTTGACAGTAGGGTATTAGAAGTTAGGTTTTGGGGGAAGTTAAAAGTTATATGTTCCCTGCCTTCAGCTAGGGTCATGATCTCAGGGTCCCAGGTTCGAGCCTCACATTGGGGTCTCTGCTCTCTCTCTCTGCCTGCCTCCCTGCCTACTTGTCATCTCTGTCAAATAAATAAATAAAATTAAAAAAAAATACCTCATCCAGTTGCACAAACTGAAATTTGAGGACCAAATGAATGCTTTCCCATATTCTCGTATTCTATTTTTCACAGATTCCTGTCAATTTTAAACATCTTTCAAATTTGTACCTTTTCTTCTATTTCTAGTCTCTCTATCCAGGTTCAGGCTACACTCATCACTTGCCTGGGCAAGAAATACTCCATCTTCCTGCTCCACGTCTCATTGCTTCCTTACAAACCATCCTTTCTGCGGCAAGCAGAGTTAATATTCAGAAACACAAGTCTTCCATCACTCATCTGCTTAAAACCAGGAAATCGCATCGAACAGCTCTTATGATGATAAGCCAAATGATTAACATGGATGCAAAATCCTGACAAAGGTGGCCCCTGAATTCTTCCCCGTATCATGTTTTACTGTCCTCCTTGCTTTCTGCAATCCAGTTTCTCTGGTTCCTTGATTTCTCAGTTCTATAACTGCCCGAGGTCATTGTGCATTCCGTGCCTCATTCAAGACTCCCGCACAAACTACATGCTTTCCTCCTCCTCTCTTCCATTCTGAGCTACTACTCCCTTCCTTCAAACCTCAGCAGATACATCATTTTATGAGGAAGGGTCCACTGATTGCCATCCCCACCCCTACTTCCATGCTCAACAGTCTCTTCTGGGTTTTTTTCTGTTATTACAGGTAAGACAGCTTGTCATTTTATATTTGTGTAATTATTTGAGAACTATCTCCTTCCATCTTCCCCTGCTTAGCTGTAAGTTACAAGATTGTCTGTTTTGCACATTAGTGTAATAAAACCACTATTTTATTCCAAATAAATATTGAATAATGAATAAATGAATGAATGGTAGTTTTGATCTTGGTAAGGAAGCTATACATAATAAGATTAAGAACTGAAACATAAAGAGAGAGAGAGTGAAGGAAGACTGACTGACTGACTACCTTTTTTTTTTTCTTCTTGGCCATTTTTAGATATCATCAAAGCAGAATGTTTAGCTCCATTGAGCCAAAGATCTATTTGTTTTACCATTAACATCAGATACAAGTGGGTTTTTTTCAAAGAATTTGCGTAGGGATATTGTGTCAGAGTTCTAGCAGAAAACAGGCACTTCAAATGAAGAGACTTACTAAAAAAGTTCTTACAGAAGTGTGGGCAAAGGAAAGGAAAAAACAAGGGATGGTAAGGATCCAGAGCCCATTATCAGTGGGAAATTATTGCTACCCTTACCACCAAAGGGAAAAGGGAGTTAATAGTGACACCAGGGCTCAGTGAGAGCGGAGATTTTAGATCAGGGGCCTCCCAGTAAAGTTAGGGTGAAGGTGAATGTGAAATTGGCCCTATGAAAACCTAGTTGACCCATGAACAATGTGGGGTAAGGAGTCCTGGCCCCCACAGAGTAAAATATTCACATATAACTTTTGACTTCCCCCAAAACCTAACTTCTAATACCCTAATGTCAACTAGAAGCATTGCTGATAACATAAACAGCCAAGTGATGCATATTTTGTATATTATATGTATTATATACTGAATTCTTACAATAAATTAAGCTAAAGGAAAATATTAAGAAAAACATAGGAGCATTTATTTACAGTACTGTACTGTATTTATTGAAAAAGGTCTGCATACAAGTGGATCTATGCAATTCAAACCCGTGCTGTTCGAGGGTCAGCTGTATAGTGCCAAACCATGGAGGAGAAACATTCTATGCCCCCTCCTTTCTTGCCCTTGTCTCCCATTGGTTGAGGCCATTTAGAAGCCAGATGAAAGCAAGGCTGGGATTTGTGGTCCACAGGTGTCAGCCTCTTGTGCCAACACTATATGAGAGACAAGAGCAGAGAGTGGATCTGTGGCAGAGTGTGGACACAGGAACATATTTTCTATTTATGCCGGGAGGGGTGGAAAGTGTCTCCATTAGGAATGGAGACTTCTATTTTACTATCAGAAAGAGATGTTTAAAATGTCAAACTCTAAAAGCCTAGAGAAGTATTGTTGACAGTATCTATGCACTAATCAAATCTGGGTCGCAAAGATGAGTTAGCTACATAGAAAGGCTGTAATAGAAATTCAAATTTTTACAAAATGAAGTCTGCACCAGAAATAAGGTTTATCTTAGCTAAAAGAAACAGGAGAGTGAAATTAATCAGCAATGAGGAGCTAAAAGATAGATAGCAAAGGTACAAACACAGTCAGGGAATGGAGCTGAACACTGGGAGTGTCCAGCTAATAACTGAGCTGTAAACCTCAGTTTCTCTGGTAGGCAGTTCTGTGCCCCGCCCAACCCCTGAACATGTCCAAATCCCAATCTTTGGAACATGTGGATATGTTAGGTTGCAAGACACAGGGGAATTGATTTTTCAGATGGAATTAAATATATTAATCAGCACACACCTTAAAATAGGAGAGACTGTCCTGGGTTCTCAGTGGGGACCCAACATAACTAAAAGCTTCCTTAAAAATGGAAGAGAGAGGCACAAGGGGTCAGGGTGATAGCCATGAGAGAAGGGCTCCAAAGCTGCTCTTAACTGGCTTTGAAAATGGAGAGAGTGATGAGACAAGGAATGTGAGCAGCTTCTGGAAGCCGGAAAAGGAAAGGAAATAAATTCTCTCCCTTCCCCAGTGCCTTGTCACTGTTTCTATCCAGCTAGTGGAAGAGGAAAGAGCTTGCATCAGCACAAGGGGCCAGGTGGGGGGAGTGTAGGTAGGGTCTGGAAGACGCACATACCTCTTACCATGGGTGATAACTCATTTACCTACACTTTACAACAAGGATACTCAAACTGAGGGTTTTGGGGGTGGGGATATGGGGTGTGGGGTGAGGCTGGTGGTGGGTATTAAGGAGGGCATGTTTGCGTGGAGCACTGGGTATGGTGCATAAACAATGAATTTTGGAACACTGACAAAAATTTAAATTTTAAAAAAAGAAAAGAAAAGAAATGTAGTCTAGTTGCATGGGAGTCTCTAAAGGGAGATCAGATCTGGTGTATAGCCAGAAGTCTTCCCTTGCTGGATTATGGGACAAAAGCTAAAATCCTGGCACTGTTTCTACACAAAAATCATGTCTCAATGATTCAACTTGGAGACGTCAAGAATGATTACTTCAGGTTTTAGAAGTAAAAGCTATTGTTTGATGATCAATTACCAGTAGAAACTGGTTAGTTTCTGGTTCTGCTATAAACTTATCTCACAGTTATTTGTGGATTAAAAGAGCTTATATACTTGACATTTATCCTAAACCTTGGCACGCAATAAGCATTCTGCTAAAGTTAGATGTTATATACTATTAAAATTACTGAGAGAGTTAAAGTTATCATTACTTAATTTGTGATAGAAAAGGAAACAGTTGGTAAATTGAGATCAGAAGTAATATTTTTAAAAACAGTAATTAAGCATAAAAAGGAACTGCCCCAATAATACTGATTAGTAACAAGTTTAGAAATGAAAAGCTAAAGCAGCCTGAACCAGAAGGTTGTCCCTCCCAAAATTTTCTAAGTGGATCTTATGGGAAAAGTTTCTTTTCTTCTCTGGGGGCGCCTGGGTGGCTCAGTTGGTTGAGTTTCTGACTCTTGCTTTTGGCTCAGTTCAGGACCTCAGGATCGGGGCATCTAGCCACATGCTGAGCTCCTCATTAAGCAAGAAGTCAGCTTGAGATTCTCGCCATCCCTCTCCTACTCTCCTGCCTCTCCCCACTGCTCCCATGCTCTCTCGCTCTCACTCTCAAATAAATAAATCTTTTAAAAAAAAGAAAAAAATTTTTCTTTTCCTCTCTGGTCCTGGAACCTTAAAGATGTGACCCCAAAGTTATTGCAACCATGTCTTTTCTCCAGAGAGAAAGCCTGAAAAAACAAGGCCAAAATCCAGAAAAAAGCAAAAAGAGAGAGAGAAGCTACAGGAGAGGCTTCACTTCTATCCCCCAGCGACCCTGGAACTATCCTGTTTAACTTTTTTTTTTTTTTAAAGATTTTATTTATTTATCTGACAGACAGAGATCACAAGTAGGCAGAGAGGCAGGCAGAGAGAGAGGAAGAAGCAGACTCCCTGCCAAGAAGAGAGCCCGATGCGGGGCTCGATCCCAGGACTCTGAGATCATGACCCGAGCTGAAGGCAGAGGCTTAACCCACTGAGCCACCCAGGTGCCCCCTGTTTAACGATTTTTATTTTGGGAAATACTTCAGTATTTTTTCAGTCAATCAACCTGTGTACCCTAATTAGCTTGAGCTGAGTAACAAATACAAAATGGATGCAATTTTTTGGAGGTCTTGGTAAAAAGTTTAAAAGAAATACTAAAAATCTTTGCTCACAAGAATCCCTGAAGGGGGGGGGAAGGGAGATGAATAGCTACATAAACATATCAACAGAGAATAACTTAGGAAGAAAGGAACCAGAAAATTGGAAATTGCCTCAGGATAATTCTAACCTTCCGGGCTGCTTATCAGGGTTCGGATAGCTCTTGGATTCCTCATGCTAATGATGTGGAGGCATTGCACTGAAAAATCTTATTTTAGCCATTGGTTTTCATCATAACTTTATAAGCAACAGAATTGATTTCGTCTTCCCTCTACTTCCCAGCAGATTTTAAAAAGCATTAATGAATTATGAAAGGGACGAAGGCCACAATGTAGGAGAAAAATATACAAAAAGTGGATAATTCTCAATTTGGAAAATCCATTTCAGGTAACAGAGAGCTGACTCTGATAATACACAGAGGGAATTATTCAGGTCTCTTGAGCTGGGAGTCTGGAGAGAGAAAACGAAAGGCAGAAGTTGAGGTTAACATTTTGGACATACTCAGATATGTAGGGAAGGAAAAGATTTTCCTTAACCTTCTTAGATTCCCTGGCTGGGTCTGAAAATGAAACTGATGAAGACAGAACAACAAGAGAAAAGCATACAAATTCATATAAATTTTACATGACACAGTCGCCTTCATAGAAAATGAAGACATGGAGAAGCAGTGAGGCCTGAATATTTTTGTGTGAGGTTTGATGAAGAGTGGACAGTCGTGGAAAAATACAGGTTAAAGAGTGTGAGGTAGGTATAGTAAACTGGACAAACTTAGCAAGGCCTGTTTGGATTCTTCTTGGAGTCCCTCTGTCTTCAGAAATAAGGATGTTCCTTCCTTGGGAGATAGGGAGAACACCTCACATGGGGATTTTACAACCTGTTTCACTCTAACCTTCCTGCCTCTGGTGCTTTCTCCACCTACTACTTCAGCTGAAAATCTTCAATATGCCAAGGTGCCCTGTTTTGGGGTAGCAGGTCCTGGACTCCAGGTAATGGAATATGAAATTAAAACAATGAAGATCTTTCTAGAACTTGCCAGAATTATGTTGGTGGTCTCTATAAATGAAAATGGTACCTCATTTTTAAATGTTACTCAGTTATAGAGATGGCCAACATAATGTGTTACCAGCATAAGGCTTTTTTTGAAGCTACTTCAGAATGAAACTTCTCCTTTCATCACCTGATTACAAGTATGCCATGATTGAGGAGGTTGCTGCCACATGCTGGTCTTCTATTTGAAACGTAGATCTGCCGGTAGAAGACAGGATTGTACAGGTGAGGGCCTCCTCCAGCACATGTGCTCAGGGCTGGATTAAGTACCTGGGTCAGGCAACTCACATCAAATGAGGTACATCTGTTGCCTACAGTGTGTCCCATGAAAATATTCAGTTGTGGAAATTACAACGAATCCTCCACTATGCTCTTATATATAACAGAAATGTATTCTGTTATATATAACTGAAATATATTCTAATGTTTATGTTAGGTTTGGGCTGTTTCAAGGAAAGGGAACAATTCGTATTTATAGCAAGTTATTAAATTCTGAAATAAACAGATTGTGTTATTAAATTCCAAGTTAAAATGACCCTGGCTGAAACAGGACTTTAAAATTGTTTAAAACTCTTCGTGAGATTAAGGAAGAAAAAGTAGACAGTGTTACATATTTTTGTCTTCTAAATTTTGGACACTTGTATTTACCTTTGAGGCAGACCACCCATTTATTTGGGGGGGAAAAAAACACACACCACAATGGACTTTTTAGGGATGAAATTGTAAAACTAGATCCCACACTTTATCCTGAAGAAAGACAGGGAAATTGCTTGAATGCAGATGTTTCAGGTCTAAGAAGTCATTTGTTCTGTTTGGAAATGTAAATTGAATACCTTTTAGCAGAATGTGGCCTCTGCGGATTTGGTTGTCTCTGGGAGAAATGTTAATTTTTAAAAACTTCCCAGTGTTAGAGATGATTACTCAGTCCCAATGAATTGTGGGTGTTCTCCTTCAGGCAACTGTTTACAGGAAATCTGTAAGTGAGATCACAGGGAGTGATAGAAACACCAGCGGGCATAGAGCTCACTCTGGAGGACACCCTGACAGAGAAATTTGATGCTTCACTTGTGGTTTATCTAACATTCAATCACTTGACTGCAGGGACAGTAGACCGCTTTGATCCGCTGAGTCATGGGACCACACCCTTGTGGGTGGAGTTTTCCTAATAATTCCTTAATTAATGTTCCCACCCTCCTTCACAGAAAGGTTAGAGCAGGGACAGGAAATGAGGCAAGTCTTAGTGTGAAATGTGTCTGAGAAAAGCATTTCTCTCTGGAGCCTATTGGCAGTTTGGTCCAGATTGCTAAGTGTGGAAGGAAGTCTTTTGCTTCAACGTTCAGAACAAAACCCTGGAGTCCAAAGAATCTTGATCTGCTTCTTAGAACAAGTTGCTGAACAGTGTTGTTCAAAGTTCAGTCCACATCAGAGCTGGTCCAAGAAGTGTGAGGTATCAGTTAATGAGGAGAAAGTACAGGAAGGTAGAATTAGAAAATTTCAGAGCAGGTTGCTAGGGCGATTTTATGTCTATTCAATCTCATAATAAATTGACATTTGTATTTGTATAGTTTTTTCATTTAATGTTTTTAGTTATTTATTTTTATGAATTTTATTTATTTTTGTGATATTTTATAGAAGTTTTAGTCGCTAAAGGATTGGAAATAAAACTCTTCATTGAATTTTCTTATCTGGGAAATACCACAGATTTATTGTAAACAGGAAATGAGATGATGTTTGAAATGTACTTAGCCTGATACCTGGTGCCTGGTAACCATTCAACAGACAGGAGCTAATTTGAACAAATATGCAATTTCTCGCATTTAAGTTTGGACTTAAAGAATGAGGAGAAATTTACCAGGTGAAGGAGTTCAAAGGTGAAGAAGCTTGGTGAGCAGGACCAAGAAATAGAAGGTAGGAACTTATGAAGGGATAGGTCAACCTGACTGAAACTTTAATGCGCAGGACAAAGTCCTAAACACCAAAATATATATGTGGCCATCACATGCTCTAGGGTTTGATGAATAGTCTTGATCAGTAGACAGGCCTATTCTCCTTAAAAATTATTTTCAAAGTCCTCAGAATTCCAGAATTTCTGACTCTTACATTTGTCCTCATATTAGTTCTGGAAATATGTCCACTCAGGATATTGGTGTTGACAATCTCTATTGGAGATTCAAAATTACGGAATATGGGCATTACAGTTTATTTTTTATAGAATGCTAAATGTACCCAAATTCAAAACTAAGTTTGTCAAAAGACGATAGAGGAAATATTTTATGCATTTAAAAAGATTAAATTTTTATAAGCACTCTATATTTTTCACATTATCAATACTCTTAATTATAAACACTCCTAAATTATAGGCCCTTGTATAACCTCTGCTTCGCAGAACTTTGTTATTCATTACATTAAATGAGAATGTGTCCTTGAAAGTAATAAATCTATGTCTTTACAGATATCCTTTAATTACTTTTCCTTAATTGAACCATTCAGAGTTATCGAAGTGTAAATGCAGATGCTCTCATGTTTTAGGAAGTAGCTTAATAAACATTTTACTTCTCATTATTTATGTATCACAATACACCTATATTGTAGGAAATATGTTCCAATTCGCAACATTCATAATGCCGTCGAATGGAGAAGCACAACCATTAATGAGTTAACAGCAGAAATTGCATTAAAACTTCTATTTTTCATTTTTTGTTGTTTTCCTTTTTCCTGCTGAGACAGCTTGCCTAAAATTTTTGAAGGCAGTTTTTTGTTGTTATTTCCATCTCCCCCTTCTAATTTAGATTTTCAGCCCTTCGGAAACACATTCTCATTTTATTTTTAACTAAAAACAAATGAGTCTCTCATTCCCGTTAATGTGTTATGGTTTCCGGCTTTAATGTTAGAAAGTGATCTTTCTCAAAAAGAATTCTAACAGCAGCATGAAGTATCTATTAGCAATTGTTGAGGGTATGGTCTCCTTTCCGTGACTGTCACGGTTCTGTTGTTTGATGTTGTGGAGTTGGCATTGTTTTCCAGAGAAAATACGCGCTGCAGGTGGTGGGCAGCCAGATCTTGCTGAAATGGGTGATTGTAAGATAGACCAGTCCTGAAAAGCCCTGAGCCAGTGAAGTGAACTGGTTATATTATTTAATGGGGGGGGGGGGGTCTTGGGGGAAGGGGATATGGTGATTTGGGCCCTGAATGACTTGAATGATAAATCAGAAGCTTCCGCTCATCTGTACACTACATCTGACAGGGAGATTTTGCTGGACACAAAATTGCAATCGTCTGCGGAAGTAAAGGGTATGGAAATTAAAGTGGTCCATTAAATGCAAATCATCACCAATCTCGGATGGGTATCGACTGACCTGGCTAGGTAAGTCATACTTTGATGATTATAGCAGTCATTTCCCTTTTAATTCAAAGTGGAATTCAAACACACATCATAAACAATCCTTTGGGCGATGAACCAGCCAGCTCCCTGTTGGCCCTTCTACTCACTATGCCCCGGTTTGCAGCAAGTTCTCTTGCGGTTGGGCGTGCTCAGCTCCTTTGCAACATTCCAATGTCAGTCCAAATGCCTCCTCCTTGAAAAGGACCCTCCTCTGCTTTATCCAAAGCAACACCTTCTTCCCATCATTCCATGCCTTTGCTTTAGTAAGACTCTTACCAATAGGTGTTACTATCTCACTGATAAGTTTGATTGATTGCTATTTTCTGTGTCCTTGAGGTAGAACATACATATGTGTGTATGTGTATGTGAATATGTATATGTGTGTGTGTGTGTGTGTGTATAGAAACCACATTTTTATTTTTCACTCTCTCTGATCCCTGCCTCAGTAAGAGCTCAATCAATTTGTGTGAGTAAAGGAAGGAAAATTTTTAAATGGGGAGGTGTGTGTTATCTCTTTAAAACAAAAACTACCCCATATTACTTTTAACCAGGTACAAGAAAAGCTGCTGATTATTTTATAAAGCTTTTTCTTAGAACCATAGTTCCAAAGCCATGTCCTCTTTCTACTGGTCTTGGAAATGCAAAGAAATGTGTGTATTTCTTTGTAGGAACTTGTTTTAAAAGGACTGTCAGGAAAAAAATAAAGAGTTTTCTATAAACGGACACACAGATATAAACCCATTAAAGATAATGCATAATCATATAGCTATTTTTCATTTGTTGTTTTCCTTCAGAGAGAATGCAAGCATAGAGCAGTATCATTAACTTGAGAAGATTTGGGGATATCACTATCTTCTTATAGAACTTCTATATAATATTCCTTTTCCCAGTACCTAGTATTTGTTCTGAGTTGAATCCTATTAATCAATCTATTTAGCCTCTACTTAATCTTTATTGATCCTTTTTTCATATAAAAGAGAAAAATCAATTTTCTATTATGTTTGTTAAACAGGTAGAATAAGATTGCACTAGGCACAGCAAATAAAGCAATTGATAATTATTTGCTCAGATGTTCAACTTAATATATCAAGGGGAAACTACAAATAAGATAATAAATCACCACTTGATCTCTGTTAGTACTTGTGTTTATCCTGAACATCCCAAAACCTGTGTGGATCAGAATGTTAAAATTTTGAAAATAATTTTTTTAGAGAGGAAACAGACATCTTTAAAAGTATTTACCACTTTAATTTCCAATTTTAATGTGTCTTTAGTGTGCCTGACTTGGAAAACAAAATGAGTGGAGGCACTAAAAGATATTAAATTAGCCCAAGGAAACTGGTATACAAACCGAGGTTAACTAGTTCTGCCCTCATTTCAATATACCATTTCCAAGGCGGCTACACTTAAAGTTCTGTCTTTCCTATGCTTTTTGCTTATTTAGAAGCTGAAACTTATATAATTTTAGTGTCCAGGGATTTTATACTGTCCATTACTCCTAAATTCTGAAAAAAATGACACAATGTAGAAAAGGATCTGTTACACAGGCTTACCATTCTATCACCAGACTTTCCTTTGTTCTAACAGAGAAAAATTGCTCATCTACAAGAGGAAATTAGGCAGAGGACATTTGCATGCATTTATTTTATGCACCTGTTAACATCCATTATGGGCAGATTACTGTCACTTGAATACAAAGAGATGAAAACCAGATCTCTATGTTCAGAGCTTAAAGTCAAATGGGAGATGACATATCTATGAACCCTTTGATGACATATGCGACAATAGAAAAAGACCTTGAAGCCTTTCTCACAGGAAAGAAAACTTTTTATGAGAATGTGTAGTTTTTATAGGAAGGTCATCTATATGGGCATGAAAGTGTCTTTGAGGATAAAGTAAGTAGGTTGGGGCAAGAGTGTGCACTTGGGAGCCATTTTAAAGCAACAGTGAACTTTGTAATGTTATCCTGCCTATTATTAAAACATAGGCAGTATTTAATATAATTACTTCTAAAAGCTACAACTAACACAGGCTAGAGCTATTATTGTCATTGTTCTCAGCTTATTAAATAAGATATACTGTGTCCTCTCAGTATATCTTTACTCACAAAAGCGGGAGGTAAATGAAGGTAAATAGAGCCATTACAATTTGAACATTGTTTAGAAATTTAAGATCAAGTTCTGTCAGGTCAAGGTAGAAAACACAAGCCTCTGGTGACTTGCTCAGTCCTGGCTCTACCATGAAGCACACCAAGGAAACTGACCTGATCATTTTCAACTCTGGGGCCTTTTGCCAGAAAGCAAGCTGGTAGGAGACACTCAGAAGGCTGTGTTGTCTTGAGTTAGCCCTCAACCCATGTACTGCAGCTGGTGGTCCTTACTTGGCTATAGTTGGAAATACCTGGAGAACTGGTTATTAGCACCACGCTCTAACCAACTGAGCTAACCGGCCAGCTTGGAGAACTGGTTAATAAGGCTGATGCCGGAGCTCCACTCCAAAGATTCTGAATTAAATTAATGATTTGAAGTAGGACCCAGGATGTTGGTGAATGCCATCTTCCCCAGGTGATTCTAATATGAAGATAATGTGGTTAATCACTGAGGCAAAGCAACAAGACTGCCCCTTCAAGCAAAGAGGGTGGGTCAAGCCTTGCTCTTTCAAGAATGCTTTGAAGCTATCATTTTGTGACTTTTCCTTCTGAGTGCTGTCCCTGATATTTATTTGACTGAGATTTCTTCTAAGTAAAAGGGATCAGGGCACTGGGAGAAGACATAGCAAAGGAGACATGTGTCTTCCGCACTGGACTTCACCATCTAATGGGGAATCTACTTTTGACCAAAGTGCCCAACTTGGAACAGATCAGAACATGAGTTATTTAATATTGGATAAAGAACATAAAAATGTATTTCAGGGATTGCAAATGTTTATTTTTATGAAATAAATGAATAGCCAGCAAAAAATCTTGATGTACACATTTATTTTGGCCTGTCAGAGGAAAAGAATGTTTTTATTATCTAACAGGCCTTGGTGTTAAGTGTCTTGGAGTCTGTGGGACTGTTCTAGATATTAGAAGTCTTCAGTAAAATCATAAATAAGAAACATATGGTAACACAGAGTCTGGACGTTCCAAGCACATGTGTCTATAATCTTGACCAAATCCTTGGAAAGGAAAAGCTGCAACCAGCTTTTCAGGATGCCTACATTTGGGAGCCTGGAAAGTATTAATAGACAGGGGAATGAACAAGAGCAGTGATGTGTAGTAACAGCCAGAGCTCACTCCTACCTAGCTAGCCACCATAGGTCAGCTCCCAGCTGCATGTTGCATTGTCTCTGCTGATTCTTTACTTGCACAGGTGGATTAGCATGCACACATTCTAAATTTGAGGATCAGCAACAAGTCTCAACCCTAAGTCTATGTCTTTGCCTTGTCATAGTGCTGAAAATTCCCAGCAATATACATAGAAGGGATTGGATTAAAAGACAGGTACTTAGATCCAGAATCTGCTACTAACCAGAGGAAGGAACTTGGGTAAGTTTTTGAAGCTCCGAGTGTCAGATTCCTAAAATGTAATATAAAGATGATTTAAAAAAAGGGGGGGGGGAGGGCTTGCCACACTTAACTCACAAGTTTATTAAGAAATAATGTAATTTATTTGAAAGACATTTTATGTGTACTTTACAAAGTATTGTGAGGTGGGAGATATCAGTGTTATTAAAGCATCAACTTTACAAACACCACTTCAACAAACTATCATGAAAATTGTAACTGTCACCAGTTACCTAATGCTATGTAACAACTTATCCCCAAACTGTAGTATGCTTTTAAAATCTCAGGATCAGGGGGCGCCTGGGTGGCTCAGTGGGTTAAGCCACTGCCTTTGGCTCAGGTCATGGTCTCAGGGACCTGGGATCGAGCCCCGCATCGGGCTCTCTGCTCAGCAGGGAGCCTGCTTCCTCCTCTCTCTCTGCCTGCCTCTCTGCCTGCTTGTCATCTCTCTCTGTCAAGTAAATAAATAAAATTAAAAAAAAAAAAAAAAGAAAAGTAAAATCTCAGGATCAGGAATTTGGAAAGGGCTCAGCCAGGCACCTCTTGCTTGTGATTCCTCATGCTTGCAATCAGATTTCTGCTGGCACCTCTTCAATCATCCAAAAGTATGACTAGGACTGGAGGATTTATTTTCAAGGTGATTTGTTCCATGGCTGGCAAGTTGGTACTGGCCATTGACCTCAACCTCTCTCCAAATGGGCCATGGGGCTACTTGAGTGTTTTGACATTTTGACAAGCTGACATCTACCATAGCAAGCAATCCAGGAAACCATGGTGAAGTTGCATTACCATTTATGACCTAGCCTTGGAGTTCATATACATACAGTCACTTCCACTTTGAGGTTTGAATCAAAAAAGGACTATATGAGAGTATGAGTCCCACTAGGTGAGAATGACTGGTGACCATCAAGGAGGCTCACTACTAACACTTAGCTCTTTACATTTTTCTACAAAGTAGATCCTCAGGGCCTCTCAGATGCAGTTTGAAAGGGAAATGAGAAAGAAAACTGTGAAATCAGCCCAAAGTAAGAAGGACTTGTATATGCTGCCACAGCAAGGAACCCAAGACCAGAAAATAACTAGAGAGTGCAAACCAAATTGTAGAAAATCTTGAAAAAGAAGATGGAAGAATAGTAGAAATAGCCAACACTATATTGCATGATGTTTTGAGATTAGTTTAGCTCACAAAGAGCTCAAAAGTAGTCAGTGTTTGGGGTACCTGGCTGGCTCAGCTGGAGTAGTTCATGACTCTTGATCTCTGGGTCATGAGTTCAAGCTCCACGTTGGACACAGAGATTACTTAAATAAAGATAAAACATAATGGGGTGCATGGGTGGCTCAGTCAGTTAAGCATCTGCCTTCAGCTCAGGTCATGATCTCAGGGTCCTGCAATCAAGCCCCACATCGGGCTCCCTGCTCAGTGGGGAGGCTTCTGCCTCTCCCTCTCCCTCTGTGCTCTCTCTCTCTCTCTCTCAAATAAATAAATAAAATCTTCAAAAAAAAAAAAGATAAAACTTAAAAAAAATAAGGAGTCCATGTTCAGAAGGTCTTACAATCAAATTGAGCTCTAAAACTAAATAGTTACCACTTGAAGGTAGCTTATACAGTACATTTATTTAAAAAAGATTTTTTGAGGGGGTGTGTTCTTTAAAAAAATTTTTTTTATTAACATATAATGTATTATTTGTCCCGGAGGTACAGGTCTGTGAATCATCAGGCTTGAATTCCTCACAGCACTCACCATAGCACATACTTTTCTCAATGTCCATAACCCAAACACTCTCTTCACTCCCCCCTCCCCCTGGCAACCCTCAGTTTGTTTTGTGTGATTAAGAGTCTTTTATGGTTTGTCTCCCTCCCGATCCCATCTTGTTTCTGTTTTTCCTTCCCTACCCCCCAAACCCCCCACTCTGCTTCTCAAATTCCTCATATCAGGGAGATCATATGATAATTGTCTTTCTCTGATTGACTTATTTTGCTCAGCATAATACCCTCTAGTTCCATCCACGTGGTGGCAAATAGTAAGATTTCATTTCTTTTGACAGCTGTATAGTATTCCATTGTATATATATAGGTATATCTATCTATATATATACCACATCTTTATCCATTTAAAGATTTTATTTTTTTATTCATTTATTTGATGAGAGAGAGAGAGAGAGAGAGAGATATCACTAGTAGGCAGAGAGGCAGGCAGAGAGAGAGAGAGGGAAGCAGGCTCCCTGCTGAGCAGAGAGCCTGATGTGGTGCTCGATCCCAGGACCCTGAGACCATGACCTGAGCTGAAGGCAGAGGCTTAACCCACTGAGCCACCCGGGCACCCCCTATGGAGTATGTTTTTTATTAAGTAGACTGTGCTGACAATTGGACTGTTAATTCCCAGATACATTATTCACCATTCCTTAGCTTTGCTCTGTATTGCAGGTAACTGAACTCTGCCAGGGTATTTTCTCTATTTCCTCTCTACTTTAGGTAGAGTCTCCAACAATAACTGCATCTGCTCCACATGTCTAATACCCACTGGACAGCTTCTTCCTTTGGAGTCCTAGCTGCCCTAGGAGAAACTCTGTCAAGGTGTGGTTCTTATGAAAAGACAATGGCTCCTGGGCTTTGTTAACTCTACCTCCTCCCATGGGTTTCTTATTATTGCTATTTTCTGGCTTGTCTTTCTATCCCCTACAGATCTTTAGATCTTTTAACTCTCCCAACATGTAAACTATCTGGTATGGGCTCTGTTTTCCTGACTGATCCTGATTGATAATAGTAAAGAATTATTATAAATGGTCCTAAATCTTGCTCAAACCACAGCACAACATGTCAATCTAATTAAAATTATGTAGAATGATTAGGTAGTCTGGGATCTAGACTAATAATGTAAACATAATAATTTACCTACCAAAAAAAGGAACACCCCTATTAAGTCTCAAAGATCATGTGTACAAGAGGTTTGTTTGATATATGGGAGGAAGGAGAGAAGAGGGATAGACCATATGTAAACAAGTGTAACTTATTTAGAATATGTCTAAACAAGGGGCTATAAGGTCTCAGAGGAAGAACACACATTAGCCTCGGGGATCTGGATGGTGGACATAGAGTAGGGAGTATTGAATAGGACCTTGATGGATGAGTAGATCTTGAAAATTTAAAGATGGCATGAAAATATTCTAGAAGTAACATGGAACAGATACAAATATTCAACAGAAAGGGGCACCTGGGTGGCTCAGTTGGTTAAGCATTGCCTTCAGCTCAGGTCATGATCCCAGGGTCCTGGGATGGAGCCCTGTGTCAGCCTCCTGGCTCAGTGAGAAGTCTGCTTCTCCCTCTCCCTCTGCCTCTCTCCATTGTTCATGCTCTCTCTGTCTCTCTCTCTCTGTCAAATGAATAAATTTTTTAAAAAGAAACTTAAAAAAATTCAACAGGAGAAAAAAAGATGAGAAATTTCTATAATGAAATGTCTAGTTTCACTGGAATAATAGAAGAAAAATGAAATGTTAGGCTGGGTCCAATTTGAAGGGCTTACATAATATTTGAAGAGTCTCAGTTCCTATTTTTCATATATCCATGGCTTATAATTAGTATAGAGGTGACACTTCTCCTGTGCAACAATATGGTAGCAGGGATTTTGTTTTGTGTCCCTGCCCAATCTGATGTACCTAATAATGTGGTTGGTATAGTAGTTGCTCAGTAAATATTTGTTGACTGCATTAATAAGGCACAGGCTCCATATTATAGTTCACAGGAAGTATAAAACTATTTACTCATTCATATAAGGATCAGGCCCACACTAAGTGAAAGGCTTTTTTTTTTTTTTAAAGATTTTATTTATTTATTTGACAGAGAGAAATCACAAGTAGATGGAGAGGCAGGCAGAGAGAGAGAGGGAAGCAGGCTCCCTGCCGAGCAGAGAGCCCGATGCGGGACTCGATCCCAGGACCCCGAGATCATAACCTGAGCCGAAGGCAGCGGCTTAACCCACTGAGGCACCCAGGTGCCCTAAGTGAAAGGCTTTATTTAAATGTCTTCCCCAAACATTTCACAGAACAAAGCACAGCATTAAAAAACCATTCGAACTACATTATCAAGATAACTGCCAACACCTCTCAAAATGTGAGCTTCGAAGCACATGAGTCTGTGTGACCTCGAAGATCATTTAGTACAATTCTTTTTTAGCACAATCTGGGCTTGGGTTCAATCGGATTCAACACTTATTTATCCCTGAAAAAATGTTCGTACTCTAAAGTGGCCCTTAGCAGGGGTTAATGGATCTTCAAACTGGAACGTCTTTCCAAACTTGCACAGCTGCTGTGAGTAAAAACACCAGACTCCCAGATGCCAGGCTTGTGTGACAGAGCTCTGGCACCAGCTGAGTTTGCTATTCATTATTCCATTGTCTCACAACACACCCGGAAAACAAAGCCCTGTAGATGCCTGGTCGTTTTCCTGGCTCGTGAAAAGCAGGCCCAAAGGGCAGCACTTGGAAAAAATCCACCTGTGGGTATGGACTCTTAATTGAAAACTCAAATACATTTTAGCACTCTGGAATGCCACTTCTTGGAGCTATTCTATTCTTCTCCACTGGGTACATCTTTACTGACTTTTGTAAGGATGGGAAGCCTTTCCAATATATGCTGCCGCCTGGTAAATGTGGTCACGGGGAGACATGAACAAATCCTGTCTTTGGGGAAGCCGTTTCTGATGGTGGATGCTTGCTCTGAGCCCATCCACTGCCACGAGTTTAGTTTCATCTTCTTTAGTTTCTAACTTGGTCTATTTTAAACAAGCACCTAAGAGCCCCAGCACAATGAATTTTTTTAAAAAATGGTTGTAATTCTTTTTTGGAGTGGGAATGTCCATTTATCAAGTGTTTCAAAGAAGTATGTGTGTGTACATGGATGTGTGCATGTTTTAACAGAAATTTTCATCATAAGGGATCTTGACCTTCTGGAGAAAAAGAAAAAGGAAAATAAAAGTTTACATTGGTAATTGTGTTTATGGAGGCAAGGTGACAGAAAGTTTATATGGTGGTCCCTTATTAAACTATTGCTGGGGCTCTATCTCACAATCTGAAAACAAAGTTGTTGTTGCTGTGGTTGTTGTTTTTCTCTTAATAAGTAGATACCTTAGATGGAAAAGAGTAATGCACTCAGGATAGAATTGAAGAGATGTTTTTATTTCTTCCACTTGTCTAAGACCAAAGAATTTTATTTGCCAATAGCAATGTTCAGTTTAGCAGTGAAGAAAGTACTCAGAAGATGTCATCCTAAGAATGTCCTGGTGAGATTGAAACTGGAGCAATTGGCTAAAATTCTGGAAATCCAGATGTTATAGAAACCATGACCGTAGCCATGAGTCCCTCTCACCATCAGTTGTCACTTCAGATTCTAATTCTGAGGCTTGTCTGAGAAAGACTTTTACATTTTATAATTCCCGTATCTATTTCTGCTCAACTTATTTCCATTCTATGTGGAGATAAGTAGAGTCTCATAAATTATTGCCTGTTCAAAATAACAGACACTCCCACACTGGGTAGAATGTGTGTAATTATCAACCTGAGCCCTCAAAAGTATGAGCCAAATTTGATTTATAAATAGAAGAAAGAAGATATACTTTGTCAAAATTTAAAATGTAAAAATCTAGGGGTTCCTGAGTAGCTCAGTGAGTTGAGCATCTGGTTCTTGGTTTTGGCTCTTGGTTGTGATCTCATGGTCATAGGATCGAGCCCCATGTCAGGCTCTGCACTCAGAGCTGAGTTGGCTTGAGATTCTCTCTCCCTCTCCTCCTGCCCCTCCCACCTCTGCACTCTCTCTCTCTCAAACAAATAAATCTTTAAAAAAATAAAATAAAATTTAAAAATCCGATGGATTTTTAAATTTAAATACTAAATTTAAAATTTAAAAATCACGGTATGATTATCTTTTGCCTTGATAAATTATTTCAGTATCTGCAATTTTTCACGACACCTTTAGTATTCATTTCTCTAGGGAACCTAACATGAGATAAAAATATTGGGAAGAATTTACAACAACATTGAATTTTCCAGTTGTATTAACAGTAAGAAATAAAATACAGTTTAATTCTGATTTCAAATCTATTGCTACTTCTCTTTTTATATATCCATCCCTTACCTCCTTTGTCCCATTGCATTATTAATACTATATTTATTTATTATTCTTGTTTTATAATGATTTCAGTTTTTGGTAAACATTATGGTTGTTCATCATTTTGGAAAAGTTGACAAATACAAATTGGACAAGCACAAAACAAAAGTTTTAAAAAATCCCACTATCTAAAAATGACCATTATTAATATTGAAATGGATTTTAATCCTCTCCTGTCTTCCGCATGACAAAGAAAGGTAAATATATGAGTTTATTATTTCTTTTTTTAAAAAAGATTTTATTTTTAAGTAATCACTACATCCAACATGGGGCTCAAACTTACACAATCCCAAGATCAAGAGTCTCACGCTTTACCTACTAAACCAACCAGGGGCTCCTGGATTTATGATTTCTAAGTAAAGGTGTCCAAGGCTAGGTTCCCTGGAATCAGATACTAAGATGGAGTTCTGGGAACAACATATTTATAAGGGATCAACAAAAGTGAAAGGAAGCGGCACGGGTAGAGGGAGAAGTCAAACTGTGATACAGGTTGGCAAAAACCTTGGCCAACCCTGCAGGGAGTTCTGGGGTAGGTTAGCCCTGTGGGGAGGTCCATGAAGGCTTCACATGCCCCCTTGGTCAGGAAATGCAGACTGCCCCCAGAAAGAGTGTGGTACTGGTGAGGTGTCTTCATGTAGCTGTGACTGTCCTTGAAGGAGCCAACAGCCCAAGCTGTTTGTTGGTCTTATTCCCCTCAGCCGTGACGGGAAGGGGAGCAAGTCTTTACTTTCAGGGGGCCCTGGGCAGCACATCTCCATGCTCACTCCAACAGAAGTCTGTCTTAGTCTCTATTTTTTTCAAAACATGGCCAAGAAACCAATTCCTCTAGCACGGTTATCAAGTCCAGGAATTAAAACATTGCACAGAAGTAGCTTATATAACATCCAGCCAAGTAAATTTAGACTTGCCCTCACATCTTTTCTCTAGTTAAATAATTGCTTTAATAATCTGATTGCCTTCTAGTTTTAGAAATGAATCCCTGTTGCTATGGCATATGGAAGTTTTTTATTAATCATCTGTTAATTCCTATTTGTAAGTATAGCTTATGCTACATAACAGTGTAGTTTCAAAGTTGGAGAGGGCCCATATTTTCATCTTGTCTAACTCCTGCATTTTATATCTGAAAACACTGGCTCATAGAGGTAAAGTTCCCGGTCCAGGTGTACCCAGTGGTAGAACAAGTGCAAGGACTTGTCACTTAAATAGTAGCATAATTGCTATTTTATAAAAGATACAGTGAGTTTTCTTTTTTAAGGATCAATTAAAAAAAAGATGATGAAAATATACCCCTAAATCTTACCCTCATAAAATTTAACCCCAAGTGTATGGTATTTCAGAGTTTATCATGATAGTTCTCATTATAAATACTATCATTTGGATTGGTGTTTATCAATGAACTGTACCATTTTTAAAATTATTTATTTATTTATTTGACAGGCAGAGACCACAAGTAGGCAGAGAGGCAGGCAGAGAGAGAGGAGGAAGCAGGCTCCCCGCTGAGCAGAAAGCCTGATGCGGGGCTTGATCCCAGGACCCTGGGATCATGACCCGAGCAGAAGGCAGAGGCTTTAACCCACTGAGCCACCCAGGCACCCCAAACTATACCCTTTTAGATGTGATCTTATATGAAAGAGATGAGCTGTCAGGTTCCTCTAAGAAATTTGGCAACATCAGAGCCCTATAGAAACTCAGAATTTTCACAAATGGCATTTCATATTCAGTTCAGGGAGTCGTTGTTGGGAAATTTTTGAAGTGGGGAAAAAATCTGTATGTCTTTCAGTCTTTTATTAATTTTTTTTTCTTTTGGTCTTTTAATTAAGGGTTCTGTGTCAAGCTATGTGGAATCTTTGGAAAGAGAAAACCCTAATAGCCTACTCTTTTGCATATGAATTATGTTCTTCATGGTTACAAAGTGGAGGGAAAAACCCTGGAGAGTACATGTGGCGATCTGAAGGGTTGAGGCAATACAATAATTGACACCCAGCACTGAGGAAGAGCAAAGACACAAAACTACGTTTGTCTGTCACCTCCTTTATGAGAATGCTGCCCTCTTTTGATTCTTTGAGCAAAAGAGACCAAGACCCATGTATCTCAGTCTTCAGAGGTTCTGTCCCTGCCATCATGTTCACAGACTCTCAGCGCTGAGTTAGACATGTCTCCCACCCAGCTCAGATTTTATATGAAAGAGTTTCAGAATCCTCTCTTAGTATATCTGTGCACTTCCATCACCATGACAACCAAGGATATTTTCAGAGAAGTCAGCCAGTCACTAATTTCTTCTCAGCAAATTCTGAGACACGGGATTCAGAAGATTCACCTTTTCTCATGAATTTTTGGAACCTTGTGACAGCTGACACTAACTTCTAAGCATTGACATCTTGGTATCAATGTATAGTCAGGACTTTGGTTCTGTGTGTCAGAATCCCACCTAAACCAGTTTAAGGCAAAGAAAGGAGGAACTGGTTGGTTTCTGTGACTGGAAAGTCTAAACAATGATGACTTTAGGCATTGATAAATTCAAGTTCAAAGATATCTTCATTAAACAACTTTATTTCTCCATATCTAAGTTCTGCTTTTCTCTGTGATGGCCTCAATTTCATATAAGCATTGGGTGACCAAAAAAAAAAAAAAAAAAAAAAAAAAAAAAAAAAAAAACATGCTTGCAGCTTTAGATTTACATATACTTTATAATTAACAATTCCAGAAAATAGAGTAATCCTTTTTCCACATAATTCCAGTAAAAGTCCCAGGGACATGTGTAAGGGACTTAGTCTGAGTCATGTGCCCCACACACCCAGAATTTAAGGGATAGTAAGCACCACCCAAACAAACTGGGCTAAGAATTAAGGAAGAATGATTCCATCTAAGGAGACATTGGGCACTAGTAAAAAATTCACTGAACAAGCATATAGTTTGGGCTACTTCCCATGAATTGATTAGCATCAAAACATGTGCAGATGTTGCTTATCAACCTGAGAAAAGAAGAAACATTCTAATCCAAAAGAGAGAAGGCTGAATGACAGAGGGTTGAACATTTTATACTCCTGAATAATCACAGAAACAAGGTGTTATCTGGAGTAGCTGTGACTGCACACATCCTCTGAAGACACATGATTGTTTACTAGAATTGGACCACATTTTAACTTCTATCAGTCAGATCACTGTCTATTTCAAGTTTAATCAATATAATGAAAAGTTGCTTGAACAAAAGAAAAATTATCAGCTCATGTATTAGAAAACACAGGGCTTTATTTTTTTTTTTTCCCCAGTTAGAACTAGGCATAGGGCTCAAACATTGTCATTTGAATCTTGTTTCTATGTCTCCATATCTCAGCCCTACTTCTTTGGCTTCAAAAAGTCCTGAGGTAGAAGCTTATCCTCTCTGGCACAGTGTGGATCTACCATCCTTGAACCAATCACTGGACCAGAGGGATGTGGTGCTTTGATTAGCCAGATGAGTGATGTGCTTATCCTGGAAGCCAGAAGCTAAAGCCAATTTCGTTCAAACCACACTGACAGGGGTTGGGGATCATGCAAGGAAAAGTTAGGAGACAGTGTCAAGAAGAGAAAAGAAAGACATCCTCCATGTAAGGATCCTCTTCACATTAGCAATATACATGATGTAGCATCCCTTAAGTGACAGGAGAGGATGACATCAAGGTTTAGAGAAGATATATCATAAGACTTAAGTAACTCTCAGCCACATTAGGAATAAGGATGGGAACTTTTAAAAATCAAAAAGGGTGAAGCAACAACCTCTGGGTCACCAGTGACCCCCCAAAAAAAGCTTTCAGCACAATTTATACTTAGGATCTTTGATCCCTGTGGCTGCCCTGACTAAATCCATTTCCATCCTTGATTTTTGATGTCATTTCACTGGGCTATAAATCCAGCGACCCCAGCTCTGTTCTCATTCCATGGCTTCAGATTTGATGCCTCTCGTGGTCTCCCAGACCTAACCTCCTCCCTCTTTAGATGGATCCTTGTTTCTAGGTATCTTGTCATCCACACCTGTCCCTCCAGCTGTACACCTTCAATCTCTCAACCCTCATACCCAACCATCATTCATTCCCAGTGTTCTCTGTCATCTGTGTCTTGCCTCCATCTGCCCACGGGCAGCAGGAATCATTCTTCCTCCTGGAATCTATATGTCAGTATTTCCTTAAAGTCACGAGGAACTTAACATTCTGGGATTTTGGCTGCATTATCCTTCGGAACTTTTCTTTCATACACATAAAGTTCAGAGACAATACAATGATGTAGGGAATTGTCGAGATGAAGAAGGACGTTAGAAACACTCATATGGTACAGACTCTGTCTTCACAGACACATAGGAGAGAGAAACAGATGCTCAGAGAGATGGAGGGCAGAACAGCTGTGTAAAAGTGGTAGGTAACCCTTGAGATGACTGAAGATATTTCTCAGTTGCTGTGAGGTCTCAGCTGAGGTCACACAGCATGAAAATATGTTGCAGGGGGAAATCATTGCATTTTCCTTCTCTTGGTTATTTGAAGATATTTATATCATTTTTATGTTTGTGCATAAATTCCACTAATATTTATATCAGTTGAACAGCATAATGAACTGCCTTCTAGATTGGTAAAATCATCAATGAGTCTAATAATAAATTGAGTCTAAAAATATCTTTGTGATCCTCAAACATCTTTAATCACAAAGTTAGGTCAAAAATCAAGATACCTTTGGCCCAGTTTTTGTTTTGTGGGTTTTTTTGTTTTGCTTTAAGTTTTAGAGTCTGTAAATTTATAACCCTTTACCAATGATTCTTCAACCTTTCTGTTTATGAAAAAAATTCTGACTCAGTAGGTCAGTGTTAGAGATTCTGAATGTATATAATTTAAAACACTCTATGATTCTGCGACACTTGGTTCTAGCACCGTTGGTCTACATGGAGGGATAGGCATAGTGTCTGTCAGTCTGTACAGTCTGTCTGATGGAATTGGCCCATTGACTCAACTTTCCCACCCATTTTATGCTGATTCTAAAGGCTCAAATTTATTCTTCTTCTATCTCAGTGAAGTACAATGTTTCACCAGTTTGCTGGAATGGAACATGGTTCCCAATAATTAGCAAACCAGTTCAGATGGCAAACTATATTTACAAAGGAATCAAAAGATGAAAATGAGCAAAGCTAAAAGCCTAAGGCATCACATTTTAATGGTTGGATGACAGCAGACTCTGCTAACTGATTGCATTTTATAACCACAGTCTAATAAGGAAATTCGTCTTAAAGGCTTGCCCGAATTCCTACACATGTATTTCCTAGAAGTGATAAAGCAGTAGTAGAGATAAAGGCACATTTTATATGCAGGAGCTTATTATGATATACCTGACTCTTATAATAGGAAGCTGGGGACTCTGAGTCATAACTTAACTATGTAAGAAGGGGGAAAATGCAACTGATAAAACACTTGTTATGAACATAGAATACTATCTCAGATCACCTGCCTCTAGCTGAAAGAAATGCAGCCTGGGTCAGGGGGATCTTTGGTATCTTAGATTTTGGAGCACAGAACCACCAGTGGAAAGCTATATGTGTTCTCTGCAACAAGATCATCATAGAATTTAGATTTCAGGTAGGAGAAAGAGAAGAAACATGATCTGGTTCATTTAAGGGGGTAGAAAACATTCATTTTACTTCATCATTTCTGAGTATGTGCTGCTCTGCAGTGTCCCTCTTGGATATATCTAAAATCCAAAGTGAGGCTGTCCGGCAGAAGGGAGTGCAGAGATGGATGGAGACAAGCAATGCGATGGAGTTGGGGATGGGACAAAGTCAAGATGGAAATAATGGAAATGTATTGATATGCTCTTCCTCCCCTAGTCTTCTAATTCAAACAATTAAAGCTACTAGGAGTTTCCTGTTATCATTCATTCATTCAATTATTTATACTACAATCTAGTGAAATGCTATTATGTGCTGAGGGTTGTTAAGCTCTTGGCTCAGGGGATATATCCTTCCCTTCACATTTTACAAATGAGAAAATAGAAACAAAGACGTTTAAACAGTACAAAATCCCATTCTTAATATCGATAATGAGAGGGAGAATAAAATATCAACAGGAAATATATATAACTTAATTTTATAAGGCTTATGGAGTGTTGAAGACTTGAAGAGTTGTGCAATCTATGATCTATCAACTAAACAGAATGTTATTCAACCATTAAAAGGGCACCTGTGCGGCTCAGTTTCTTAATTGTCTGACTCTTGATCTCAGAGCATAAGTTCAAGTCCCTCATTGGGCTCTACACTGGGCATGGAGTCTACTTAAAAATTAAATACATACATACATGCATACTAATGTAAGGCATAAATAATGTGAAAATGCATATAATATAGAAAATTTAAAAATAAGATGTCATATAAAGTATAATATTTATTAAAATATTGACTATAAAGGCAAGTAAAATTAATCAAAATATTAATTTTGATTGTGCCTTGGTTGATAGACCTGTGAACATCCTGGTTTCTTTCTTTTTCTTCCTATTGTTATGTATTTCCATATTTCCTTTTATGAAAAGAAAACATTCTTAAAAATATGATTTATTAAATAGTGTCCAAATTTGATTATATATTTTGAGCATATACCATTGCATATTCTTTTCAATTGTTGTTACTGATATTTATAAATACCAGTTTTATATTCTAGCTTTGGGTTTCCTCTAGCCTTTGAACCTGAGTATGCACAACCTATCTTTTTATTGCTTATACACTTGTCAATATGTCAATGAATTATCTTCTCATAATTACACCTAATAAGAAAGAGAGCCACAGTTCAGAAGATGTTATAAAGTTGTGGTGCAGGAAATTTTGCTTTATCTGGTGCTACCCAATCTCATTTTGAAATTATAATTTTAAAAAAGATGACCAAAAAGCACAGCATAAATACCTGTAGTGGTTTGGAGTTTCTAGAATTAGTCAGTATCCATGTGTGTTAATGTGTGAGTCTCATGACATGAATATGTAGAAACATGGTTCCTAATAAATATTTGAGAAATTTGACATCACGATATAAGTTGAAGATAACCATATTTGGCTCAAGATCCCACTAACTCTCAATCCTTCATTTATCATTTTTTTTAAAAGATTTTATTTATTTGAGAGAGAGACCACAAGTAGGCAGAGAGGCAGGCAGAGAGAGAGAGAGGGGAGGAAGCAGGGTCCCTGCAGAGCAGAGAGCCCGATGCGGGGCTCGATCCCAGGATCCCGGGATCATGACCTGAGCCGAAGGCAGAGGCTTTAACCCACTGAGCCTCCCAGGCCCCCCATTCATTTATCATTTTATGCATGAATTTTAACATATTCAATCACTTGCTTTTCCCAACTTGAGAATTATTGTCATTAAGACAATGACTTGAGCTACCTATCAATAAAAATGCTTTGTTTTTTTTTTTGTTTTTAAGATTTTATTTATTTATTATTTGACAGACAGAGACCACAAGTGGGCAGAGAGGCAGGCAGAGAGAGAGGAGGAAGCAGGCTCCCCGCAGAGCAGAGAGGCCGATGCGGGGCTCGATCTCAGGACCCTGAGATCATGACCTGAAGCGAAGGCAGAGGCTTTAACCCACTGAGCCACCCAGATGCCCCAAAAATGCTTTGTTAATGGCAGAAAGATGTTTTCTCATAATTTTTTTAAAGATTTTATTTATTTATTTGACAGTCAGAGATCACAAGTAGGCAGAGAGTCGGCAGAGAGAGAGGAAGGGAAGCAGGCTCCCCTCTGAGCAGAGAGCTCGATGTGGGGCTCCAACCCAGGACCCTGGAACCATGACCTGAGCCAAAGGCAGAGGCTTTAACCCACTGAGCCATGCAGGCACCCCTTCTCATAAATTTTTTAAAAGATTTTTATTTTATTCATTAGAGAGAGAGAGAGCACAAGCAGGGGGAGAGCTGGGAGTCTGTTGTGGGGCTCCATCCCAGCACCTGGAGGAGCTGAGGCAGATGCTTAAACACCTGAGCCCACCCAGATAACCCCCTTTTTTCCCCACAAGTTTAATAGAATAACACATTTCAAATACTTGAGAAATGGTGATTTATATATATTTTAGGGATTCTATTTTTCTCCTCATCCCACCATAGCTGAGACCTGGTAAAAGATCTTTAAGGTAGGCTTAAACTAATTTACACTGCCTTAATTTTAATTAGTTCAAATCAGCAGGGTTTTATTAATATAACAGCATAAAATACAGTCAGGATAAAGGTATTTATACTCCACTGTATGGCAGAGATGGGTGCATGTGTGAGTAGGACTATGTGTTTGAGAATGTGTGTGTTTCTTGCCTTGATGTAGGACAGAGCAACAATGGCACCAAGGGGGGCTTCAGAGAACTTCGCTTCCCTTCGCTATTTCCATCAACTGCTATATCTTTTATATGCATGATAGATGCTTCCTAATCTTTGGAGAAAAGCTATGCAAATGCAGCTTCAAGATTCATCTCACCTCTTTCTCTAACTAGATAATCAACCCTAAGATTCCTAAATATCATGTAAATAAAAATTCTGTAACTGGCCTCCCAGGGAGGTCAAGGGGCTCAGGGTACTCTCCGTGCAGCAGAGCGCCCTTGCACCTCTTACCTTCTCCTGGGCACCAGGTAAAATTCAATATCCTACAGACACATTTTTGCATGGGAATGCATCCCACTTCAAAACCATAGCTGTTTAAGAAATCAAATTAAATCTGACTCAACCTCTATCTTGCCAGGATGATAGGAAATGCAATGTGTCACTATTAATTTTTTTTGAGGGAGAATAGGTCTCAATATTTCTAGAATCCCATGAAAACTCAAGAAACTTATATAGGCCTCAGAAATGAAAAAGACCACTTCAGCTCATAATGTTCTTCATGGATTTCATTCATTCATTCATTCATTCATTCATTTATTCATTCGTTCGTTTGTTCACTCATTCATTCAACAAATACGTAGAACTTACTAATGGACATGCATTGCTCTAGGCACTAGGGATACCTCAATGAGCCAGACATCAACATCCAGGCTCATTCGGACCTTTGCAGGCAGGCAGCTTTGTGGCTCCAATGCTAAGTCTGAACACTTGTGGGTTGCTGATGTTGAGTGGCTGTACCCCAAATCCATCTTGTCTAAGTCTGCCCCTAAACCCTTCCCCAAAGGGGCCTTGCTGCTTCCAAATATCACTGACACTCTCCCTCTTGTTCTCTCTGCCCAATTTTTTTTTTTTAATTTCTTTTCAGTGTAGCAGTATTCATTGTTTTTGCACCACACCCCGTGCTCCATGCAATCCGTGCCCTCTATAATACCCACTACCTTGTTCCACCAACCTCCCACCCCCCGCCCCTTCAAGACCTTCAGGTTGTTTTTCATTGTCCATAGTCTCTCATGGTTCACCTCCCCTTCCAATTTCCCTCAACTCCCTTCTCCTCTCCATCTCCCCATGTCCTCCATGTTATTTGTTATGCTCCACAAATAAGTGAAACCCTATGATAATTAACTCTCTCTGCTTGACTTATTTCACTCAACATAATCTCTTCCAGTCCCGTCCATGTTGCTACAAAAGTTGGGTATGCGTCCTTTCTGATGGAGACATAATACTCCATAGTATATATGGACCACATCTTCCTTATCCATTCATCCATTGAAGGGCATCTTGGTACTTTCGACAGTTTGGCGACCTGGCCATTGCTGCTATAAACATTGGGGTACAGATGGCCCTTCTTTTTACTACATCTGTATCGTTGGGGTAAATACCCAGTAGTTCTCTGCCCAGTTTGATTCTCTTCCTTCTCCCCACTCACTACCAAACTCACTCTCCACATGTACCTTCCTCCAGTATGTTTCTCTTCAGAGAACTAAAGCCCAGAAAGCAGGTTTTCGTCAAGCAACTTTGGCTTTTTATGGTCTAACACACACCTGCTCTCTTGTGAGCTGGCACAGAGGTCTGACTGAGAAGAAAGGGCCCTGGGGAAAGGTTACAGAAGAATGAAACATAAGTTTATAGGACAAGAAAAGACCTTGAGGGAAGTGTGCTGTGGTCCTGGAGAGCCTTTGCATTCCTCAAGCCAGTTCACCTTTGGCTTCCCAGGATTTTTTTTTAATAAGGTCAGACTGACCTGTTATGAAATTGAATTTAAGTTGATTTTTTACAATAAGTCAAAGGACTTAAGGTCATATCTCATGAACTTTATCTCGGTTCTAACATTTGTATGATTTTAGATCTTATTTCTCAATCTGCTCCAAAATCAAAATAGATGAACCAGAAATATTCTAGGCTTTCAAGAATATATTTTTCCTATTTAAGCATCCCTATATCCTTTATTCTTTGCTAATTTTCTATAACCTGGACACATTTGGTATAATTGTCTAGGGATCAAAACAATTGAATGTAAGAAAATAACAATTATAGTTACTCCTGCCAAAGAGAAAGCATATCGATTTCATTTATATCTCAGGTAGGAAAAGAACATTCAGTCGGTGAGCTAAAGAAAAAAGCAAACAAATCATAGGGAATTTTAAGAATGCATGATACTCAAGGCGTTCTGTGATAGTTTAGCTCTTTTAGAATCAAAAGCTAAACTTTGGGGTTTTGAAGTCAGCCCTTGTTTGAAGCTGGTGTGAGAAGGAATATAATTTGGCCTTGGATGGAATATAAATCTTAGTGTGGATAAATGAGCGCTACAAACTCTGTAATTTGCTCAATTTTCCAGATCATCTTCACAGCTAATTTTATAGCACATAACATTTAACTTTGAGTTTGGACAGCTTTGGCATTTCTGTACTTGAGGGTGACTATACATTATTTGAATCTTAAACCATATATACTTTTTTTTCTATTTCTCCTTCTTCCTGTTTCTAGCTCAGGGAAAAAGGAACAAAAACAAAAACAGGGATGGGGGAGAGGCCCTTCTCTGGTAAACAATATATTCTTTCCCTTTACCCAGTCCCTAATATCCCCACCCCACACAATTCCTTGTCTTGCTACCTGTGTGTGCCCCATACAATCCCCTTCCCTACAATCCTTGGTAGGAATCCAGTTTTCAGTTCAAGTCCTAGACATTGCAAGAGTTATATACAAAAACAGAAATGCTTTCAATGTATGTTGGCGAAATGCTTTGGTAAGCTTAAAGATTTATTACCCTTAAAGGCAAATGTTTAAGAGGTCTCTTTTAAAATAGAGTTTCTATGGAAATCTTATATTTGCTTTGGAATTATTTGTATATTAATCATTTGCAACCAGCTGGATATGTGCATTAGAAGAAAATCCACAACTCCATCTCTGCCATGGTGGCAGTAGGAAAAGGTGGGCTGGAATCACTGATTTGGTCTTCCAAAAATATAGGAGTAAGTATTCCAAATCAGTGGTGGTAATCTTACTACCAGGGAAGGATTTTCAAAAGTCAGTTTTTGTTGGAAATGGTTCTGCAGAAGGTTTCTTAGGTTTTAGTGATACTGCTTGAAATGTATTGTATTTCTAAACAATTTAACTAATATTTATTGCACCTGATTATGTGCCAGGACTGCTTCCTCAAATCCTTTGTAGAAAGGAAGAAAGAAGGAAGCAGGGGATGAGAAGGGAGAAAGAGAGGAATAAATGTGATTGAGTGTTATGGTAGGATAAACTTTTCTAGTTGCTTTCATCAGGCACCAACACAGGGATCTATATCATTGAAAGCTAGATTTACGATACTACTTAGAGTTTTGGAAACTTATTTTGGATCTGAGAGCCTCAAGTTTCACACAAGAGCCTGAAGTATTAATTTACATGCCTAAGCACATTAATCAGCCTCAATGTCAAAATGACCTAGAGTGGGTAGATACAATGACGCTGAAATGGATCAGGCTTTCCTTTTCAAATTATCCCTAATAATTAAAAAATCCACTTCTCAAAACAAACAAAAAATCCCAATTCCTTACAAAAATTTAAATGCAGGCCATAAGCTTTTCACATCTAAAATATAAAGAAAAAATTTTCTCTTTTTATTAAAAACGAATAAAGCTATGTTTGGAGTTCTTTCTATATTCCAAAGATTTTGCTGAGGTCCGTAGTACTCTTCCTGTCACTGTTAATCCAGAGGTACAGTATCCTTCACTTTACCAGAAGTCTAAGTATCTAAGGTCTTATGAGCGTTACCTGGTGGTTCAGGATTCCAGCCTTGGGTTACCTAAGTCCAAAGTGCATGCTCTTTAAGTATCTTACAGCTTTGATATGAATACAGATTGAAGCCAGAAATGAAAGGCTAATGTTTGAAAGAGAAAACATCTAGAGCCTGTGTCGATAAGATTAAACTAATCACAGATCAAGTGCAAGCAAAGGGAGCATTTAGGAGCTGGGCACCTCACTAAGCCCACACAAGACCACTGAAATCAAATAAATAGTGAAGTGAAGGTAGCGAGAGAAAGTCACTTGAGGTGATGGGAACATGTATATCGGACTGATAAGCCAGTAAATAACATAAGGAGGTTAAAATCAACTTATTGCAGAAACATTTTTTGAGTGTATCCCATGTGTGGGGAGAGACACATGCTGGGAATAGAGACAATTCTTATGGGGAAAAGCAAAGCGTAGGTCAGTTAGGACTCCATTAGTTCAAGTGATGAAATACTTGACCCAAACCAGTTCAAGCAACAAGATGATATTGAGATCTTAACAGAAAACACTCAGGCATTCAAGAGGCCATCTGGTTTCAGGCATAGCTTGATTTGGGGCTCATGCTATGTCACCAGATGTGCCCCCCCAACTCAGCCCTCAGCAATTTCAGGCTTAACGTTTGTCATAGTCTCATAGGCGAAAGATTGCGAGAAATCAAATAACCTCGTAGAAGGACCTAAGTCCTAGAATTGAATCTTATTGGCTATGATTTACCTTGCTTGGGTGTATTCATCCATGAAGCAATTGCTATGGGATGAGACGCACCTGCTGGCTTTGCCTAAAGCAGGTGCTCTAGCTCTGGAGCCTGCAGGTGATGGAATGAGCAAGGGAGGCAAGGCAGAAAAGACTAGACAAACCAAAACCATGACCTTAACATCACAAGAAGAAGGAATGGACCTTAATGACCAAAGTAAAAGGTTGCCACCTATATGCCAAGAAGAATTTCAATATAGTGAATCACTTAAGGAGTGAAATCAGAGAGTGGGAAATTTCTAACTTGGTTAAACGTGACATTTATGTTGAGTCTTGAGGATAAATGGAAATAGGTCAGGCAAACTGAAGGGGAAAGGGAAAGTTACAACAGTGGAAAAGATGGGATACTTTGGGGGAATAGTAAGAAGTATCTCCCTGGAGAATTGGATGTTGAGATTGTGAGAGACAGACGGAAGGAGAAGGTCAGGGTGAATAAGCAGACTTATGGTCACGTCATGGGAAAGATCATAACTTTGGACTTTATTTGCTGAGTGATTCACTGAAGTTTTCCAAACAGTGCCCTAAGACAAGAGTTGGCAAAGTTTTTCAGTAGAGGGCCAGTTGGTAAATATGAGGTTTTAAAGGCCATATGGTCTCTACTGATCACTCTGCCCTTGTAGTGTGAAAGGAGCCACTAACAACACATCAATGAATGGTCATGGCTACAGACCAATAAAACTCTATTTTGGGGCACTGAAATTTGAATTTCATAAGATTTTTACAACTCGAAAAACATGATTCTTAATTTTTTTTTCAACCATTGAAAAAGTGTAAAAAACACTCTCAGCTTAAGGATGGTAAAAAAAAAAAAAAATTTTTTTTTTTAATTAAAAGAAGAGGTAGGCCAGGTTTGGCCCGTGTACCTGGTCATAGTTTGCGGACTCCTATTTGAAAATGACCAGCTTTATGCTTTTGAATTGCCTAGAACAAATACAAAAGGAGTAATAGAATAAAAAGAGAAAGCAAGAAGAGATCTTAGGGGATCATAGCAATGATACAGGTTGAAGCTGCTTCATTGTAGATGAGAAATCAAAAGTCTCAATTAAGAAAGAATAACCATGAGCCAGGTATTACAGAATTGGGCCCATCAGAGAACTAATATGGAGTGATTAGAAAGAGGGCACGATTGAGGTGTGTAATCCAGGTGGCAAGGAGGGAATTAATGTAATCCTCAGAGGTAGACTGTATTTCCAGAGACTTGAGATATGCAGCAGGAGGTCTAGGTCAGTTTTGTGGTAGAAACACAGGAGGTGCTAGGACCTGGGTGGGGAGAGGTTGTGGACAGCTCCAGAGATGCCTAGGGTCAGTGGTTGAGATTAATACCCAAGGAATGAATGCAGTTAAGGTATGAGATGGTTTTCAACTTCTCTTTGGTGGATTGGAAAAGAATCTCAAAGGTGACCATTACAGACTAAATATCAAAACTCTTCCCTCCTCTGGGTTTTTTAAGCCCTTGTGTTCTTTAAAGATTCTAAGAGAAGTGGTATATTTTGGAAACAGACTGAGTTGGACTTTCCATTATGTAGGTGGCTAGATCTTAAGACAGATTAAATTTCAGGGATGTGATTATTTTCCAAATTGTCTTGCATTGTGGGCAAATATACACCAATGACTGATAAGAAATTTGAATTTTTGCTACAAGTATTTTTTTAAATTAAATTAAATTTAATTTTATATTTTGTGTGTGTGTTCCAAAATTCATTGTTTATGCACCTCACCCAGTGCTCCATGCAACATGTGCCCTCCTTAATACCCACCACCAGGCTCATCCAACCCCCCACCCCCCTCCCCTCCAAAACCCTGTTTGTTTCTCAGAGTGCTACAAGTATTTTCATGAAGAGTTTGCACTGCATGCTGGTCTATTGAATCTAGCAAATTGGGAAATACAATGGTGCGAGCAGATTTCATCCTTAATCAAGTCAGAAATTCCAACTATATAATAGCAAAGAGCCATGCCTACTGTCCTGAAAATTCAGTCACTGCATATAAAGTGAGAAAATGAAGATTACCTTATATAAAGATGTCCCATTCTAGAGAAAGCAATTCTAAGCATGGGTCCTTCACCCTTTGAATTGAAACAAATCCACCCCATGTGAAGGACACTCTGTAACTGAAGCATTTATATATGAAGCCCAGCAGAGTGCTCCAAATGCAGAGCTTCTCTGTAAGATAATTTATCAAGTAGAAGGAAATTTATAGACATAATGCAAGAGAACACTTGCTGTAGTACATTTGGAACTTTTACCCAATTTGTAGTATTCATTATATTAAAGTTAAATTCAATAGGCTTTATATGAATAAATTCTTTCTGAGATATTTTTTCAAAAGGCCTATTCACTGAAGTATTGCTAATGGCCTCTTAATCATCCAACTAAGGCTCAGATATTGTACTGTGGAAAGTAAAATGGTTTGCTCAAGGCCACTCTATTCATGGAAGCACTGGAAAGCAAATGGAAATCTTAAGACTCCTGACTTTTGCTCTCATCTCTACCATTACTATTGTCTCTCTTTGTTTTTGCTTCCACAATTTATGCTAATGCATGCACTTTTATCATTTTGAGTAATTTCTGATGAAGAGGAGAGATAAAATCATTCCGCTTGTTATATTGGTTTCCCTTGTACTTGGCATTTTTCATTCCTTCATTCTTTTGTTTGAAAATAGTTAATGAGTATCTATTCAATAACAGACATGGAACTAGATGTTTGATAAACCAAGATAAATAATAAGAAAGCAAGCCCAAATCTTAGTCTAAAACAGTAGCCAAGCATGATCACTCTTAGCTTAGGCCAGAACTTGCTTGAGAGCAAAATCAGGCCCCCAACTTCACCCAACAATTTGTGTTTTAACAACCCCTCCAAGGCATTCTGATCTACACACAGGCCAGTGGTCTAAGGAAAGTAAGACAAGCAAATAGAGTTACAAAACATTTCAATAAAGTAAAGAAGAGCTATGTATAAATTTCTCTTGGAGCAGAGAGAAAGAAGATTCTGATCTCTTCTATATTTAGTGTAGAAAATACATGCTCCATCTAAAATGCATGTATATCCTTGGCATCCTCCCTTGCATGAAACATTTCAGTGTTCCCTATTGTTTTCAGGATAAAGTCCAAGATTCCTAGCATGCCATTTAAGGGGCTCTAGGATTTGGTCCATTTTCTTTCCAGTCTCTTCTCTTGCTACTCCATCACTGTACAACTTGTAGTAGAAAGATATGCCGTATTATTTTCATCTCCTTTGTGCCCCGAACGTCCTTCTCTCATGCTTCCCTCCAACACTGGACAACATTAGGACTCCCTAAGTACAATTCCCTAAGGCAAGTGTTTCCAAACTTCCCTACAGCTATTCCAGCTCCAGCTGTACGTAATTCAGTCACTGGGTAGAGTTACCACATTGTATTGTTTCTTAGTTTTTCTGTCCATCTCTGTCATATAACTGTTAGTTCCTGCAAACAAGAATTTAGTATTCTAGTTTAGTATTCATTTTTGTGTTGTTAATGCTGATGCATTTTGTGTTCTTAATGCCTGGCACCAAATGGAAGTGCCAAAAAGTATTTAAAGAGTGCATTTTAAGAAAGGAATGTATTTTTTAAAAAAAGATTATTTACTTATTTATTTGACAGAGAGAGAGAGAGAGAGAGAGAGAGATCATAAGCAGGCAAAGAGGCAGGCAGAGAGAGAGGGGGGAAAACAGGGTCCCCACTGAGCAGAGAGCCCAACACGGGGCCCTGATCTCAGGACCCCGAGATCACAACATGAGCCGAAGGGAGAGGCTTAACCCACTGAGCCACCCTAGTGCCCCAGGAATGTTTTTTTTTTTTTTAATATAATAAGTTTTGTATTATATGGTGAACCTTTCACATAAGTTTATTCTTGTTTTTTAGCTCTGGAATTATTAGGGCAGTACATGGGTTGGAAAGTTCCTATGGTTTCAAACTTTTTGAATCATAAATGTTGTTGGAACATTAATGGAAGACCTTTAAAATAAGAATGTTAAATATTCTCATTGATAGAAATGACGAGAAGGTTTATAACTTCCTTTGGAAATTTTTCTGTGGATATCTGATAAAATGCTTCCCTCTCACTTGTCAGATGACAATGCTCAGAAAGAGGATCATTCTTATCTGAAAAGGACACTGTTAACTGACTTCCTCCCGATCTTGTTATATTATACCAGTTTTAGGATTCTGCACAAGTCAACATTTTGTCATCTTTTCTTAATATTGATCTGAGGATTTAATGGATACCATTATGTGTTAGTGCTAGAGGTAGAAAGCAGAGAGCTACATAGAGTTTAGACCATGTTCTAAGAAAAATGGGAAATTGTGAAGGGGTTTAAGCAGAAGAATGGCATATTTGAGTTTTATAAAAGTTTCTTTGGTTGCTGCATAGAAAATCAAAGAGATAAAATTAACACTGGGAGCAAAGATATTCATTAAAAAGTTGTGGCCCTAATCCAAGAGCACATGATGGTGACCTAGAGTAGAGGCCTTGGTGTTTAGAGACGTGGGTAGACTGAAAAGATATTTAAGAGTTAGAATTGATCCCACTTGATAGTGGGTTGTCGGTAGGGGAGGAGCTGGAGGGTGGGATCAGAGATAACCTCCAGGGTTCTGACTTGGACTGCTTGCACAGATGGTGAGTCTGCTTTTGAAAGGTTGAGTCTGTGAAGTTGGTAAAACATCTTATTGTGGATTTGGACTGTGCTGGTCACAAAGACATTTACAGAAGACTTAAAGTATGGAAGTATTAGGAAGTGTCTATAATGTGTCAAATGCTTCCTTTTCTTTTCTTTCTCTCTCTCTCTTTCTCTCTCTCTTTCTTCCTTCCTCCTGCCCTCCCTCTCTTTCTTTTTTCCTTCCTTCCTTCCTTCCTTCCTTCCTTCCTTCCTTCCTTCCTTCTTTTTCTCCTTTCTTTCAGCATTTAGCAAGCTCCATATCCAGCATGGAGCCCAACACAGGGCTTGAACTCACAACCCTGAGATCAAGACTGGCTGAAATCAAGAGTCAGACGCTTAATCAACTGAGTCACCTAGGTACCCCATGTCAAATGCTTTCTTAAAGCATAATTATCAGAAGTTACCTCTTTTTGAGTTTAGGGTAAGCCTGAAGTCCAAAATTTCCTTATAACCCTTAAAAATACTGATGCTTAGTACCTACTTAAACTTATTTTTTTTTTCTTTCTTCTTTTGTTTTTGTTTTGTTAGAGAGAGAGAGAGAGAGAGAGCATGAAGGAGGGGAGAGCAGGGCGGGGGGGGGGGGGTGGCCAAGGCAGATGTAGAGACAATCCCAAGCAGCCTCCATGCTCAGTGTGGAGCCTGACATAGCGCTTGAGTCCATGACCCTGAGATCATGACCTGAGTGAAATCAAGAGTCAGATGCCCAACCAACTGGGCCACCCAGGTGCCCCCCCAGTGAAACTAGTTTTGATGGACATGATTCCAACAACTAGAATTGTATAATTCAAAATAGATAACCCCACATGTCTTCAACAAATCAGCCATCCTGCAGGTACCACTGAACAGGTATTTTTTTAATGTTTTAAAATTCCTGAGTTCAAATTTTAATTTTCACTGGAAATCAGATTACTGAAATTAATTCTAGAATAGGCTACATTTAAGAATTTTTTAGTATTTTTGTTAATTGAAACATAATGTATTAAAAATGATCTATATATATTCACAATATTTCAGGAGATAGTATTTTTTTTTTTTTTGCTTACTCTCATAAAGCCTTGATCTCAATGGGATCCATCTTCTTTATTTTATTAATCTTAATAAAACTAATGAAGCAATAGTTTTCCACCAGTTAATGGGAAAATGTCACAGAATAATCATTCTTTTGCAAGTTATATTGTAACTTACTTTAGTCAACTCTAATATATTAGGCATTTTATTCTGTTATCTCATTGATGATAAGTACTGCCTTTAAATGTGGAAGTTGATTCTCCATTTTGTACTATTTTGAATACATGAGTGCTGTCCCTTCTATGTGAGAAGCCCTCGCCAGCTCATACAGTTAATCAGCACACCCAGCCACGCACCCAGACTCAGCTATTGTCAGAGCTGACCAAGGTTTCTCTGGCTGTACAATAGTCGTGCTAGAGAACACATCAGCATGCATCATATCAAATATGAAAACATGAACAGACGTGAATAATCTTAGTCATAAATACAATTGATCTGATGAAAATGACTCAATTCAAATCCCCGAACAAAGACTGTGCATATGCTTTGCAAGTCTCAAATAAAATTTCATTCACTCCACAGTAAAAAAATAAATAAATAAATAAATAAAATAACACTTGAGGGACTTTTATGTTCATCGGGCAGTGATTTAGATTAAAGCAACCAAAAGTAAAAAGCATAGCACCTAGAAAATGCCATTGAATTTGAAATCTCTCTGGGTTTGATTGGGAACTTTTAAAGCCCCTTTCAGGGCTATATCAACCTGATACTCAAAAATGCAGCAAAGAAACAAAGTAATATAATCAGAAAGGGTATTATAGGATCTGTTAACAAAGTAGCTCAGACACAGCAGTTGAAGGGAAACAGCTGTGGATGCCGAAACCCTTAATAAATTAACCCTCCTGTTGCTATTTACAAGAACTCTGTCATCATGACTGTTGTGTCTGTCATTTGCACCTGGTATGAAAGTCTCTTGGAGCAACCGCATATCATTTACACGCAGTCAAGAGCCATTGAATTGTAGAAACATTATTTCTAAATGCCGACTGTTTTGAATTTTAAAAAAGACAATGCTTGGGTACGTATTGAAATAAACACATTACATTGAAATATATTAGCTAGAAGATATGCATAATGTTATTTCTTTTTAGTTCTTATATTTTCTGACTGGTGATGCTTAATTAATCATAGTCATTGTCATATCTAACTATGATTTAGGATGTCACTCAAATATAGCCTCTGCTCTGAATGAATGCTATCAATCTCATATATATATATAAAACATTATATGCCTATAAAGTTTCTTTTCTTTTTCTGCCTTTCTCCATGTTGGACTTAGTTTACTCAGAAAAAGGAAGATTCTTCTGTTCTTTTTCAGAGGATTTCATTAGCAAGTCAGTTATCTGGTCAATCAGTTACAAAGCCCATGGAGCGCCTGAGTGGCTCAGTCAGTTAAGCGTCTGCCTTCTGCTCAGGTCACGATCCCAGGATTCTGGGATCCAGTCTCATGGCAGTCTTCCTGCTTAGCAGGGAACCTATTTCTTCATCCTCCTCTGCCCCTCCCCCTGCTCATGTTCTCTCTTTCTCTGTCTCTCTCACAAATAAATAAAGTCTTTTTTTTTAAGATTTTATTTATTTATTTGACAGAGATCACAAGTAGGCAGAGAGGCAGGCAGAGAGAGGGGGAGGAAGCAGGTTCTCTGCAGAGCAGAGAGTCCGAGGCGGGGCTCGATCCCAGGACCCTGGGACCATGACCTGAGCCGAAGGCAGAGGCTTTAACCCACTGAGCCACCCAGGCACCCACAAATGAATAAAGTCTTAAAAAAAAAAGTTGGGGCGCCTGGGTGGCTCAGTGGATTAAGCTGCTGCCTTCGGCTCAGGTCATGGTCTCAGTGTCCTGGGATCGATCCCCGCATTGGGCTCTCTGCTCAGCGGGGAGCCTGCTTCCCTTTCTCTCTCTGCCTGACTCTCTGTCAACTTGTGATCTCTGTCAAATAAATAAATAAAATCTTAAAAAAAAAAAAGTTACACAGCCCTTTGGACAACATGGAACCTTTCAACTCAACCTCAGATAATTATAAGGAATAGACACTGATTGGATGTATACTTTTGCACCTGATTATCCAAGTTTCTGGAGCAGAAAGAAGATGATAGAGAAGGATGCTGGGAGAAAAAAAAAGATGATGAGAGCGAGGGAGGCAGGCAAGTACCTAACATACACCAATAGTACCTTCCATGTTCATGGTTCACTTAGATACACTGTCTTTTTGGCTGGCCTCCTAAGAACATTTATTGCTTTCTAATTATCCTCCAACTCAGGCCCTGCTGGGCAGCCTCAGAGACGCACCCACAAGGCCTCCTCACTTTGCATCACACTCCTTTAGTCTACAAATAAAAAACACGGCCCATTGGGAGGCTTCTGACTTTGGAATGAGATTTCTGCTCTTGGCAACAAGCCTCTAGGGACCTTCTGCCTCCCGAAGCTTAATCCCATAAAGATCTGATGCTACATCCTTGAAACATAAATTTCTCTCTAACTTGAAATCTTTCTGGATAATACTTTCCGCTCAGGAGAGCAGCGTGTGGGTACGTTGTAGATAAGGCCACTTGCATCGGTAAAAGTGGCCAAGATATGCATGCCAAGGAAAGCCAGAAAAACGGTTTTCAGGGACCGGCTTTACATTCTCTTTTCTTGAGTTTTTATTTACCCCTGGCAAATGTCTGTGGTTACTGGGGAGTGTATGATTGCTTCCTGGCAGACCAGAGTACTACCCTGCTTCTGATTTTGGATCTGACACACCCAAAGCTCAACCAAATCCTCAGGGAGGAAGACCCTCACAGAAGGAGAATTCGCCTCCCAAGATTCTCCAGAACTCACAAGCACATACTAACTGGCCCCATGCAAACTATTTTTCATAACATGTTCTCAGGTTAAGAATCTCTAACCTTTTGGGGTGCCTGGATGGCTCAGTGGATTGAGCCTCTGCCTTCATCTTGGGTCATGATCTCGGAGTCCTGGGATCCAGCCCCGCGAGTCCTGGGATCCAGCCCCGCATGGGGCTCTCTGCTCAGCAGGGAGCCTGCTTCCTCCACTCTCTCTGCCTACTTGTGATCTCTGTCTGCCAAATAAATAAATAAAATATTAAAAAAAAAAAAAAAAGAATTTCTAACCTTTCTGTCCCAGGTAAACAAGGATGGCCAGTCACGCTCTTTGTATCCTTCCTCCTCAGTCTGCTCCATCTTTCCTCTCTTCCCTCTCTTTCCTCCCTAACAGCTTTTAGGTAATGGAAATCCACCACAGCTGAGTTTTCCTGTAGCTACTAGACTTTTCACAGAGCCAACACCTGTCACCTTTGTCTCCTAATGAGCCTGGTTCCCCTGGGCAGTGATCTGTCCATTTCTTCTTTTCCCTGTGGACCAAACAGCCCAGCCCAGCCTTGACTGCCTGGTTCTTCCTTGAGGCACAAATGGCACAAAATGCCCCAAAGAAGAAATAAGTGAAGACAGGCATAAAGCTTACTTTCCGTAACATGGCAACCGCCAACGGCTGCTTTTGAAGCTGCTTGTTAGTGTGAATGTTATTTTGCATAAAGTTACATGTTAACTGGGCTAGAAACTTCCAGCTCCCTGTAAGTCTTGCTTTCTTACAAGTTATTTTCTTCCTTAGAAACCTTTACAACCCGAAAGAGATGTGCAGATATCACACGAATGGTAGGAAACACCTGCCAACGCCCTTCCAAATGGTTGACAGTGTCCTTGCATCCTCGGACTAAATTACTTCGGGTTGTTTCTTATTCCTTTGACTAGTAAATTATAGAGCACAAAGCTGTACTCAATATTCTTTTCCTCCAATCCAAGATAATAGCTCAGTCCCCATATCATTCAATCAGGTATATGCATCACAGAGACAACTGAAAATTATGGGGGGAAGTTGTTTGGTGATTACCCACCTGCTCTCACACCCAACAAAGAAAAAAATTACTGGGCTTAATAATTTGCAATCCACTCTTAATTTACTTATACAGTTTTATTTCCAACTACTTGCTTCTTTATACAATTTAACCAGGTGTTCTCACTGATCTAGAAAGAAACGCTCAATAATTTCCTGATCTCTACCTATGCTGTTGCTGCCATCAGACTATTCTCTTTGCTGGTACCCACACCTCAGCTCAGGTAATTATTGCTACTCTGGTTACTGTAACTACTACTAACCCTACTCCTGCTAATACTGCTGCCACTAGTGAAACTGGGACTACACCAACAACTACTATTTCTGCTCGTAGATCAACATCATTAGTAAGTGCCTTTGATGATTCTGACCCTATACTGAGCACTTGGCAGTAATTGCCTCATATGACTCTTCACCATAACTCAACAAGTAACGATTAATTCTATTTCATGGGTGAGGAAAATTGAATCATGAGATATTGAACTGTGTTCAAAGTCACCAAGAAAATTGGCCTTAAAAATTGATTCTAACCCAGGTCTTCTTGGCTTTGAAACATACATGCTTGTAAACAATGGATCACGGAACACTAACATCAAAAACTAATGATGTATTGTATGGTGACTAACACAATAAACAAAAAGTACATACTTATACTTAGTATAATGTTAAGTGAAGTAAGTCAGTCATGGAAAGACAAAATACCATACTATTTCACTCCTGTGCAGTATTTAAGAAACAAAATAAATGAACAAAGAAAAAAAAAGAACACAGGCTCTTAACTATGAGAACAACTTATGGTTACCATGTTGGGGGGTGGGGAATGGATGAAATAGAAAAAGGGGATTGAGAGTACATGTCTCATGATGAGCACTGGGTAATGTACAGAATTGTTGAATCACTTGATAGTACACATGAAACTAATAGAACACGGTATGTTAACTACATTGGAATTTAAAAAATCAAAGCCACCTTAATTTTTAGATATTTAGCTGAGTAGTTTTAATAAAACTTAATTGGAAAAAAAACCCCAAACCTCACGTGCTAACTCCCTAATGTTGCTCTGCCCAGGGAGATTTTCCTTGATAATTACAGTCTACATTGATTCTCTTTCCTCAGTGGCCCTTATTTTCTATATCATTCATATAAGCAGTTGTAATATATCATTTAATATTATAATTTTACCAAGTGGCAAGCACATATATTTTTACTCACTGAAATAGTAAGAGGTATATTTGTTTCCTTGCTTTGGGGCCAATGATAAGCACATAATTGAAGCTTAATAAATACCTCTTCTATTGACTTAATTACTGGCCCTGTATGCCTACCTTAACAAAATAACCAAATTATTTCTAACATTATTTTTTAATTTAAAATACAGAAGATGCTGTTTCTAATAAATGAAAGGACCATGACCTATTATAATTAATATATATTTTATGGGATTAGTGAAAGACTTACAATTATACAGTAAAATCTTAGTACGTTACAAATAATATAAACTTGAAAGCACGTGACAAGAAAACGTTAAGGATAAATGACCCCCTATAATTATCTGCCTGTTGGTCAACTGTTGGTTCCCTGACCTGTTGGTCAACTCCCTTGGGATTATCTGTTCCTTTTTTTTTTTTTAAAGTACTCCTGAAAATATTCAATATGACTCTCCCTTTGCATTTGCAAGTCTGATTTTGGAGCCTGCGGTCCGGTCCCCACCTTTGCCTGGCAGCCCCACTCCTCCTTATTGCTACATGATCAGCTGATGGGCCTTTTCCCTAGAGCACTTTTCTCCTCTGAATACAAGCCCCTCAGGTTGTTTATCTTCAGATGAACTGGGCCATTGTCCTTTCCAAATGATTTGGTTTTCAGGTCTTCTTTGTATTGCCACCATTCAGCACTCAGCACAACTCTGTTTAACATTTATTGAGCAAGGCATTTTACTACTTAACCTCCGACAGCCCAGAAAGGGAGACAGGTAAGTAAGAATAACAAGATGTGATGAGAGAAGTAGTGTTATTTTACTTACTAATCATTATGGAAACAGTCATTATATGCTTTTTAAAAATGATACTTGAAAAAAATACACTGGTTCCAGAATAGACTAACACAACTGTAAGACTCAAATAAGTCAATCTTTACTTCATGCTTAGAGAACAAACTTTTCTGTAAGCAGTGAGGAGTTCATGTGTGGTGATGAGTTCGTGTGTCTTGAGCAGGAGTGCCCAGGGCTTAAATCCTGGGTCTGTTACTTAGTAGTTAGGTGAGCCTGGACAGCTTACTGCCTCACTTTTTCCTTGTTGATAGAATTACGGATAATCATTAACACTTACTTTCAAGATGGTTGTGACAATTAAATAGGCATAAAGTGTTCTGATGGTGCCCGTCAGTAAGTGAGTGCTCGGAAAAGGTAGCCATTCTTCAACCATGCCGACTTGACAGGATGAAGGTGTGTTTTCGTGTTCGGGATAACGTTTGGGCGGGGGGTTGCTCCAAGTGAAGAATGCCCATGGCCCTGGTCCTCGGAGTTGGTAGGCGATTGTGTGTGTCTTCCACGGGGGGCACTGAATGTGGGTTCTGCTCAGGCACATCTGGGGAAAACAGAAAGGAAATGAGAAACTTGAGCTGAGGCTGAGTCTTCTCTCATTTGCCTTTTGATACTTGTGTGCTTCCTTGTTTCCAGGTCAGAAAAATAAAAATAAGGAGAGGATGCTGGATGAACTATTACTCTTCTGTTTTTCAGTGAGATAAATATGCCTTTCTAGCATGCTTTTAAAATTGTGCCTTTTTTATTTTATTTTATTTTACTTTGGACACTTTCCCCAGGCTTTTTTTTTTAAAGAGCTGTTTTGTCCTCAGGCCTTTGCCATAGTATTTTGTCTTCTTGGGTTCCTTCTGAGAATGTAGGTTAATAGCAATCATCTTTTCTTCTTAAAAAAAAATTTTTTTTTCAGTATATATGCTACTGAAACCAGCATAAAAGTCACTCTTCTTAAACTTTAAAATTGCTAACATTAAAAAAATAAATTCTTGTTCTTCCTTAAACAGTTCAGTACAATGAACTGGAAAGCTTCATATAGAATGAAAATTTCTTGCAGAAGGACAAACAAGCTTGTCATGTAGCTAGAGGTAGTTAGAGTTATCATTAAAATTCAATTTATTTTCTTTATCTGGGGTGAAAAGCACAAGGTCATACAATGACATTAATTCTTAAGTGATTCTTAACACATAAAAGCATTTTTGGTAAAGTGTCTTGCATTCACTGCCTCTACTTAATGGCAATGTGAAACTTGACAGCTAGAAATGAGCTGTATAAACTAGCATTTTGGTTGTCTAAAAATATTAAGAATTTTGGAGATGTCATTTTGGTGCTCAGGTTCTTTGCTCATGCTAAAGACTGAAAACTTCCCTACATGCTTCACTGGTAAGAGTGAGTGGCATTATTTTTAGAACCTGAAAATAATTACATAGTGTGTTAAACCCAGTCTCCTGCATACGGAAACGGCCCCATTCAATGGGAGAGTCAGCTTTGTTAAAAGCTTATCTGATATCGTAATTGAGGCTAGAGAAAGGAAAAGATGCTTTCCTTCATAATGAATCCATTTGGGACTTTTTTTAGGTTAAAGATCATATTCATACCTGTTTACTGCCCTTATGTAAGGTATAATATAATTTTGGAAATATAGGTTTTAGAGTCAAACAATATTAATTTCAGTTCAATGTTTTAGCTCTTCAGCTTTTCAATATGTCCAGGTATCAGTTCCCACAGTTGTAAAATTAAGTTGGTAATACACAGTTGAACTGTAAGTCTTAAAGGAGAAATTTGTGAAACACTTAATATTATTTTTGAAGTATATTAGGCCAGAAAATATTTGTGACTTTACTCCCTTCTTCCTAAAGCATAATTCTGAGTTTATTTCCTTCCTCCAGAAATTCTGACCTCTTATCGATTATCAAATGTGTGTATTTCATTTTAAAGTTGGTGACAGAAAGGGATGGGAAGAATGCAAGACCCTGAATAGCTCATTATATCCTTCCACAAGTCACCCTCGTCCTAGAGGTCACTCAGAAGACAAAGCCGTGCTCGTGTCCATCCCTTACTGAGGCGTTGGCTCAAAACCACAGTGCAGTTCCCAGGGGTGACCTCAACTCAGCCATGTGGGGAACTCCTCTTCATAGTCCAGGGGCATAGGAAACGCCTCCCTGGCTTCTTTTCTTCTAACACTTAGGTGAATCTTGCTTCCTTTTGGCACACATCAAACAGTAGAGAAAGTCCTGAATAAGGATTGTAGTCTGCTAGAAGGGAATGCTTTTTCCCTGTTCCTAAAAAAAAGTGCTACTAACAGAACCCTTCTGCCTCTCTACACCCTCTTACTCCCTCTTCCCCAAGGGGCAGGGCCCAGTGGGAGTTCAGTGCTGTCATGGCATTGCCTGTGATTAAGTCTGTCTGAATCTGAGGGTCGATGTAAGGAAGTACCTTGTTGCCATGCACCTAGCCATATTTCCCAATATCATCTTTAATATTAAAGACCTCACATCACCCTTTGCCCCTTGAACTCCTTCTGGGTTCAGAGCCTGTAGTAATGAATCAGATACTTCCTGTGGTTGCCTCACATCCTTTCAGTTTACCTTTCACTCTAGCTATGCCCATACCGCAATAACCAGCTTTCTGTAATGTACTCTGATAGCAGTTCACCTTAGCGGGATTTCTCTCCCACTTTCTGCCCCAGGGCTTCTCAAACTCCACAGCTTGGGATGCCTATGAAAGCCTCCCTAGCATTCAGACGTGTGTGGCACATGTGTATGCTTGCATGCATGTGTGTACAACCCGGAGGTGTGAGGGAGTCAACACTTCTTGACCAATGTGGGGACAGGAGCTCTCCTGTGCACATTTCCAAGGTGATACTACAAGAATCTGTAGAAGTTCCCATTGAAGTCAACACCAATTTGCTCCGTCATACATGGCTTACTCTCTGTTGTGGTTTCAGTTCCCATCTTCACTACCATTTCCTGGAATCACTTCCCAGAAATGAATTATCTGCCTGCAGGCCCACGTTTTAGGCTCTTCTGTCAGGAAGCCACCTAGGCTAGGAGAAATTGGAAAGCAGAGAGCTATTCATGCCTTTCCTCCCCCACAACATCTCGGAAAACCAGGGAGCTTGAGAAACAGGATTCAGTAGAATTTGAGAATCATAATAATATGGAAAATGTGAATTTTGTTGAGGATTTTTCTCTCACCTTGGCTGATCACTGAACCTTGGTTGTTCTACCCATGAGCAAAAGCCATTCTAATAGTGGTCAAGCCAGACTTCAAGAAGCACACTCAAGTCTTGGGCTGCTTTGGTTTCACGTTGAAGTATGCAGGTACAGATTTTCCTAGGTTGGTGTAGCCTGAGAGTTTTGATAAAGAACTTTTGGATAACAGAGGCCAAAGAAACATTTTCTATTTAACTATGTGATTAAAAAATCAGATACACCAGAGCTTTAAAGAGTAACTAACTTTTCTCTGGGCCATACGAGTTCTATTGTGAAAGCTTTGAGCTTTTTAAGTCATTTATGCCAGACTTGGGTAGAGAGAAGAGAGGGGCTGTCCTACATTCTGTGCCACTGTCCTGTGCTTTCAATTACATTTAGGACCCAGGAAAGAAACCACATAGACAGAGGCAGATTTATCCTGAAGCTAATTAAGTATTTGCTTCAGGATCCTCCATTGCAAATGAAAGGTCCCCCACTAATGGGTCCGTGATTAAAGGAGCGAGACTGATATAAAGCGAAGGTCAAGCAAAGCTTTATTCCGCACCAAGCATCAAGAATCAAACCGACTGGCCGGGGCCGTGCCTCTTACAGAGAGGGTGACCTCTCTCTGCCTTACAGACTAGTTTTTAAGGGCAAAGGCCATGTGGTTGGGCCTGGCCATGCACACGTGGCCAGTGAGATTGTAACACACAGAGAAAGCTGCACAGTCATGCTAGGTCACACATAAGTGACCAACTGAATTACAATTTACCCTATAGTAGACATTTGAACTAGCCTATCACCTTGGTCAGAATTGGCACCCAAAAGGCGCCCAAAGATGCCCATACTCCTTGGTAGCTAGGGAGACAGTATGCCCTCCTCCCCCCACTGATAGGATGTCTCCACCTGGCCTGACCCACCCTTGTATTTGGGCTTTGTTACCTAGGACTGGTTTCTGGGACTTGTTTTTAATTAAGTCCCCTTGTGCCCTTACACAGAGACCCTTTCAATATGCTCACATGATTATATTTTCAGGGATTCTGAGAATTAAGATTTTTTTTCCCCCTACCAGTGCTTTAAGAAATGTTTCTTTCAATAGGTGGTTGCAGGCTGTTTTGGAATCTGGGCTTAGGATAACTGATTTGGAGATCCATTGGAATTGGACTTAGTGAGATATACTCAGTGGTTTACCTTCACTTTCAAAGAAGTTATTGTTCATCATTCCCGAGTAGAATAAGCTTCTGGGAATTCTTTAGTGCTTATTGTCCCAACTCACTGAGCAATGCTAGACAAAGGTACAGACCCAAAGTTCATATCATGATATGGATGGAAACATGTGGGTGGTAGAAGAGAAAATTTGACATACAAACCATTCCTTCACCTATAAACACAGAAAATTATGCATGATTATTCCTTCCTCATCAATGCCTCATCAAAATGTAAGTTGTCATTCATCAGAAATACATTTCATAAAGTAGGATATATATTCATAAATATACTAAGCAATATTTTTCTTTTATTGATAGTGTTCAGGTAGAAAATATTATAACAGAATTCATCTTTGTAGACCACCACTCTCTAGCTGTATGATGAATAGTAAATACATCTGTGCGTGAAGTAAAAAATTTGATGGGTCCTGACACTTAATAGTAATTTTAAAAAATTGATCAACTTAAAGAAAAGACTGAATTATCTTCCTATATTTCTAAATTCTCTATAAAAAATCCTGTATGAAGAGGTGATCAAAGAGTATACAGATAGAAATGTAAGAGAAAATTATTGCCAAAATATTTTAAGCAATTAATTAAATATATATTTAATATATATTATATACATATAATATATGTATTTTTAAATTTGGTGATGTTTGACAGATTTTAAAATTTGTAATTCACTGTTTTTTCCTTATTCCAAATAACTAGGTATTTTTTTTGACCTAGCTTTGTATTCGAAATTTCATGTTCTTTTTCTTAAAAATGGGTCCAGAAGGTAATATTAAACTTTAAACCTGACAAACCTAATTTTGGCCCCCAGGTTGGTGGGCCAATTCCTAGCATTCAAGCCATTTGCTTATAGATGGCGGTGCCAGGCTGGTTTTGGATGTGATGATTCTTTTTTCTGACTATGCCTTAGATTTTGGAGATACTAAGTGTTAATTTACTTAGGGAGGGGTACTCTAGGGGGGTACTCTGTGTCCATATTAAATGAATAAGTAAAAGGGAACAGTGGGTTCTCTCAGAAAGAGATGTGTCATCTTCTTGTGTTAAAGTGTTGTGGAAACTGGACTGAATACTGGTGGAAGAGCCAAGCGGCACTCGGAGACTTTAGGATCGCAGGTTTATTTAACACCAGCACGCTCATACGAGGTTGTTCTCCAAAGGTCTGAGCCCTGAGCACAAGCAGAGAGGGGGATTTATACCCTTCTACTTCCACATACTTGGCACTTTTGGCGCGTGAACGCATGGGAAATAGGGTAGGAAAGAAGAATCCGGAAGGGCTTTGAGACAGGGACTGGAATTTCCTTGCTGGTTTGGTCAACCATCTTAAGAGTACAGTTTTTCCCTATCAAAAGTACACAACTAATTAAAATAAGCAAAGCAACAAGGAGGCTTGTGCCTGGAATGCTTTGTTTCTAGGAATTAAGGTTTGGTTTTTTGTTTTTTTTTTTTTAAGATTTTATTTATTTAGGGGCGCCTGGGTGGCTCAGTGGGTTAAAGCCTCTGCCTTCAGCTCAGGTCATGATCCCAGAGTCCTGGGATGGAGCCCACATCAGACTCTCTGCTCGGCAAGGAGCCTGCTTCCACCTCTCTGCCTGCCTCTGCCTACTTGTGATCTCTCTCTCTCTCTGTCAAATAAATAAATAAAATCTTTTTTTTTAATATTTTATTTATTTATTTGACAGACAGGATCACAAGTAGGCAGAGAATCAGGCGGGGGGGTGGGGGGGGTGGGGGAAAGCAGGCTGGCTCCCTGCTTAGCAGAGAACCTGATGTGGGGTTTGATCCCAGGACCCTGGGATCATGACTGGAGCCAAAGGCAGAGGCTTTAACCCACTGAGCCACCCAGGCACCCCAGGAATTAAGTTTTATTTGAGACATCTAGGAGAAACCAGAGCAGTTTGAAATATAACCTTCAGTCTTAGTATCAGAAGAAGAGCAGCAGGGTAAGAACAAAGACTTAAGCTAGAGGGAGAATTCCTCCTTCCTTAGGAGGAAGTTGAAATTTTAGTGGGAGACTACAGTGATAGGAATGGAAAAGTGAGTTCACAAAGGCCAGGAGCCTGGAAGATAAAAAGCACAGGAGGTAGATCTGCCAACTGTTCTTGAAATGTGTTTTAAAAATGGGGCTGATAATCTTACTCACTATTTGACTGAACACTGTGCTGGGCTCTTAAAGAATCTAGCAGAGAAAGAGAGACAAGTTCTCAGAAAGCTTCCTGGAATAAATTTCCCCAGAGGGATAGAGATTCAGGAAAAGACAACAAAGAAGGAAACTTTGTCAAAGCCACAACTAACATCCATAGGCAGAGTTATCTGGAAAGTACCCCCTAAAGCATGTGCCAGCTATTCAAAGTCCTTAAAATAAATTGGGCTGGTCTGCAAAGGGAAGACCAGAGTAGTATCATAAAATATTCAAAGCATTACAGAGAATCAAAGTGAAATGAAGCTGTTACTGTATGTGGGGAAGCAACAGCTATTGTCTGTATCCTGGGGGGTCCCTGATTAAGAAATATATGTAACTGAGATTCCAAGAGAAGGTGCAACAAAGTTATTCAAGGAGAGCTGAGCTGGCAAATAATAGATCAAGTTCAGGCCTCAGACAGATGTTGGTCTGATGGGAGAATTCCTCCCGAGTGAGAATATCCAATTCATAGACATGGAGGTAGCCAAGATTTATTTGAAAAATAGTTGCTCTGGCAAGTCCAGAGCTCACTCATTTCCTATTTCTTATTATGAAAAATTGTTAGACAAATAAATGTCTGTCCAAAAAGCAAAGTAAAAGTGAAAGAAAACAAGACCTTGAGATTCTGTAAATGGTACTAATTTTATACTGGTTAGGGAAGGAAAGGATCCATTTAAAAAGCAGAATAAGTTTCATAACTTTATGAAAAGAATTGAGAGATGGTGGAGGCAGCAAGAGATATAATAATAAGAGAAATGCTATTCGTGTCTAGCACATGAAAAATGTGAGAAATTTCCATGTCTTTGGAGCACAGAGCCTGAAGATTAGCCTAGCCTAGACCTCTGGAGGTACATACTAAAGAAGCCTCAAAAGAAGCTTCAGTGTTTGAATCTATCAAGGATGACTTTTCTGCTGAGACAAATGTGGAAATAAAGGGGAAATCTTCCCAGGAGGCAGGTTTCTTTGACTTAAGATATTCCACAGCAAAAGGCATTTCAAAGGCTGCTGTAGCATGATAGAAAATACTGGAATACAACATACAGTGGAGTCTATGTGAGTCGGTATAGCTTATACTCATTTCAGTATTAGAGGGCCAGACATATGAGGATCAATAAGCCAATGAAAATTAAGAAGTACTAAATGTGCAGAAAAGATACCTCAATGTAATACCTGATAACTAGGGCTACTACCACAAAAATTTCTAAACTTTGTGAAAGACAGTGATGTAAAAAATGTCACCGTCTGAGAGAGAAAACCGTATGCCTAGGTGGATCTTCCCGTCAGTTGTGGGTATATTTGTAGTGCCAGAATTAATTTCTTGATAAGAAATTTCTTCCCACTATGTGTAAGGACCCTAGGAGTAGACCCTGGACTGCTGACCACAGACTGAGGAGTACCCATGTGATGCTGAAATTCACAAGGGGTTCTCCATCTCTCCTTTCCTCATGAATGATTGCGTTTCTGCTATGGTCTTTGAAAACACTTAACACTGGGTTTGGGGAATGGCATCAAACCTGAATATTGTTTCATAATTTCAAAACTTATTTCATAAATTTGGGGGATCAAGAAGTGCTGGATCATTTGCTGTCCTATTAACTTTTCGGATGCCTCTTCTGAGTTCCTGAAGGAGCTTTGTCATTTTTAGTAGGAGAATGCATTAGCTTGGGCTGCTTAACCAATCACCATGAAAGCTTACTAAGACTGAGTAGAAAAAGAAGTTAGGAAGGATGATTTCTGGATTTTAATTTATTTGAATTTTAATTCATAAGGACAAGTACATTTGTTTTTAAATTTTAACTCCTTTAGGGCACCTAGGTGGCTCAGTCACTTAAGTGTCAGCCTTCGGCTCAGGTCACAATCCTGGAGTCCCAGGACTAAGTCCCTTATAGGGTTTCCTGCTCAGTAAGGAGTCTGCTTTTCCCTCTGACCCTCCTGCTTCTCATGTTCTCTCTCTCAAATAAATAATTAAAATCTTTAAACAAAACAAAACAAAAAATTTAACTCCTTTGGACTTTAACTTATGGATTTTGTATTTTCATTTCTTTGAAAGTTTACCCCACAAGGGCAAGACAATTTGATTTCTGAATTTATGTTTTTACTAAAACTTGCAGTGGGATTAATTTTGAAACATACTCTTTCCTCAGGAAATTCACAATAGGCAAGATTTATATTGAAATTCTGGTCAATTTTATGTTGTTAGTAATTTTGTTTTATGCTGTCTCTTTATCTCCTTGTAGAACCTTGATTAGTTGATTAAAAAGCATAGTTTGACAAAATTTGGAACACACTATGGAGTAGAGAATGGCCTTAGAGTTACAGAATTAATTTACTGTTCTGACAAATTTCAGAACATCAAAGGGCCAAGTATACACTGGCCATTTCAGAATTTATGATAAAATATTTAAAGTCAACTCCTAAATTTAAGGGACTCCAAAGTTCAGATAAATTTCTTAATGTAAATTTCAGAATTTGTAAACCTGAATCTTCTTAATCTATAAAGTAATCCAGAAGAAATTATGTTAACATTAAACCATCCATAGCCTGAAACTTTAATAATCAAAACAATCTGGAATGAGTAATGCCATATAAGAAGTATTATAAACAAATGAATAATATGTGTATCTGACTAAAAAAAAAAAAACCAAAAACTTGATCTTGGTTTTTTTTTTTTAAGGTTTTACTTATTTATTTGACAGAGATCACAAGTAGGCAGAGAGGCAGACAGAGAGAGAGAGGAAGGGAAGCAGGCTCCCTGTTGAGCCAAGAGCCCGATGTGGGGCTCGATCCCAGGACCCCAGGATCATGACCCAAGCCGAAGGCAGAGGCTTTAACCCACTGAGCCACCCAGGCAGCCCTTGATCTTGGTTTTTGTTAGTGATATAAATGTTGATGCAGATGGTCCCCAAGTTTGCATTATTCCAATTAAAAGTGTTCCACAATATATTTCTTAAGAATTACACTCATGTTTTGGTGAGTGCTGTGAAGTGTGTAAACCTGGTGATTCACAGACCTGTACCCCTGGGGATAAAAATATATGTTTATAAAAAATAAAAAATTAAAAAAAAAAAGAATCACACTCATGTTTTGTTAAAGCTCATGATTCTAATAAAGAAAGTTTGCAGTTAGCAATAAGGGCAACATGGAAAAGAACTGTTTCATACAATAACATGTTTGGAAAATTATAAAACAAATTGCAGCAAGGAATTTTTATCTGTGTCAATAAAGCAAATTAAAAAATCTTAGAAAGTGCAGTAAGAATTTTTAGCACATTTGCTGGATGGTTGAAAAACAATCAAGCATTTTCAAATATATATACTATTTATTTATTTATTTATTTATTTATTTATTTTTAAAGATTTTATTTATTTATCTGACAGGGAGGGAGAGATCACAATTAGGCAGAGAGGTAGGTGGTTCAGGGGGAGTAGGCTCCTCGCTGAGCAGGAAGCCCAATGTGGGGCTTGATCCCAGCAACTTAAGATCATGACCTGAGTTAAAGGCAGAGGCTTAACCCACTGAGCCACCCAGGCACCCCCCAATATATATACTATTTAATAGAACTTAAAGAAAAGAATAATATCAAAATGAACATAAAATTGTAATCCAGAGAACACTTCTCAGATAACTGAAATATCAAGGTGTCAAAAATTTAATTATTAATAAAGCACCTACTGTTTTACATTAAAATGTTTTAATAATTTACTTAAAAGCTGAAGTTTATGGTTTAAAATACATTTTAGTACTTTTTTTTGATCCTGTAGACCAAAAAGAAGAATAGCCAAAATAAAATCTTATTTTATTACTTGAGAAAAAGTTTCAGTGAGGAATATTATGTGAAAAACTCATTGAGCTTTGCATCATCTGCACAGATGATGCTAGATGAATGCTATAGGAGAAAGTCGAGTGTTCCAGACTAAATTATAGAAAAATTTCCACATATTTTAATATAGCACTATATTTATTAGTCACTCACTTAATTATCCCTGGGTATATATCACTTTAAATATTTTCTCAGTATACATTTATTTACTCTCATATATCAAATGAATTCTGAAGAGAATTAATATGTCAGAACATCTTAGAGTAACATAATAAAAACTGAAAGAATATTTGGACTTTAATAGGCAGTGTATTACCTGAGCTGAAACCAGAGTCCCATGCTTAACCAACTGAGCTACCTGGGTGCCCGTAGAGATTTCGTTTTAATAAATAAGGTTCTAACCAGAGAGTGAATAGAGTCTTTAGCTGTATAAGAAAAAACTTGTCTCAGTTACAAAAGCTGATGGCAATAAACAAATGATGAGGATGACTGAAATACAAAATTAAGGGAAATTGTGAAAGTGAAGCACATGACATTATAGCAGTGTAAAAAATTGTATCATTTAAAATAGAAGTGTCATCTCAATAGAGATTATTATCCTGTTAGCTATATGAAAATACAATTGTTGTTTTGCTAACTGAAGAAAAAGATTTCCACTTTATTGAATCTTGAAAATTGTCTAAAATGTTTTGTAAAGCTTTGTTCACTGAAGTGAGGAAAAATATGAAGTTAAGCCTATTAAATAAATATTTCAAGAAATGATCTTGTGAGTCAGTCAGTAATAGAAATATTGAATATATAAAAATTTTGGAAGAATTTAGATAATAAAGGGAACATATTTTTATATTAGTTTATATGTAAATTTACATATAAATTTATATATTACTATACAGATTGCTTAACATTTTTTCGCAGTATTAAAAATGTTTAATTTTTTTAAAATTTACTATTATTTAATGAAAAGGTATAATCTGAGAGAGTAGCACCATAAACAAAATAATAGACATTAAGAGATATTCTCTGCTTATTACATTACATATCACCAGTGACTATAAATTTCAGTGGGATATCAAAGAGATTAATGGAGTATGAGATCATGACTTTGATAAGTGTGTTACTTAGCTGTTTAAAATTTGTCAAACAAAAGATTATATCAAAAATTCATAAAATCAACAACTTATAAAAATCAATAAATGATTTAGAAATAGTTAGAAATAATTTAGAAAATAATTTAGAAATAATTTAGAAAATTTTAAAAAATTATTTGTTCAGGGACCCCTGGGTCACTCAGTCAGTTAAGTGTCTGCCTTCGGCTCAGGTCATGATCTCAGGGTCCTTGGACTGAGTCCTGCATCAAGCTCTTTGCTCAGTGGGGAGCCTGCTTCTTCTTCTCCTTCGGTCTGCCTCTCTTCCTCCTTGTGATCTCTCTGTCAAATAAATAAAGTCTTAAATAAAAAGAATAATTTGATCACAGATTTGCATTATAGGTTATTCTTATTTAGTATTGTATAACATATTGTGTATTTAGATAATAAGGAGCTTGGTTTTAAATACTGATCTGTATTTTAATTTATATTAGTATAGAGAGTATTAAATACTTTTAATATGACCCTTGAAAAAAAGGGGATATTTTCTCTATGTCTTCCTAACAAGTTCATAATTTGCATGGAGAAAAAGAAGACTCACATCTTTGCACAGTCCATCTCTCAGGAAACAAAAAGATCGAGAGGATGTGCTCCATGCCTAGTGTCTTCAAGGCCTGGGTAGTTCCTCTCAGGACTTTTTAGGAAGGAGTAAGCTATGGTTCCACTCATATGCTGTCAGGCATGTGGGGGAGACTCACTCAGAAGGTACTAAAGCAAGAGCTCCAAAGTGATAGCAGAGAGAGGGCACCTGGCCTTAATCGCAGCAGGTAGAATCCCACACACAATCTGTCTATAGAAGAGAGAGACTCCCACAAAAGAAAGTGCTGAGACATGAGCTCTGAGCTCAGTTCCAAAATCTAACAAAACATCCTTGAAGCTGGCTATATTCATTAACTACTGTTGCTATAACAAATTGCTACCAACTTAGGCTTAAACTGTCAGCCATTTGTTAGTTCACAGTTCTGTAGGTCAGAAGTCAGAGTAGACCTACCTATCTGGGTTCTCCTGCTCAGGGTCTCACAGGTCAAAACCAAGGTATGGCCCAAGCTGGGCTCTTCTATGGAGGTTCTGGAGAAGAATGTGCTCCCAGTCTCATTCAGATCATTGGCAGAGTTCAGGTCCTTGCAGTAGTAGGACTGAGGTCCCCATCTTTCCCCTGGCTGTTAGCTAGAGGTTACTTCCAGCTCCTAGAGACTACTCTCCCGTCCCTTTACATGGACTCCTTCATCTTTACAGCCAGGAACAGCACAGCAAATCCTTCTTGTCCTTCAAATATCTCTGACTTCCCCTTCTACTACCAGCTAGAAAAAAAAAAACTCTTAAAAAAAAAAAAAAGCTCATTGATTAAATTAGACCCACCTACACAATCTCTGTGATCAACTGATTAGTAAACTTAAGTACCTCTATATAATCCCTTGTGCCATATAATCTAACATAATCGTGGTCATGGTATCTCATCATATACACAAACCTGGAAATCAGGGTGGGATATCAGAGGGCACCATCACTGAATTCTGCCAATCCTTGCCAACAATACTTTTCCTTTGAGAGCACAAGAGAGGAATGGGGCAGGAGTCCAGAGTGCAGTGTCTGGTGTAACATAGCAGTGGTATAACATATAGCAACCTGTGCCCAATTGCAGGGTAGCGAGTAAGGGAGGCATAATTTCTTCATAAGATCAGTTCTGTGTGTGATGTTAGTCCTGGCTTCTGAGTCTGGTTCTGTTTTCCTGGAGACTGTGTTAAGTACTCAATATCCTCTAGAAAATTTATTTTCTGATCAAATTATTCAATGTTTACATTGCTTTCAATTTAAAGTCTACACTAATCTAATGGTTGATCATATTTTCTTCTTTTTAGCTTCCAAAGCTTTGCTCAAGTTTTTTTTTTTTTTTCTTGCCTAGAATGCATACCTACTGGAGATGCCACTTTCCCATAGGTCTTCTCTCATTTCCTGAAAAACTATGCTTACCCCTTCACCTTGGCTCCAGAAATTTTTTTCTTTTTCCTTTTTAAATGTTATTTGGTACTTATCACAAGTACTTGTGGTACTTATCACTTTTTAGTTGTGTGTCATGTGTTGTATAAACCTTAGAATCCATTGGATAGCTTGAAAAGTCTTTAAGGATATGATAGTGTGTTGAATGGTACCCCCCACACCCCAACAAAAGATAAGTTCATGTTGTAATCCCTGGAATCTGTGAATGTGACCTTATTTAGAAAAAGACACCTTTTAGTGTAATTAAGTATTTTGAGATAAGATCATTTCCAGAATTGGGTTTTTTCTACCTAGATGCAATAATAAATACCCCAATAAGGGAAAAGCAGTAAGAAATTTGAAATAGAGATGTACCAAGACACAGAGGAGAAGGCCATGTGAAGATGGAACCAGAAATTGAGGTATGCAACCCCAAGCCAAGGAATGCCTAGAGCTACTAGAAGCTGGTCTTAGAGGCAAGGAAGGATTCTATCTAGAGCCTTTAGAAGAAGTACAGCTCAGCAGCCTACACCTTGATCTCAGGCTTTTAGCCCCTGGAACTGTGAGAGAGTAGTTTTCTACTCTTTTAAGCAACTCAGTTTGGGGTCATTTGTTATGACAGCCCTGGGATGTCATTACAGTGGTCATTACAGAATCTTCAATGGCAATCTTTCTATAACTGGCTGTGATCAATTAACTGTACATATCACTGCACATGGACCAGCCAATGGCAATTTTTCATTACCACATCTGAGTTACCTGGGTACTGTGATGGACTGCTGTGGTTTTGCCTTCCTATCATCAAGTCCTCATTCTTCTAGTAATATCCCCTGCTTTTATTCTGGGGATCTACCTTTCCCTTTTAGTGGAACTCTTCAAGTTTCTTGGCTTTCTCTGGACAAAAGACCCAAATGCTCTTTCCTTGGAGTTTGAATCTTCAGAAAATTGAGAAAAGACTGAATAAGAGTGTAATTCATTTTTTTTAAAGGAGTACCCCAGAGAAACTTTTTACTAACTACTGTTATTGAGATCAACTAAGCTTCCTAATAACTCTCCTTTGCAAAGCCTGGTCCTTTAACTTATTGCGGAATTCTACGAACAATCTCAAATGTGTCTAAGAACATTTTTGTGCTTAGATTTATAGAGTTTTCTCTTTGCAACACTACTATCTGAGACAGCTACTTGTTGATAAGAACATTCCTAAGACTCATCCTAGACCAGAATCAGAATCTGGATCAGACTATCTTGAGGATGAATTTCATAATTCACAGGCAATTCTTTTTTCTGTTATTCCTTTCTCTTAAAAATGTCTATTATTTGTTGTATGTATGATACTACACTTACCTTGGACTTGGACAAAAATATTTATAAAGACAAATGCTAAATTTTACTTTGGACCTATTCCAATCTTTAAATGCTAATGCAAATATTGAAATTGGGTAGCAAAAATTATTGCCTCAACAAGGATTTATGGGTCCTATATATTTATATGAAAAGAATATAACCCTACAATCATTAGTAAATCCCAAAGACAAACTAAGGTTGTCCTTCGGTGATTCTCAGATTCTACTTTTTTTTCTAAGCAGACTTCAGGCTAGAAAATGGGACAAGGAATATTTAGGCTCTAAATCTCAAGTTCTATGATCTCAGTTCCTAATCTTAACCTGAACCTGAAATTTCTAGTGGTATATACTTATAGAAGTTATTTTGAAAAATATCTCAGGTCTGAAAAAGGTAACATTTAATTTTTATAAAAAACACAATGCATCTGTGTTCATCAGGCCTGTGTCTGCTAAAGTAGATAATAAAACCTTATCAATTCAGGAGAACTCAGTCACTTCCACCGTGAAATGTAGTCACCTTGAGGTTACTTAGTTAATTCAGATTTTGTTTCTCGTCCCCTCTCTTTCTCCTGTCCTCTGTAGAGGCACAGTTGTGTTCCTAACCGATGCCAATATTGGCAAGTGGGAACATCTGACCCAACTACCCTCTTCTGTTGTCCCTGGCCTTTACTGGGGGTAATTCATTGAGTCTGGGAATAGGCAATTGGGTCTTTGTTGTTTCACTGCCAAAGGTCCTACTACTGCCATAGCCTGTGGTGATTATGAATGTAAATCGTGCTTCCTTTCCCCCACTATTAGATTTCTTATAGTCCACTGGCCTCAGCATTTCCTCTCTTCTCCTTGGGGCTGGGGAAATCTATGTCACTGCTCTCAGACCCAGGCCCTGGGACACCCCACTTTAGTCATTCTGCTTTATTGATCAGGGACCATGTTGGAAACTTGCAGGAGTACCTTGTGAAAACTTGCAGTCTTTTATATTCTGGGAGACTCTCAAATAATGTTGGGCTTCTATCACAGTTTTCATTGTGCTACTATACACTACCCCCCAGTTCCAGCAATGTGGAATCCTTGAGCACCCTTCAGGGATCCACAATCTAAAGTCTAGCCATTTCCTTAATGACTTTCCCTTATTACCCATTAGTCTCACTTTTCTATCTTTTTGACATAGAAAATTATTCTTACATTGTCGTATATCCCTCCTCATCCTCTGATTTATCCATAAACACTGTGCTTGAGAAGTCCAAGGATCTTAATCTTTGGAAATCATCAAAATCTTTTATTACTCAAAAAAAGCCTAGCTTCTATAAGAAAAACACTTGCTTTCAAGACTATAGCTTATACCACAGACTTTTAAAAAAACCTAATTTGAACCTTGAAGATGAGCAATGCCTTCTTCTTGGTTATATTCTCACTGGCCCTGAGGGGCCATAAGCAAAAATTCTTCATAAGCAAAGCTCTTGTAGCTGCCTGGATGGTGGAAGAATAATTGGTATGAGCAATTAGGAGGGGAAAAAAACCACTCAAGTTAGTTTGTTGCAGAGTGTTAATTGCAATACTTCATACAAGGAATGAGTAAAAAGGAGATATTATTTAAGGCTTCTTTTATATTTCTTTTTCTACTATCTTGAAAATGGTAGTGACAGCCAAGCCCTAGTGAAACATCTACCTATGTCACAGGTGGCCAAAATCCAACATGAGTCAGCTTATGTATAACACAGAGAGAGTGAGACTTACTCTAAAGGCACTGAGATATCTCAAGGCATTCAAGGACAAGAATGGGATTATTGGTTTAGAAGCAACCAAAACAAGGCATGTTTATACCATGAGGACCACTCAGAACCAGCCCTCCCAGCTCACCAGGATCAATTATTTTGAAAGCTCACTGTAAAGCATAATTAATCAAGTCTCATCATTTCCTGATTATTTGGCCATAATTGGTTTTAATATTATCTATTTAATATTTTATTATTATCTATGCTTTTGAAATTATATACATTAATTGTATCTCTGTGTTGGAAATACTATATAATGGTGTGCTGCTAGGAATCACTTTTGAACTCACATTCAGTGACATCCCAATAATAGTCTGAAATCAGCTGTAGTAGGAGAATTTACACCATGGTAATTGGCAAATGTTATAATCAATCCTTTAAAAAAAACTTTTTTTTTTTTTTTTAAATGAGAACAGGTTGTTAAACATATTCCAGCATACCAATATTTGGGAGTCTTTCTATTTCCCATGTCTTTCCTCTTATCATTTTATGCCTTTGTTTCATTATTCTTTTCTCTCTGCTGGTCAGTTATCTCTGTGCTTTTATACATGTGGGAAGAAACATAGATACAGAAAATTTCACCATTTAAAAACAAGTCACTTAAAGATAGTACTGTTGCAATAGCTCCTGTGAAGACCCGGGAGGTGGACTGAGATCAGAACAAATTCCCAGAACAGGGATGCTAGGTAGATAATCTCAAAATCACCCACTGTATTACCATGGTCACTTCCCTTGTTCAGAAGTTTCCCTTAAAAGAGTCTCCCTTACATATAGCTGCTCAGGGTATCTCCAGGAAGATACATACAGCTGCTCCCATACAGCTGCTCAGGGTATCTCCAGGAAGTCCATTTCTTGGTGTTCTAGTTGTCTTCTCCTCAATCTAGCCTCTTGTCACTATCCTCAATGCAAGCTGAAGAACCATTTTTACCAAACTCAAATGCCTAAATTGGTTTCTTCCTCTGAAAGTGGAAATTTGATGTAAATTTAAGTGCAGAAGTAGCCTTTCAAGCTTCCCATAGTCGGCCAATAAAACAGAAAGATTCTTTTTGAAAACAAGTTAAACTCTCATTGACCCCAGGAAGTTCAGAGGACCTATTTTCTCAAACTCTCATAACTCCACTTAATTTTTTGAAAATGTATTCTATAAAATATTAAGGGTACTTTTTCAAAATTATTTCAAAGACTATCAATTCTCTTGAGCTTTCTTCCCAGTTAAGATGATTAAAAAATGCTTACTGGACAGAATGATGCAATGAAAGTCCCTCTAAAAAAGTGATGTATTGTTCTTACATGACAAACTTACGTACAATCTTTGCCTGACATAGAAAAAGCAGCCACTGAGGGGGTTCATTGTAGGATTCTGCCACATGAGGATGAAACTCCAGAGGTTTCATTCTTCTTCTTTTCAAAATTTTAAAAATCAGCTGACTCTCTTAGAAATCCACTTGTGACCAATGACACACAGTATCTATTCTCTTCTGGTTGATTTTTGGACCAAAATTATTTATCCACAATAGTCTTTGTTTTTAACTTATCTGTAAATGAAATACACTTAAGAGGCCTGGGATAGGGCTAAACCAGTTTTTAAAAGTTAATACTCAAATGTTAAAGGTTTTTTTGATTCTAACAATTCTATATATAAACTTTCAAATCAAAAAAAACCATGAACAAATTGAGAATAAAGCATGTTTTGTGATGCAATGCCAAAAATAAACATTTTAATTTCCAAAATTAAAAGTCTTACCATTCTCATTAACATAGTCTTGGATCATGTCTAATATCTACTTAACCAGCTATCAGATATTTAATAGCTAGGTCAGAGCTCTTTCCACTACTCCCTTTCCAATACCTCTGCACAGTTAATTTATTTATAAGGCTAGAGTCCTGGATTTGGAGGAAACTGAGGCCAAATCCAGGAGACAGACTCCAATGTGTATTTATTTATTTATTTATTTACAGACAGAGATTACAAGTAGGCAGAGAAAGAGGAAGGGAAGCAGGCTCCCCGCTGAGCAGAGAGCCCGATATGGGGGTCTCGATCCCAGAACCCTGGGATCATGACCTGAGCCGAAGTCAGAAGCTTTAACCCACTAAGCCACCCAGGTGCCCCTCTAATGTGTATTTCTGAATCAATAGCACTTTCTGCAGTTCTAGACCTACAGTAGGTGGTTAATAAATCTTGACTGAAAAAGTACATGAATGAAGGTCAGAGATCCTTCTTGAGATCACTCGGGACTTTAATGACAATGTATTTGTAATCTTTAAGAATAATAATTATTTAGCTTCCTTGGTAGTTCAAACTAATGGTTTTTCCTCATAGGAACAAAAGAAAAACAGAAAGATAGACTAGCTCGATGGGGTGTGTCATATCATAATGGTGGTTCTTTAAATGCTTTCCATAAAAACCGGTAGTTAGAACTAGAAGCTTAATTACTGTTGCAATCATTTCTCTTGCAATAATTTCCTTTTCCTTTTGTGATAATATTACCTGCATAGAGCTGTGCACTTCCTGTAGCATCACAGTAGAGTAAGAGGCATCAAGTCTGGTTGCTCCACTTTGCGTGATGGGAAGGTTCATCGGTTGCTAGGAACATCAGTCCCATTTACTTATTATAAATTTCCCTATCGGGGTGCCTGGGTGGCTCAGTGGGTTAAAGCCTCTGCCTTCGGCTCAGGTCATGATCCCAGAGTCTTGGGATTGACCCTGCATCGGGCTCTCTGCTCAGCAGGGAGCCTGCTTCCTCCTCTCTCTCTCTCTGCCTCTCTGCCTACTTGTGATCTCTGTCTGTCAAATAAATAAATAAAATCTTAAAAAAAAAAAAAAAGGTCCCCATCAACTGCAAGCTCTGATCATCTTGGACCAGCTTTCTATTTCACTAAGGATTGCAAAATATTGACTTTCTTAGTTTTCTTATATCTTTGAATTATCTGTTCTACTATAAAGAATTTTTCCATATTCGCTATTTGTTATTGAAATAGAGTTTGTATAGGAAAAGCAAGATACGTGCTTAATGTATTTCCTTTACTTACCAGTTTTCAAAACAATAGAGTGGTGCTCTAGCAAACAAATAAGGTTGCCTTTTTTTTTTTTTTAGTATCATGAAAAATTCAGGGATTTTTACATATTTGATCTGTTTTATGGCTGTGCAGTCAGTATTCTTTTTGCCGCTACATTTTTCCCTTTTACTCCAGTGAGACCTTCTTAAGCTGGCTCCTAGGATCTTTTGACTAGACCCTAGTAGTCTTGGCTCACTTCTGTGCTTTTAGTCCAGCAAGATATTCCAGGCAAAAGAATCCAACCACATGCTGACCCTGAAGAGGGTCTAGAACATGCCCCAAGAGAAGGTAACACAATCTAGAGGTGCTGTGAGGTGGGACGAACTTGAACCAGAGGCCTGGGATAGGGCTCAAACAGGAAGAGGCTAGCAAAATAATTCTCCCTTTACTTCCCTGGCTCTTTGTCTGTTCTGGGACATAGTAGTTCATAGGGCCCCTCTGAAGATCTCTCTGAAGCCAAGAAACAAGTTGCTTCAGTTAGAAAACTTTGGCCATCTTGGAAATGCACCACTTTCATTGATATACTCCTCCTTTCTTACTTTGCTTCCCTCTTTCCCTCATTCTTGCTTTCACGGACTTGAACTTCCTAATAAAGTATTGGTACCTTGGCTCTATTGCTACGGGTTTGTTCCCATTTTCATTCTACATTTCTGGAATTTTTTTTTTCAGCAATGTAAAATGAGAAGACATTAGAGAGACAGTAGATAAACTCTGTAATTAGTTTGTCATTCTGAACAACATAACTGATGTCACAATTTTAGAAACTATCAGTACCACACTGGGCTCGTATATGCATTTGGAACCAAGGCCGGAGTAATATTCTTTTCTTTTTCTTCTTCTTTTTTAAAGATTTGTTTATTTATTTTGAGGAGGATTGGGAGAGGAAGACCCAGGGAGAGCATCTCTGGCAGACTCCCCGCTAAGTGCGGAGCCTGAAAACGCAGGGCTTCATCTCACAAACCCTGAGATCATGATCTGAGCCAAAAGCAAGATTCTGACATTCAACTGACTGAGCCACCCAGACATCCTGGCAAGAGTCATTTTCATTCATGCATTTATTCAGCATGTATTTATTTGTGACAGATGCTAGATGCATGGATTCAGAAATAAGGGATATGTTCCCACTCTCAAAGAGATGATTTTCAATGGAAATACGTATATTTTCTGAACAAATACTTTGGTAATGTCTCAGCATACCTTTCCTGCACTTTAATTTTTGTCAAAACTCTTCTTGGAGCCTCTGTCCTTATTTCTTGGAGCTGCAGAACCCGAAGGCTGACCTTTGAAGCTGGCCACAGAGTTACAATCTCCTTTTCCTTAGGTGTTTTTGTTTTGTTTTGTTTTTTCGTTTTTAACTTCTCTCTCTGCCATGGCTGAGAAATGGCTGTTCATAACAAAGGCTGAGAACGATGCCAAAGGGAAAGTAACATTTTTCTCTTGATCTTTTTTCTCAATTTACTAAGCTATCGCATCCATTTTCTTACACGTTTATCACAACTCAGGAGGCAAACAGAGCGGGTGTTGTTTCTTCCTCATGCAGAGGAGGAAAATGAGGCCCAGCCAGATTGACCGTCTGGCTCAGGGCTCCTAAATACAAAGTCAGGTCAAGAATTCCATTATTAGGGGCGCCTGGGTGGCTCAGTGGGTTAAAGCCTCTGCTTTCGGCTCAGGTCATGGTCTCAGGGTCCTGGGATCGAGCCCCGCATCGGGCTCTCTGCTCAGCAGGGAGCCTGCTTCCTCCTCTCTCTCTCTCTGCCTGCCTCTCTGCCTACTTGTGATCTGTCTGTCAAATAAATAAATAAAATCTTTAAAAAAAATGTTTAAAAAAAAAAAAAAAGAAAAGAATTCCATTATTAGCCCCCAGACCACTTCCCCCCTGCAGTGGAGCTCCAAGGCCCAAGGTGAGTGTGGGAAGACAGTATAGTCATCTCACTGTGCCTTCTGTTCTTAGCACTCCCCATGGATTCAGCTGTGCCCTATATTCAGAGATGACTTGCACAATTTCCAGAACCAAAGGAAAAATGAAAGAACCTGGCTCAGGAGGAAGAATGAGATAGATCCAGGGATGAAACAGCTCCGTTTTCTCGCAGATCTTGTTCTGACAGCTTTCTATCGGTCTATTAGTCCTTTCTCTTGGGTCCCACTTTCTCTGCTTCCAGCTGTCTAGCTCACCTATTAGTTCACTCTCATGTGTTGTGGGATCTCTTTACTCCCATTCATTTGGATGCTCCCTGGCTGGTATCTCACTCCTGCCTGACCCAGGATAGGCATTTAATAAAAATGCATTAAATCGGTACATGGATGAGGAGGTGTACATCCTTAATCTGAAAGTCTGCCTCAGTCTTGTTTCTAAAACTTCAGTTCTGCCATTTCCTTTCTTTTTAACTGTTTTGTTAATTTCTGATCTCATGTCCTGACATGTTAGTATTCCTAGAAGCAGAGTAGGAATTACAGTCTTTTGGTTGAAAGCAAAAGAAACAGGCTCTGTTGTGTTAAGCAAAAAGATGAAAAATATATACTAACAAAATAAATAAGTGTGTCCAACATGGGACAATGCAAAAATGGAAGGAAAAGTGAAAAACCAACCATAGGAAAGACCGAGGCTCATTAGGAGCCAGAATGAAGGATTCCCGCAGCTGATTTAACAGACAGGATTGTCCGCTTGCCCCTGTGGCCATGACTCAGCTCCATGGGTTCTCCTGTCCTAGAATTAGCAGATTCAGGATTCAAAGCCTCTGAGAGTGAGTCTGACTTGTCTAGCTTTTCGTCACACACTCAGGTCTGAGCTGGGAGACAACTTGACCGTCAGTCCCCCAAGACCACAGACAATTGGCAAGAATGCATCTCCTGAGCCCTAGGATAAAAATAAGGAGAAAACTGTCCTGCCTCCTTGCTTTCCTTTCCACGGTTCATTCCTGTCTCCTGGATGACATTCTGTCTCTTCAATACTGTTCACAAAGTGCTTAATTTCATTTTCACTAATAACCAATAAGGAAGCTATTTGCTTCTTTTCTTCATTTCTTTTGCTAAGGAACTTCATTGTCAGTCACACTGACAGCAACATTTTCAACCTTATTCTTCCCACCCAGAGTAATTAAACCCTTAAATTTTTTGAACAGTTCTACTTTCTCGATTTTATCCAGAACAGATAAACTTTCTATCCTGAATAAAAAATTGAGACGACCTTTATTCCCAGCATCTTTATACTTTGTTAATGTCGACATGAGCAGTCATTCATTTTTTATTTCTTTCACCACTTTTGTGGACGGTGGGTGAATTGATTCTACCTATCACCACCCAGAAAAATAAACTCTTACTCTTTGTCCTCATAAAGTATTCATTTTTACTGGGCACTGAGTTACTCCCTGTTACAGAGGCAAA